>NC_134542.1:135922955-136227955 GCF_050624435.1 Tenrec ecaudatus | reverse complement strand
CATTTATCCCTCCACCCTTCAATTAACCCCACATGTGTTTATCGACCAGGCTGGCACAATAAACTAACTAACTCACCTTCACTCATAAATCGTTACCTTGCTATTTCCACTGATCCTAAATGGTGACATCATGATCCTAACTCATCCTCGTCAAGTCCCTTCAAAAAGCCAAGTCATGTTCTATTAACTCCAGGCTTGTAACTATTTTCCCATTTAACTTCAATTTTAGATTTCTTCTGTTTGCTCAATTCTGTGCAAAAATGTTTTTGGAAAGATGAGTGCTGTGCTTAGCCAAGGCTCCAAATGAGCTTCCGTTCCCTCTCATAGTGTGCAACCCAACAGTGGAGGTGAGGAACAAGCTCACTTCAGTGTCATATGTAGTCAGGTGGGAATTCGGGGAACCTGGCCCGTTGAGGATCCCCAGAAGCAAGCGAGAGAAAAGCAGCCTTCCCGAGAATGGCAGCCAAGGATGAAGGCAGCATCTGATGCGGTGCCAACAGCCACGCTGCATGTTGAGAAGTAGCCCGCCCGCGAAGGCTGCATGTGGAAGGGTTTCCCGCAGTTGGCATTTTGGAAAAGACAAAAGGATGGCAATGGCCATAATAAAAGTGGTGCCTGCCTGGCTGCTAACCAAAAGGTCGGCGGTTGGAATCTCCTGTGTCTCCGCGGGGTTGCTATGAGTCAGAATCAAGTCTCTGGCCGCGGGGTCTGAGAGAGAGCATGCAAGCGACCAGTGGCTGTCCAGTGGCGGGGATGAGCAGGTTGGGCTGGGGCATTCTGGGGCAGGGAGGCTATGTGTGTGCTAGTGTCGGGGTGGACACAGGGCACTGCATTGCTTAGGAGCCCCCGCGCTGTACAACACAACCCACGAGCCCTAATGGAAACAACGGACTTACAATAAGACCGTTACTTGTTCATCAGTTGTAACAAACGCATTGCACCCATGCAAGACGTCAACAAGAACAGAAACAATTGCCTCCGGGCTTGCACGCTTCCTCCAGCCTCCTCCATTTGACGCCTGTGGTGGGTGTGGTGAGTTATCCCAGACATAAGCTCCTCTTTGCAGGGTTCCTCTTGACTCTCCGCCTTCGCCACTCAGCAGTATGGTGCCTTGCCCTTGCCCTGCAACCGATGTAGCTATCAGCAGAGCATCGTGGGCGACACTCATTAGGGGCAATGCTGTCCTGGACAGTTACCTTTCAAGGCAAGGTGTTTGTCCGAGAATGAACTAGTAAGATAGATAGGTAGGTAGGTAGGTAGGTAGGTAGGTAGGTAGGTAGGTAGGTAGGTAGGTAGGTAGATAGGTAGATAGATAGATAGATAGATAGATAGATAGATAGATAGATAGATAGATAGATAGATAGATAGATAGATAGATTCCCAAGTATGATCAACACTTTGTCACAGAAGCAAAGCCACAACTACAAATCTCTATACACAGTGTAAAGGCCTCACAAAACAATGAGAGGAAAGACCTTGGAGACAGCCATAAATGTCCTACACACATCAATTTTGTGATGGCTTCATACACCAAGGTGACCGAAAGTAAACAAGCTAAGTTGAATATATACATTAATAGGTTAAACCTTCCTGTTTGCTTGCCTGATTGAAATAATTAGGAGAGTTAAGGAAATGATTTCATGACCCCAAACCAATAAAAACTCAAAGCTATCATAGGAGTATAAATAAGCATTTAAGATCATCCCACTGTAATATGCAGAGAATAACAATTGGAATTATGAAGCATAAAACATAGAAAACATGGGATATAACATTTGATACAAAAGAGACACAGATATTGATCCAAACTGTGCCAATCTGTTGTGTGCAAACATCTGTGCACCCAGTTGCTACTATTGGTTTCTCCCTCTTCAGAGCAAAGAAGACGGAAGTGAGTCCAAGACACATCGGTACAAAGGCCAAATGGACCATGAGCGGGTCGACCTCGACCACCATCGGACCAGCAGGACTACATGGTGCCTGGCTGCCCACACTACCTACTCCAAAAGGAAGCACAGAGGGGGCCTAGGTAGAGGGGGAGAATAATATGAAATGAAAGCCAGACTGATAACAAGCACCAGGCTTTCTGGTTATATAGAGACTGGGGGCAGTCCTTAATGACTCTTCATGGCTGAAGCTAAATTCACCTCCCCAACTCAACCTTCAGTCAAACAACATCCTCAGGGTGGAACACATCCCTGAGAACGTGTAACCTTTTCAGATCCAAAGGGCCGCGTTTGCTCAGAAGGCAGGACTGAAAGGGAAAGGTCAAATGGAAACGGTACACACAGGAAGTGGGTGGAAAAGTCCTGTTACTGCGATCAATAAAAAATGTGAATGAATTGTTGGGTGGAAAGCCAACTTTCTCCATAAACTTCCACTCAAATCACATCAAAGAAGGAAAGGAGAAAAGAAACAGTTTAATGGGTATGGGTTCTGTGCATTTTAACAGGAAAAAATCAATTACATTAAGAAAATATTATGTGTATAGACTTACTCAACATACATACCCAATGTTGTGATTACAATCACTTGTGATTCATCGGCCTGACTCAAGTGTTTGCACTGTTTGCATATTAACAGCGAAAAGCGTTGTTCAGGCTGGTGAATCACAAGTAATTTAAAATAAGTTTGTGATTTTTGAAAGCTGCTATATCGCTGTTCAGTTTTAAGAGAGGGGATTGGAAAGTGGCGTGAGAGTGGGGCTGTCATCTGGAGCTCACGATATGGGATGCGCTCAGGAGATGTGCTTGTCTCTACTAAAGGACTGACCCGGTGCGCATGGGGCTTCTGCACTGTTCTCCGTGGATGCAGATCTGTGAGGCCTACCTACCGCTGCTACCTCGCACTCAATCATCGCAAAGCCAAAGGGAGCAAGAGCTACAGAACCCTTCTTCTTCACAGCTTTCCTGGTGAATAGCTCTGGGCACTTCATCAATGATGAGCTAAGGAACAATGACCTGACCGTGAGCACAAGCTTTGAAAAGCAACCGCACAACTGACTCTCCCAATTCCATGGGAGGTATAATCTAGCCTCTAGCAAGCAGAAGAGTATAATTAGCCCGCACTTAGAATGGAGGAGTCCCCGGTGGTACTCAGCAGCTCACCCAAAGATTGTCCATTGCATGCTACCCATAGGCACCTCAGAAGAAAGTCCTGGCAATCTATCGCCACAAACCCGCTACTAAAAACCCTATGGAGCGGCGTCCTAGTGTGACACACGTGAGCCCTCCCTGAGTCTGCATTGTACCAACATCAACTGGTGCTGTTATGGTTCGAAGGTCGTCTCCTAACCCTAAACACAGACAAGTCACAGACTTCAGCTGGTGACAGGAGGAGCTGTCCCACAGGTCGGGTGGTTCAGATTTAGAGGCCTGCCTCTTCTGTGGGTGAGGCCAGTGTGAAAGGGCCTTCAGAGTTCCATTATCCCCAACCCCTGCCCTGTGGTCATGATTTTGTCTTAATTTTTGGAAGATTTTCTTTTTCCTTTTTTTTTCGATCTGAGGAATAACTCCGCCTCTTCCCCTGTCTTCATTTCCACCTGCTGTTAAAGCTATTTGAATTGCACCCTTCTGTTCCAGGGTTTTTCAGGTTCCAAGTCATTTTTCCCTCCCGGCAAGGACAGAGTACCCAAAGCAAAGTAGTTATTGGGTAATCTGCCCGTTATGACACTGCTTCCCAATCTCTTCTCTGTCTTGTTTTGGCCTCTGGGTGTCTAATGTTTTCTCTATATTGGTGTATCTCCGTCTCTCTTTCTTATTTATTCCTTCCCACCCCTCCCAGGCTCCCCATAACCATCAAAGTCTGTTTCTTTTCATGTGAAAACCATTCCTCTTGACATTTTCTTTTTAAAATAGATTCCAGTATCCTTTCATTCTAATTTCCACAAACTTTTTGAGGCCTTCTCATATTGTAAAAGTTACAAATCCACCGCACAAACTGTTTGAAAATATGCGATCTTCCTTCATTGACAAATATAAGTTCACAAGATAAATTCTTAAGTGTGTAAAGTTATGGGTTCTATATAGCTGCCAGTCACAAGATATCAAAGATGACTGAATTTATTCACGATTGGACATTCCTGGATATCCGATTAATACTCCAAAGACATCTGAATAAATGATATAATAAAAATATACATACAGACATTGTAGGTCTTTCATTACATATGTTTTTCTTGCTTTCATTTCACTAATTATGTTGTTCAAAGCAAGCAGGTCAACATCATGCACTGTTTTGCAGTGACTTACTTTCTATACCTCTTTCAGCCCTATCATCAAAGGACTGGCTGGGTCTATGCCGACTGGGAGTACATCCTCTTTTCCTAATGGGTCTGGGAGAGAGACGGTGTGGGAAAGACACTGATAGAATTAAAGGGCTCAACTGTAAGTTATTGTTGACAAGATTCATTGTGACTAGAAACACTATGAGTGCCGAGATGGGGATTGGTCCGTTTTGCCACCTGCTGGGTATAAAATGAGCCATCTCAGAAGCAGGAAGGAGACTGTTAGTACCATTCAGCAAGAAGAGCCTGGAGTGGAGATTGTTTCCAGGATCCTGCGTTTCCCGCACATTGAACCTCCTTGATCCAGGAGCTAGATCCGTAACACCAAAGCAGCACCACAAAAGCAGTGACAGCAGAATCAAGGGGCACAGAACAAGACAGAGCCCTGGGCTCCCAGCACACGGAGCAAATAAAGCAGAGTGCCTTAAGAGAGGCTTACTGCACACTCCTGTACCTTCAGGCACCTCCTCGGGAGACCCAGGCTTGCTGACCGCACACAATTGGGCCGAGGTTCATAAAAGAATCGGCTGCCCTATGCGCATTTATCAACAGCACTAAAAGCGCTTTCTACCACTTGCCTGAGCAAGGCAGAGATCAAGGGGGTGCCTGGCCAATCACTAGAAGAAAGCACATTTGTCTGAAGAGCTAAGAATAAGTATTCCTGACTTGAAGAAATACATCCTGAGCATTTCTGATCCTGAATTATAATCTATTCACTTCCTTAATAAACCCTCCAATTGTGCGTATCATCTAAGAGTTCTGTGTGTGCATCGCCATGAATTATTGAACCCCGTGGAGACACAGAGCTTGCTGTGGGAGGGCTGGTTCGTTGGTGTCAGGATTGGTGAAGATGAGAAAGAGGGTTGGAAGTAGGTCTGACCTCGACCTCAGAGGGATTAGCCTTGGACTGATGCAAATCTAAGTCGGTTTTCTTTCCCTTTACCAAGTTAGAGGAGGCCAGATGTCCTTTTTACACTTGTATATTCTATCAACAGTAATTATCTAACCAACTAAAAATGTGATGGTGCTCAGTGTATAAATTTTCAACATATTGTAAAATATCTATATACTTGAATATAAGCTGACCCAAATATCAGTCGAGGCACCTTATTTTACCACAAAAACTACATTAAAAATGTGCTGAAGTACTCAGCTTATACACAAATATATGGTGCATAAATTGTAGTAAATATAAAATTCAAACTGCTACAATCAAGGCAAAATATCCTATTGAACATGTCTGGATAATTTAGACTGAGATCATTTTAATGAATCAATAATTTAAATAATTTGATTTCCATGTAATGTTTTAACTTAAGTGAATTGAAATAGTTAAATATTTTATTAAATATTTTTAATGGACACCATTCCTAATTGTAGGAGTCAATGACTTTCAGTTTCCCATGGAAAGGCACAATAATACGTAAGACTAGACAGATTTAAGAGTGATTCCACTTTTTTTTGGCATAGCACAAGCTTTATTTATTTATTTGTTTATTTTTTAATTTATTTATAATTGGTACTTAATACAAACCATATATACTCGAATATAAGCCAACCCGAGTATAAGCCGAGGCACCTAATTATTGCCTGGGAAACCAGAAAACCTGATTGACTCGAGTATAAGCCTAGGGTGGGAAATGCAGGATGTGACTTAACACAGAGACCAGAGGGGAGACACGTAGCGCAGCCAAAGACACATCCTTACCAGTTCTGCTGCCAGTGCAAGTGAATCACTACAGGTGCTTCTGCACATTGGAGCCGTCCATGTCATAGGACGACTGATTGGTTAGATGTGAGTAAACAAACATTCAAAGCCCTGCAGTGTCAGCGGGCTTTGAATGAACAGTGGAGGAATGGCAATCACCTGCGAGATGTTACAGCTTGCTGGGTTACCACTGACCCATGTATAAGCCAAACCCCAGATTTTCAGCACATTTTTTGTGCTAAAAAACTTGGCTTATACACGCGTATATACGGTATATCACTCCACAGTCCCATCATGTCAAGCATTATTGTCCAATTGCTACCACAATCAGTATTCAAACATTCTTTTCCTGCCTGGACTCCTTGACATTGTCTTCCTTAAGACCACTTTCCACCACCACAAACAAGAAACCCTTATTGAACCTGTCCCTGTAGGCGCATTAATGCTGGGTCTCATATAACGTAAAACAGGAAAACATGTAACAAAACCAATGACATAACACCTCTGACATAAACCCTAATATAAACAAACAAAAATACAATAAATGTTGAAAATCAGATCAGGTCCAGTGTGCATCAGAGGGGGATCAACTGACAAGATTTTAACTGTTCAAGTCAGGTTTATCCTTTGATCTTCTATACTCCTCTCTCCAGTGCACTCTGTTTAGTGACCGCTTTGCTCCCATCCCTCTTTCTGGATAGAGAGAGATCATACAGGCTTATATAGTTCCCACAAATGCATCTTGGGCTCCCTCTGTTATCCAACGCCTTCTGCAAGCCGGATTCTCCCAATTTAAGAGCTGATACGAATCCCTTTTTCGACTTCAGATTATATGGTTTACAATCCTTTGATGACTGATGATGGTGTGCTTCTTCCATGTAGACTTAGTTGACACCTCATTTAGATGGCTGCTTGTTTGGAGACAAGTCTTTAAGACCCAAGATGCTAGTTTATCTGATAGCCAGGCACCATCTAATTTCTACAACATGTTTTCTATAGCACCTATATCTTCTGTGTTCTCTTCCTGGGAGGTGGGGCGGGGGGAGTATTGAACAGGGCTAGAATGTAAGAACTAATTGTTATTAAGTTGGAGCTAAGATTTAGTGTGTGCTCCAAACCCATGCCTGGATCTATGCTTGTTTCTCTGTCTGCCTTTGGCTCTCTTTCTTAATTTATGGTAGAGTCTTATCAATCATCCTCCTGGGGCATAATGATCTTTTGTTAATATTTTCATTGGTTGATTAGCCCCTGGTACTAATTTTTTTAAAGCGGTGTTGAGAGAGGGTTATTGGGCCAATGTAGGCCAACTCCATATCACAGTACCTGAAGTGTTCACTTGTACAGAATCAATCCTTTCGGAGATAGATGTTTACACAAACAATGGAGTTGTCAGGGAACACTGGCAATAATAATCACTGAGAATGCCAGTCACGGGTTTGCCAGAATAATACATATCTTAAACAGCATATAGCACTAAAATAGCAAGACCATATTTGTCTGCCTACCAACAGTTCAACAATCTTGGCACAGCTGTCTTCTGCTTCCCTGGACACCATGTTTTTTCCGACATAAGTCCTCGGGTTGTAAGTGTGTCTGAGGTGGAACCTAGTTCACCCAGTGGAGCTTCCACATTGGATCTCGCCAATGCAGCCTTTGGAACATGCTGTGTGCCTTGAAGATCCAGGATTCATGGCACCCGGCTTGGGTATCAGGATGCAGCCAGAAACCTGGGTCAAGGTGGCCCATTCGGTGTATACCACCAAAGACACCCCCTGCAGGGTCCCCAAAAGAATTTTCTGTCATTCTTCCCCACAAGTGGAGGTCGGGCCTCCATCTTTTCCTACTAACACACATACATTTGTGCCCCCCCCCCCCCCCCGCAGAGGTGTCTGCTTGCTTTCCCCTCTCCTGACTTGACCTTCCCATCAGTATCCATCATCCCTCTGATAGGGCTGTCTACCTGTCCGGGAGACCTCATCATAGATTTATATGGCAGCATCCCCTTCCCCTCCCTTTACCATTTGATCCCAGCTGATGTGAGGCAGTCTCCGGCAAAGCAACCTTCAAAATACACACCTAGACTGAATGGTGTATAATTCATTGGCATCAATCAGGCTCTCTACCAGGCTGTCTGGCCCCCTGCCCAGCAGACTGGATGCCCTATAAGCCTGCACTTGAGTCCGTCCTGCTGCTTGTTCCTACAGCAGTGGACGCATACATGATTTGGGCTTCTATGATTGACTAATCTCAATCAGCATAATGTCTTCCAAATTCCTCCATGTCTTGAGGTGTTTCATAGTCTCGTCACTGTATTTTAGGGATGCTTTGTGTTCCATTGTGTTTTTAAATCCACCAGACGTTTTTAAATCCAATCTTTTACTGATGAGAATTCAGGTTGTTTCCAACTTCTTGCTCTTGTAAACTGTGCTGCAATGACCATGGGGGAGCAAAGGTCTGTTCGCGGTCTGCTTATTTCCTTTGGGTGTATGTCCAGTAAAGGTATTGCTGGGTCATATGGTATCTCGATCACCATCTGCTTTAGGAATCGCCATGCCATAGCATCTTCCACGGAGGCTGTAGGTATTCACAAGCCCACCAGAAGTGGATAAGAGTTCTAATCTCACCACACCCTCCCCAGCATTTGTTGTTCTCAGTTTGTTGTTGTTTTTTTTGAATTAGGCTACTGTTAGGTGCTAGACGTAGGTCACATTTTTAATATTGAAAAATGTTCCCCAGTCAGAAGCCCTGGTGGCATGGATCTGTGATTCACAAGGTCAGCAGTTTGAAACCACCAGCCACTCCAGAGGGGAGAGATGGGGCTTTCTACTCCCATCAGGCATCCACAGTGGGCAGGTCTACCCCGTCGTACGTGGTTGCCATGAGACAGAGTCAACTGGGGCAGTGAGAGTTTTCCTTTTTGGTTCATTCATCACTAAATGCACCAGATGGGAGTCTGAGTTCCTCTGGAAACACAACTTGGAACAGGAAGAAAAATGAGCACTCAGTACTTCTAGAAACCACGGCATTTTATGAGAATTCACGGCTTTTGTGGTACCCCAGAGGAAAAGTTTGACAAGATAATCGATTTGTTTTTCCCCTCGCCTAAATATTTCTGCCGCTCACATCTATATTCCAAAGCAGTATCTGACTCTGCCTCATTCAACGGTAAAGCCCCCAACCCCCAGCTGTCCGCACCGTCTGTGAAAAGAACGCAGGGCAAAAGGTGTGGAGCGGCGTGTCCTTCGGTCCTGGGCAGTGAGGATACCAAAGGCAGCAGGGTGGAGGCTTACTGCTATGAGTCACGGATCAGAGCCTCTGTGTGTTCTTTATGGTGTCTGATTGCATTTGTGATCTGGGGAGACCGCGAAAGAAAGCACAGGGCCAGGCTGAAGCCTCTCAGACACAGATATGACGCCTTGGCTGCCGGATGGATCTGTGTCACATAGCCAGCTGGGAGTGAGCTGGGGACTGAGCCAGAGCATCGTGTTGTCTTAATGTGTGGCAGCCTACACATGCCTCTATGAGACTGAGTCAGTCACCCCTTTGAGTTTAATTTTCAAAGATTCGTATTTTTATACTTGGTAGTGTCGATGACGTGGCTTGGCATCCAGCGGAACAATCGCAGAATGCCTTCCAACACAAGGGAAGGAGTAGTTGGCTGGGAGTTCCTGAGAGACAGTGAGTTGGTCTCCCATGTGGTAGCTTTCTAAGTGATTTACAGGAGCAATTTGCGAGAGCCATAGCCACACAGACTGGCTTTAGAACGGAGCCCCCAGAAGAGAGGACTCAACCCTGAAGGGAAAGAAAGATCCTAGGAGGCGGCACCGGGCAAATTAAAGCAAACAAAAGAAAACCTCTCCAAAGTGAAGCAGGTGAAATTCATGGGGCTGAGAGTGCGGTGAAATGTTCCTTACTCTCAGAGGAGCCTTCTTCCAGGGCAGACCCTAGAAGCTCCTTGTATTAATTAGACTGCGTCATTAAAACACATCAAATTGTCTTTCAAAATTGACCATGCCTCCCCTATCCCCAATTCGTCAGTCAAGTTTAAACACATTTCTTTCCCCAAACACAACAGTTGACTTGAGGAAGTGGAAGTTTTGGGTTGGCTGAGAAGGGGGAGAAAAATAAGGCATTCAAATACATTAATTACCCCATTCGTTAAGGCCCCAGCTGGTACCCTCAGATAACCACTTCCAATTACAGCACCCATCCCGCCATTCCGGTGCACCGATTTGTTACGTCTTTATTCTCCCGTGGTCGGCGCTCTGTAAATGTTTGCTATCTGAAAAAGAAACTGCTGCAAGCATCAAAAGAAGGTACCTTTTGATGAAGGATAAATCCACTTTCTAAACTAAGGGTTTGAAGCTTACCTTTAGAATCCACCATATTTGTAGACTGGGAGCTGGCTGCCTGACTATAGCTCACATGATTGTACCTTCTAGTTCCTGCTATGCTGGCCCATTCCCTGGACTGGACATTCCTGGGCATCGCCCTTACTCTGGGCTCAGAGCAGTGGCTAGCATGTAGTATGCCCTCTATAGTCCTCGGCGGAAATAATCAAGAAATGAAGAGTGGGCATAGCCAGTCAAAGAGAGTTTATTGATGAGCATGGTTGCAGCTCAGTCAGCCCTGGGTTTTTAAGATTAACAGTAATTTCAGTCGGCTAAGGCCTTCACTCACAAAGAAAGAACTAAGGACAGTGTGTCCATCAGGAAGGGAAGGGAGAGCCGGACAGATGGATCCCCTGGAGGCCAGTGGTCCCAGCAGGGCTGCTCAGAGTCACTCCCTCCCCAGAGAACCACACCTCGCCTCTCCTCTCTGACCTCTTGCTGGCTGCAAGGGAGCCACTTCCGTCTCTCTTTATTATTTCCTCAATGGCAGCCCCGCCTTTATTATTTTAAATCCCAGTGACTGAAAAAGTGTCAAACCAGGACACGTTCTAAAGTGCTTTGGCCACGCTGACCATTAATTCTCCCCTGGCTCCGACATCAGCGGTTGCTACGCTTTGTTAAATGGTGGGTCTCGTCCCCATTTCTACCACCTTATTCATCCAAGCCCTGGGCTGGCGGCTATTTGTTTACCACTTCTGGAGCCCAAGTTAATGTCAGGGGCACTTGCAGGTGCAGCTGAACTGCCAACCACAGAGGCAGCAGCTCCAACCCTTTAGCTAATCCAGAGAGAAAGAGGAGGCTTTCTGCTTACACGGCGTCCGTGTGGGCCAAAATTGACTTGATGGCAGCATAGTAAGCTGCCAGTGTGTCCCACTTCGGACCCCTGGGCACATCTAGAATTGGAACCCCCAAGTCCAGCGCCAGGGTCAATGCTGAATTCAGCTTCTCCTTGCTTCAGCCGAGCTAACGAGCACAGCCAGGCAGCTATGCAGCAGGCGCAGGGGACTTTTGGACCTTTGTACCAGAGCTGAACTTACTGCAATTAGTCACCGTCAGAACACTGTCGCCGGCTTTTACGTACCATTGCTTCCAGCGGTGGGGCTAATACGCAAAGGGCCGTCAGTTGCAGAAGGCTGGGGTTGTGAAGCCATTAGGATAGCGTGACTCTGGGATGTTCCTGGAGAAACAGGGCTACGTTTCAAGTAACCAGCAAGCTTTGTGCCAAGTGGTCTATGACCAAGGGCGCTGAGGATATGCAGGTGCCATGCTTTGGTGCAACATGTGATTCAAGTGCCGTTTCCTTTGTGGACAAGTTTACAAAGCTGTCTGGTACGGTAATACAAGAAGCGGAGACACCTATTATAAACTGCCAGTGCAATGTGTTGTCCAGTAGCATGCAAATAAAATAATCCAAAACAGAGGCCACTTAACTACACATTGACAGAACCCTGAATAAACCTTTCTCCCAAGAAAACAAATGACCAACAGCACAGGAAAAGGTGCCAATGTCATTAATCTTCAAAAGCCAGAACCAAACCTACTGCCCCCAAGTTGATTCTGATCCACAGCCACCCTACAGGACAGAGTGGAGCTGCTTCCGGGAGTCTCAGAAGCTATAAACTTTACAGTTTCATCCTTGTTCTAAGCTCAGGTGCACCTTAGTCCACGAGGGAACATCCTTTCTTGGCAACACCCGAAAGAGGTTTTGTGCAGTAAATTACCCAAATACAATGTTTTCTTTAATCTCTTGACTGCTGCTTCCATGAACATTGATTGCCGAGCCAAGCAGGAGGAAATCCCTGATAACTTCGATCTTTGCTCCATCTATCGTGTTTTTAACTTTGTAATCCATACCGAAGGTTGCAATCCTTGATCCTCGTCAACAAATGCTCCAAGTCTTCCTCACTTTCAGCAAGCAAGGTTATGTCACCTGTCTATCTCAGGTTGGTAATAGGCCTTCCTCCAGTCCTGATGCCACATTCTGCTTCATTTAATGCAGTGTCTCTGCTGATTTGCTCAGCATACAGACTGAATAAGGATGGTGAGAGGGTTTAACCGTGACTTACACTGTTCCTGAGTCTAAACCATGTAGCATGTCCTCATTCTGTGTGCATAACTGCTTCTTGGACCACGCACAGGTTCCACATGAGTACAATTAATTGTTCTGACATTGTCATTCTTCGGAAGGATACCTTTGCACAGTCAATAAAACACAAATAAGCTTTCTGATATTCTTTATTTTCCATCAAGATCCACCTCATGTCAGCAATGATAACCCTTGTTCCATATCCTCGTCTGTAATCTGTTGGAGGAGCTTCAGCCAAATTTTACTTGCATGTGATATTAGTGATATTATTTTATAATGTGTGCACTCTTTGGGTTACTTTTATTTGAAATGGGTACAAATATGGATCTCTTGCCGTCAGTTGGCCAGGTAGCTGTCTTCCAAATTCCTTGGCACGGATGCATGAGTGCTTGTTGAAATATTTCCATCGGTCTTCCATCCACACTTGGTGCCTTGTTTTTGTCAATGTTTTCAGTGCAGCCTGGCGATCTTCTTTCAGTGCCGTGGGTTCCTGATGATACGCTGCCTCTTGAAATAGTAGAATGTTGACTGGTTCTTTTTAGTGCAGCGACTCTGTGTATTCTTTCTATTTTCTTTGGATGCTTCTCAGCATCCGGCAATAGTTTGCCCGTAACATCTTTCAACAGAGCAGCTTGATGCTTCCATTCTTTCTTTAGTTCTTGCAGTTTAAGCTCTTCTGAGCTTGCTCTTCTTTGGTTTTTTAACCCTAAGTCTTTGCGCGTTTCATGATAATATTTTACTTTGTCTTCTCAAGCTGTCTTTTGAATATTTCAATTCAGCTCTGACTTCATGGTTTCTTTCGTCTTAGCTACTTTATGATTAAGTACAAATTTCAGAGTCTCTTCTGACATCCACGTTGATCTTTTCTTTCTTGACTGTGTTTTTAGTGACTGGCCTTTTGCTTTCTTCGTGTATGAGCTCCTCCCACAGCTCATCAGGTGTTCTGTCATTAGTGTTCAATGCATCAAATCTCTTGTTGAAATTCTGGTGGGATAGACTCAAGCTCATGGTTTGACTCTTGTGGGTGTGTTTTAACTTTATGTTAGTCTGGGTACTTTAGAGAAACAAATCCACAGAAACTCATGCGTAAGAGAGTTTTATATAAAGGCTAAGTGCGCATCAAGAAAACATCCCAACCCAGTGCTGCCCAAGCCCACAAGTCCAACATTAACCCATATGTCCTACACCAGTCCACAAAATCCTCCTCCATCTCACAAAACAGACACAATGATGCTGACTGCATGAGGAAAGCTGAGTCAATGAATGGGAAAGCATCTCAGCACTGACAGGGGTCTCCACAGGGTACTCCAGAACCCAGGGCTGCATCAGAGTAGGCCTATGTGGCTTCTCCTCGGGGATGTCTTGCAGGAATTGAGCCTTGCCAGCTGAAGCAGAGAACTGGCTAAATCAGCTGCACCCTGGTCTGACCATCACAAAGGAGGAGACCCAAGAACTAGAAAGGCGAGACTTACTGAGCCATTTATTCCTCTTTCAATTAATCCCGCATGGGTTTATCAGCCAGGTTGGCACAATAAACTACCTGAACTAAAGGTATGAGCAATTAATGGTATGTTCCACAGTCAGCCCTCTGGTCTGCTTTCAGCTGTTGATATTGAACTTCTCCATCACACATGTAGTCAGTTTGATTTCTGTGCATTTCTTCTGGAGAAGTCCACATGTACAGTTTTCATTTGTGTTGTTGAAAAAAAGTATTTTTGATGAAGTCATTGGTCTTGCAAAATCTATCATGTGATGTCCCGCTAATTTCTATCACCAAGTCTATATTTTTAACTACTGTTCCTTCCTTCTTTTTCCAACGTTTCCATATATATATATTTGGCAACACTACATCATTCAGAGTATAGAGAAATAATTCATTTCAATAAATTTTTCAATGGTTCTTTTAGCCACAACCTTTATTACTCCCATCAAACGACACTGGCTTTCTAGGTGGTCTGGGTAAGGAGGTGGGAGGAAGATACAGATTCTATGCTATGCATCAATGGTGACAGCTTGCTAATGGGGTTAAGTGTGAATGCTATTCTGTTGGTAGACAGTGAGCAATCTCAGAAGCAAGAAGAGAGTCTCATGAGAGAACAGCCAAGGGGGGGGGGCATGTCTTTTGCACCATGAGATCCCCATGCATCGAATGTCCTTGATCCAGGAGGCAGCTTTAACACCCGAGGAGCAGCCAAGGAGGACCAGCAGCAGAACCAGGAAACAGAGCATGGGATCGAGCTAAGGACTTCTCAGCCCACAGAGCAAGTAAAGCGGAGTGTTTCGGGGCAGGAGACCGGCTTGTGGAGTGGAGTGGAGTGGAGTGGAGTGGAGTGCCTCTGGGCACTTAATTGAGGGAGCTGGGTTTGTTGACCCACAGAGCTAGAGCTGGGTGCCTTGGAGTTGAGATTTACAGTAGAGTGGTATGCCTTTGGGGCATTTGTTGGCAGTTCCCGAAGGGCTTTGTGTCATTTTCCAAGCAGCGAGATGGCAGACCAGGGGGCCGAGAACCATGGAGAGTGGCATAACTGAGTAGAAACTGTCCTGCATCCTGAGCATTTCTTACCTGAATTTTCACACCTAAATTATAAATCGTTAATTTCTGTAATATATTCCGTAATCATAAGTATCATCTGTCTGTGATTTCTGTGTGGCCATTGCAATGACTTCTAGAACCCAACAGAGAAATAGAGAGTATTGTGGCAGGGATGATTGGTGTCCCGGTTGGTTAGGTGGGACGTGTCTGACCTCAGCCACATAGAAATCAAACTTGAGTGATGTACTGTTTTTGTTAGGTGCCAGTTCTCACTCATAGAACCTTATGTACAACAGTAAAACAACAGTAAAACACTGCCTGGTTCTGCACAACCCTCAAAATTGTTCCTATGACATTGGGCCTCCACTCAAGTACTTAATGGAAGAACACATTGTTCTACACCTTCCTGACACAACTGCTGAAGAAAAATGTGTGCCTAAGCAAATGTGGTGAAGAAAGCTGACGGTGCTGGTATATCAAAAGTTATAGCATCTGAGGTCTTAAAGGCTTGAAGATAAACAAGTGACCATCTAGCTGAGAAGCATCAAAGCCCACATGGAAGAAGCACACCAGCCTGTCTGACCATGAGGTGTAGAAGGGACCAGTTATCACACATGAAAGAAATATATCATATATCATATCACACATGAAAGAAAAATATCATATCAGTGGGTGCCTATCTTCCTGATATGATGACTGAAGACAAACGTGTGCATAAGCAAATGTGGTGAAGAAAGTTGATGGTGCCCAGCTATCAAAAGATATAGCGTCAGGGGTCTTAAAGGCTTGAAGATAAACAGTCAGCCATGTAGCTCAGAAGCAACAAAGCCCACATGGAAGAAGCACAGCAACCTATGTGTGACCATGAGCTGTTGAAGGGAGTAGGTATCAAGCATCAAAGAACAAAAAATCATATCATTGTGAATGAGGGTGAGTGCAGAGTGGAGACTCAAAGCCCATTGGTAGGCAACTGGACACCTCCTTACTGAAGGGTTGTGGGGAGGACATGAGCCAGTCAGGGTGCAGGGTAGCAATGATGAAACATATAACATTCCTCTAGTTCTTAAATGCTTCCTTACTCCCACTATCAAGATCTCAATTCTACCTTACAAATCTGGCTAGACCAGAGGATGTACATTGGTACAGATAACAACTGGAAACACAGGGAATCCAGGACAGATGATTCCTTCAGGCCCAGTGGTGAGAGTGGCGATGCCTGGAGGGTATAGGGAAGGTGGGGTGGAAAGGGGGAACCGATTACAAGAATCTACGTATAGCCTCCTCCCTGGGGGATGGAAAGCAGAGAAGAGGATAGGGGGAGATATCGGACAGTGTAACATGACAAAATAATAATAATTTATGAATGGCGAAGGGTTCATGAGGTAGGGGGCAGTGGGGAGGGAGGGGGAATATGAGCAGCAGATATTAAGGGCTCAAGTAGAAGGCAAATGTTTTGAGAATGATGATGGCAACAAATGTACATATGTGCTTGACACAATACATGGATAGATTGATGGTGATAAGAATTGTATGAGCCCCCAACAAGATGATTTTTTTAAAAATTTCCTATGTCTGATTTAAAAAAATTTTTCCTATGTCTGAGCCTATTGTTCCAGCCACCATGGCAATCAACCTCCTTGAGGGCCTTCCTCTGTTTATCTGTCCTTCTACCCTACCTAACATGATGTCCTTCTCCCTGGACTGGTCTCTTCTGACAATAGATCCAAAGCATGTAAGATGAAGCCTCACTATCCTTTCATCTAAGGAACACTCTGATCATGTTTTTCCAAGACATATAGGTTTTTCCTTTTAGTGAATGATGTAGACTTTGGTTTTCCTTCCCCCTTGTGAAGCTGAAGGAAGTCAGATGCCCCTCCATGATGCAATTAACTTTTACACAACCCAATGTCCATCAACAAGTGTATAGGTAAATGAAGTATGATATATGCATACAGTAGAATATTATTCAGCCATTAAAAAGGGTGACGTTCTGATACATGCTATAGGATAGGTGAACTTGGGAAATGTTATGTTTAATGAAATAATTAAGACACAGAAAGTCAAATTGTTATATCCCATGAGAAATTATTAACCACTACACTGCCATACTGCCCAATTAGGGGTCTTTATTGAGCCAGTGGCCACAGGAGGACTCATGTCTCTTCAAACACCCCGGGCCCTGAGAAGCAATTGTGCAGGGTTTATAAAGGCCAAAACCTTATCCTGGTTGGCAAACGATGAGGAAGCAGAATTTTCGGCTTTCAAGGGAGCTTTTGTTCTAAAAGGCAAACCTGGATCCTGAAGCTAGGATAGGCGTTAGTATGCATAGCATTCTGGGAGAGGACATAAATTGTGGGAACTGGGCAGGATATACATTCTGACAAGATATACATTCCTGGGTTCAGGTGGGGTGGAAAGTTGCAAAAACACATAATGGAGATTTTCCAACAGGGCTGTGGGTTCCAGAGTTAGAATTTTACAGCAAAATGGCACAACATAATTTTTTTTTGGCAGAGCACACTGGAACAAAATATTATATAATTGCCCATATAAGAACTATCTAAAATAGGCAACCTCAGACAAAAAGGAAATTAAAAGTTACTGGGGGCTGCAGAGAGGGGGAAAGAAGCATTTTGGCTCAATAGATACCGAATTTTGGTTTAGGGTGATGAATGCATTTTAGAATAGAAGGGGGAGAAGGTTACACGCATGATGACCGTAATTAATGCCAATGATGTGTGCATTAAAATTAACAAAGTGAAAATTTTTCTAGAACGACTTTACCACAAAAACTAATTATTGTTCAACACTGGGTTCAAGCAACCAAAACACCATATCCATCTCAAGCCTGTAGGCTGCTATGGGGGTGGTGTGGGGGTGGTGTGTGTGTGTGTGTGTGTGTGTGTTTCTCATGGCCTGGCCCCTACGAAAAATCTGCATCTTTAAAAAATTGTTTTCTTAGGGCTCATACAACTCTTATCCATACAGACATCAATTGTGTAAAGCACACTTGTTCATTCATTGCCCTCACCATTCATGGGCTCTTCTTGATGAGGGCTTGGGGAATGGATACACACTCTGTATTGTACAAGGTGTTTAAATCTCCTTTCTAGCTTCATAGGCACCTAAACTCGTGCTAGAAGGAAACCTCCACAGGATGAACCCAAAGACTCGTCAAAGCACATTCAAGCGCGCTCCTCTCACTAGCCTTCCTCCAGAACGCATTCCATTAGGATACTCCGCCAGCTCTTTCTAACTGGTAGCTTTTTGCTAGATGGAAAAGAGAACAATCTCCAAGCTATCATAAGGTGTCTAATGTCCCTGCAACTAAAGTCCCAGCATGGTCAAGCCGAGCCCTGTCGGAGCCGCCTGCCCTGGACAAGTGTGTATTTTCAACAGAGCGATTGAAGCCATCTGCCCTCCTTCACAGCCATTTGCCAAGCACCCCCTGCACTTCGGCTCGCACCTGCATTCTGAAGCTGTATATTAACCTGTCTGCAGGACGTTCTGACTGCCTCAGGCCCTTTTAAAAAGGGGGAAAAATAAAGGGAGCCCTTCACCTTTGGCTTTCTTTTTAAAACAATGGACTTGGCTCTGCTGTGACTTTCCAGGTTATTTGGATCAATTTTCCCCTCACGTCGTCATTACAAATGGCCAGGTTGGGCACCGCAGAGGAATTATGCTAGCAGTCTGATCTCCCAGCTTATTTATGTTGGGAAATGGCAGTTGCACAACAAGGGAATCATCTCACGAGCGGTATTATAAACGGCATCTCGGCTGTAGCCCTGCATTTTGGCATTCGGCACTAATCACCGACAGCGCCACATGTCAAAAAAACTAAACATATACAAGCTCCGTGCTAGTATTAATGTGCTTCGAGAGGGAGGCAGGGGAATTCCCGATGGCCCTGCAGCAAGACAATGGGCAACTGGGAGCACATTTCACCTTCTTCTCCCGCGAGTGGTCGTTGTGTGCCCTGAGGGTGGGACAGGGCCAGAAGAATGAGAGAGGGCCAGGCAGAACTAAGTAAGGACTCCCACAGCAGACAAGGATGACTAGACACCGGGGCACAAGAGGAGCCCTGGGGGACAGTGGCTATGTACTGGGCTACCATCCTCAAGGTTGACAGTTCACAACTCCTAACCCACTCCTTATGAGAAAGACTGGGTCTTCTACTCCCATAAAGACCTACAGTTTCAGAAAGTCACAAGGGCACCAGGAGTCAACAATGACCCGATGGCCGTGAGTTAGGGCGGAGGGCACTTGTCTCTAGAGGGCCAGGTAGTCAATATGTTTGGTTTGAGGGGTCACATAGTAACTGTCCCATGTTTTTATCTGTTTCGACAACTCACTGAATATGTAAAAGTCATTCTTTCATAGCATGTCTCTCAGGCTGTGGAGAAACAGGACTTGCCATCCTTGGCTGAGGCAAGCAGTTAATGCACTGGGATGCTGTGTGTCTGGGTGGACTAAAGAAACAAATTCATAGACACTCATGCGTATAAGAAAGAGCTTTATATAAAAGAGCAGTTGTATTTCGAGAAAACATCCCAATCCAGTCCAGATCATGTTCTTAAATCCAATATTAGCCCATAGATCTCATGCTAGTCCATAAATTACTCTTTAGGCTCATGCAGCACAAGCAATGATGCCGAATGCAGGAAGATCACAGGCCAACAGGTAGAAGGTCTTGTAGATCCAGTGGCAGTGGGAGCATCTCAATGCTGGCACGGGTCTCCATGGGTTTCCTCCAGCTCTCTGTCTCAACAACAGGAAAGGGAAGGAAGAGAGTCTGGGTCTGGCCTCCAGTGAGCTACTTATCTCTGTCAGCTGCAACCTGATTGACAGGCTAGGCTCCACCCCTTTGCTCAAGTTGACAGAAGATTACGTAACTGCCACAGATGTTCACGGAAAGGTGGCAGGTTGGGGTCCACCCAGTGCAGCTCAGAAGCAACCTACTTCTGAATATCGCTACTGGAATATTGCAGAGCACAGCTCCTCTGACATACGCAGTGCTACCAGAAGTTGGAGCTCACTGGACAACCACTACTTTTGGTTTAGTTTGACCTTGAAATTAGCTGAAGATGCTGAGCCGCAGCCACTGCAGCAGTCAGCCAACCCGCAGCTTTCACCAACAATAGCGACCACAGTCCACAGCCACATCGGGCCCGGAGAGCCTGGGACGCAAGCAGAGTTCTGGGCAGATGTCGGCCTTCAGGGTGGTGCAGAGCAATGAGAGAAAGACCAAGAAGAAACCTGCCACTCCGGAAGAAGCAAAATTGTTGGCGGTCATGAATGACATGCAAAGACAGAGAACTTTGTGTGATGTGATTCTCGTTGTCCAGGAAAGAGAGATCCCTGCTCATCGTGTGGTCCTGACTGCAGCAAGCTGTCTGTAGTGCACCACATACTTTCACAAGCATTAGCTTAAGTGGATCAAAACAACAAAACTGAAAACAAGCTCTCGGCTATTGAGTTGATGCGAACTCAAAAAGACACTCCGTGTGGGCGTCCAAGACTAACTGTCCGTGGGAGTGGAAGCCCCAGTCTTGTCTTGCAAGGAGCTTCTGGGGGAGTTGAACTGTCACCGTGTCAACTGGAGCCCAACACATACCAGAGTCCTTAAATGGGTCCAGTGGTAGAATTCTCGCCTTTCCTGTAGGAGGCCTGGGCCTGCTGCTGGCCAACGTACCTCAGGCAGAGCCGGCACCTAATGATTACAAGAGGCTTGCTTGTTGTGGTGCTGCCGAGCAGATTTCAGTAGAACATCCAGACAAAGCTGGACTAGGAAGAAAGGCCTGGCCATCTACTTCTGAGAAATCAGTCAATAAATAGCTCTATGGCTCTCAATAGTCCAATCCCATTGTGCACAGGGTCCCCACGAATCAGGGGCTGCTAACTCCACAGCTAACAAGGACATCTTACTTGAGCCTCAAAGGCAGCTTCAGAACAAGAGCTCTGCAAGGTCAAGTGTGTTGTCCAAAGTCACATCGGTGGGCAAGGCAGAACAGTACTTGGATCCAGTACTCTCTAGTTCCCAAATGTGTGCTCCTTATGCCAGTGTTGATAACTGCCACTAAATTTTCTCAGACTCTGTAAGCAATGTATACAAAGACAAACCACTGTCCAATCCTGGGATTTGTGTGTGTGTGTGTGTGTGTGTGTGATTGTTGAGTCACCAGTCAGTTGCTTCCCAATTCTCCCGTCATCTATGTCTGTTTTCCCTAAGGACTTGCAATTTCCTTGCAGTCAAAGAGGATGACTTATGCTCCCTACAGTTCTTCTCAGACAGTGTCTGATATATACAGAATCAATGGCGATCGGCAGTTAGGCTTCCCTCATAGGTGATGTCCAGGCATGCAGCTTAAGAAGACACCTGCAGACCATATGATGCAAGGCAGATGAGCGAGGCCGCCCTCATTCACCCCCAAACGCAGTCATTCAGATACCAATGGCTACCCGAGAGGTGGTGCTGTGCACAAATGCAGCAGTTGCACACACGTCCACAGTTCTGATCTCCACTATCCTCAGGCCCCACTCAGATCCTCGCACATCATTTTCTATGTTGCTCTTCCAAACGTGGCTCTGAGAGCATCCCAGAAGGAACACGGGAGAGCCCAGAGCTTTTCAAACTGTGGGCAGGCTATGTGAGTAAATCACACAATTGGGTTCATGGACCCACGGTGGCGTTTTGATTAGTGAAATGGGTAGAGTAGGAAATATCAAAATGTACTTCTCCTTCTAAGGTAAGGATGGGTGAATGAATATTGGTCATTGACGTGGAACTAGGTTCCTGTGTAAATGTTGCATTAACATCGATGGAGGGGTGAATAGCACCATTGCTTTTTCTGCTCTGCCCAAATTAAAATCCCACCTTGATTGTTTTACTGCTGGCTTCCCTTAGGTGAGCAAGCGCCTTAAACTCTGAAGAGCAATTTGCTTATCTGTGGAATAGCATGAGAATTAAATGATTGAACATTCAAAGGCTCTTAAAACACCTGACACATAGCGAGCATTCAAACGAACACAACCTATTTGACTTAATACTCAACACCACCTACAGAGCATCCTTTTAAGAAGAGGACACAGATGGACTGCTACCCTGTCCATTTGACTGATGAAAACTGAGGTGGAGGCGGATGGATAAAGCAGAGGCGCCAAAGAAGAGCCCAAGTCTCTACGCACAAAGCAGGTCCCACTACCGCATGGCCAAGCTCTCTTCCAGCCCGGAGGCCCTTTACGAAGCCCAGTATAATTACAAGCATTAGTGCCGCCAACACCTCATTGCTGTGTGATGAGCACTGATGAGACGCGGTCTGTAAAATGCTTCGAGCGCTCCCCAGAAAAAGGCAACACAAATTCAGAATGTCGTTTTAACATTCTCATGATCACTATGAAAATGGGCAAAACATTGAGAACCCAATTTCCGTGTCATGTGTTTTAATGGGCATCGGGAATGTGGGTTCTGGGAACAACGAGTTACTACAGCATCGACACCCCAAATCAACACGCAAGGCGTAAGTCCTGGGTCAGACATCAACTCTGGTCTTCTCCATCTCACCCTCCCCCAGAGCAGAGAGGTTTGTTTGTGTTTTCGAAAATAAAGCTCATCTTGATGACACTTTCAAACAACTCATCTTCATCTGTGACCAATAAGGCTGTGGCCTCATAGGTGGGTGAAGGAAGCATCAATATGAACATTTATTAAATGGTCCCAACCCAAGGGGGCCGCCGGGGTCTGGGGCTGCTCTTGTTCTTCCACGCGCAAGATCAGCCACTTATGAACCAGAGGGCCTCCCAGGACTATGCTTCTGCACGGTGGATAAGCACATCGTTGCGGCCACCTGGAAGCCAGCAGCGTTTCAGAATTCTCTGCAAAAGACCTGGGTTCAATTCCTGGCCGACGGATCTCGTACACAGCTACCACCTGCCTGTTAAGTGGAAGCTTGCACGTGGCTGCGATGCTGAACACGTTTCATGGGAACTTCCACGTTACTAGCCACAAAGGCCTGCGATCTACCACTGGAGATGAGGGAGGGGAGGTCCTGTGGGTCACAAGCAATTAGATGGGTGTGACAGCCATGGGGTCACCTGAGTCAGCGGCTTGCCATCACAAAGGCCACCAGGGGTTCCTGCAAGGACTCAATCATGCTGCAAGGCCACCGCGACACAGGTAACCACCGATTCTGCTTTGCAGAAAGGTAGCTAAACCCTGTTCGCACTGCATCCGTCAGCAACACACGCACGATGGGCGATAAAGCAAATGCCCGTGGAATTTCACATGAAGGAGGCTTCACAGATTTTTTTGGTTCCTCGGCGTGCTTCTGATCAGGACCAAGATCCTCCTTTTGCGCTATGTCTACGGGGATTTTTAAGACAAACCTTTCAGGTTCATCTTCATATTTGATGTGAGGAATGAGGGTTAATCAAAAAAGATTGCTACAAAAACACAGAAACCTTATGAAACAAAAATACCCAAATATGAAGCTGTTGTTTCTCAACAAAGCCTCCATCGAGTTGATGTATATTTGGGGCTCGTTTCATCTTCCCCAGAGAATTCGGCCACCTTCCATTGGTACTACATCACCACAGCAGTTTGAGCCCTCTGGGCAACCTCAAGTTGTGTTCCTCTTAGATGTTCATTGAGTTTGAGGAACGGCAAACGGCAGCAAAACAAAGTCTGAAGGGACAAGATCAAGGCTGTAAGGTGGACGGGATAAGGTTTTGGAACACAATTCTCACAGGACAGCCCTCAAAGAATGAGCAAATGTGTTGTCCTGACGAGGGGGAAAATATCTAGTGCCACTTTTCTTAAAATGGTTTGAAGTTTGGGGCCAGGGCTAACATCAAGTTCTGGGTTTATTTAAAATCATTTTATTGGGGACTCCTACAGCTATTATAACAGTCCATCCAGCCATTGGGTCAAGCACATTTGTATATACCGATGTTGCCATCACCCTTTTCAAAAGATTTTCCTTCTACTTGAACCTTTGGTATCAGCTCTTTTTCCTTCCTCTCTCTTTTTCCCACCTGCCCTCCCTCATGACCCCTTGATAATTTATAAATTGTTATTATTTTCATACCTTACACCAACTGTTGTCTCCCTTCACCCACCTTTGTGTTGTCTATTGCCCTTGGTTAGGGGGGGCAGTTATATGTCAATCATTGTGATTGGCTCCCCCTTTTCCCCCCACCTACCCCTACCCTCCTGGTATCGCTACTGCCATTATTGGTCCTGACTGAGGGGTTTATGTGTCCTGGATTCCCTGTATTTCCAGCTCTTATCTGTAGCAGTGTACATGCCCTGGTCTAGCCAGATTTGTAAGGTAGAATTGGGGCCATGATAGTGGGGGGAGGAAGCATTAAAGAATTAGAGGAAAGCTGTGTGTCTGCATCCCCTACCCCTCATTCAAATCGATATGATTGTTTTGGGTCTTCTGATGCCTGATATCTGATCCCATTGACACCTCATGGTCACAGAGGCTGATGTGCTTCTTCCACTTGGGTTTTGGTGCCTCCCTGCTAGGTGGCTATTTGTTTATCTACAAGCCTTTAAGACCCCAGACACTATATTATTTTGAACACCAAGTCTTTTGTTTGTTTGTTAACAGAAATGATGTCTGCACAAATTAAGGGAGCTTTGCAACAAGCCTTTGGGAACGCAGCTCACAGCATTCCCTTTGAGGAAACTCATCAAGATCACCCCTCTGATTTCCCAAATGCAATCGCAATAACCTGACCTGATGTTTCTGCCTTGAAATGGTTTGAGTACCCATCAAGTTGGATGCTCAATATTCAGTTAAAATTGAAATTGAAGATGGTCCTTTAACACTGAAAATGCCAAACCATGTGAGTTTCCAAGTTCAGTAGCTATCACATCAATGGTAATTCTACAGTCTTCTTCGACCAGGTCTGGACTTTAGCCAGTCTCGTCACTCATCCAGGCTGACAGTTTTCCTCTTCGGGCTAATCTTTGTGGGCTTCCCATCTTCCTTCAAAAACTCCATTCCTATAAACACTGCTGTTTCGTGTGGGGCAACATCCCTGAAGACTTGCAGCAGAGCTCAAATACTTCTAGAAGACGTCTACATGAGTTTTGGTAAAAACTTGGAATTAAAAGCAAAAACTTGGAATTAGCCCTGACATCAAACCTCACAATCATTTTTCTTCCCCTGTGGCACAAAAAGCATCCTTTTTGGTGTGTGAAGGCACCCTTATGTATCTAAGATGAGTGCATGATTGAGAGAATTTGTCACTGAAAAACAAATATTAGAACACATTTTATTGGGAATATGGAACTTTTTTTTTACATTTTATTAGGGACTCATACAACTCTTATCACAATCCATGCATATACATACATCAATTATATAAAGCACATCCATACATTCCCTGCCCTAATCATTCTCAAAGCATTTGCTCTCCACTTAAGTCCTTTGGATCAGGTCCTCTTTTTTTCCCCTCCCTCCCTGCTCCCCCCTCCCTCATGTGCCCTTGGTAATTTATACATCGTTATTTTGTCATATCTTGCCTTATCCGGAGTCTCCCTCCCCCCCTTCTCTGCCGTCCATCTCCCAGGGAGGAGGTCACATGTGGGTCCTTGTTATCAGTTCCCCCTTTCCAACCCACTCACCCTACACTCTCCCAGCATCGCCCCTTACACCCTTGGTCCTGAAGGTATCATCCACCCTGGATTCCCTGTGCCTCCAGCCCTCATATGTACCAGTGTACAACCTCTGCCCTATCCAGGCCTGCAAGGTAGAATTCGGATCATGGTAGTTGGGGGGAGGAAGCATCCAGGATCTGGGGGAAAGCTGTGTTCATCGGTGCTACCTTGCACCCTAATTAACCCATCTCCTCTCCTAAACCCCTCTATGAGGGGATCTCCAGTGGCCGACACTTGGGCCTTGGGTCTCCACTCTGCACTTCTCCCTTCATTCAATATGGTATATACACACACACACACACACACATATATATATACACATATATACATATATATTTTGCATGATGCCTTATACCTGGTCCCTTGGGCACCTCGTGATCGCACTGGCCGGTGTGCTTCTTCCATGTGGGCTTTTTGCTTTGGAGCTAGATGGCCGCTTTTTCACCTTCAAGCCTTTAAGACCCCAGACACTATCTCTTTTGATAGCCGGGCACCATCAGCTTTCTTCACCACATTTGCTTATGCACCCATTTGTCTTCAGCGATCCTATCATGGAGGTGGGCAATCAATTATATGATTTTTTGTTCTTTGATGCCTGATAACTGATCCCTTCGGGACCACTCGATCACACAGGCTGGTGTGTTCTTCCATGTGGACTTTGTTGCTTCTGAGCTAGATGGCCGCTTGTTTATCTTCAAGCCTTTAAGACCCCAGTCACTATCTCTTTTGATAGCCGGGCACCATCAGCTTTCTTCACCACATTTACTTGTTCACCCACTTTGGCTCCAGCAGTTGTGTCGGGAGAGTGAGCATCATAGAGTTCCAATTTAATAAAAGAAAGTATTCATGCATTGAGGGAGTGTTTGAGTAGAGGCCCAAGGTCCTTCCGCCACCTTAATACTTGACCTATAAATATAGACACATAGATCTATTCCCCATCCTCCTATATATATTTGCATGTACATGTCTTTGTCTAGACCTCCATAAATGGCCTTTGACTCCTATCTCTTTGCTCCATCTCCCTTGACTTTCCTCCTGCCCTACTACCATGCTTCGTCGCCACCTGGGCTAGAGTATATATACCTCTTCTCTAAGCAACCTTACCCTTGATCATTTCCCACCAGGCCTGCCACTCCCCCCTCTCTACCATTTTGAGTCCCATGTTGTTCCCTTGTCCCTGTGTTTGTTAACACCACTTCCTTACTCCCCCTACCCCTCATCCCAAGTCCCCCCGGAACTGTCGGTCCCGTTGTTTTTCCTCCAGATAGTTCATCCAGCCTGTCCTATTTAGACAGACCTGTGGAGACACTAACATGCACGAAAACAGGACAGAGGAAAACAAAGCAACAAATATTAGAACACATTTTTTTTGGAATATGGAAGTTTCGTAGAAAGTTTTAACCTACCCACATGTTCAAAATAATAAAAGTCAGTGGCTCAGCAAGGATCCAAAAAAAATTTCTCTTTACAAGTTCTCAGTGAGAATTCTTTCTCCCTGCTAGATGCCTGCTTGTTTAACTTCAAGTCTTTAAGACCCCAGACACTATATCTTTTGAACATGTTTTTTTAACAGAAGTGATGTCTTCACAAATTACTAGAGCTTTGCCGTAGGCCTTCAGGAATGTTGCCTCACAGAAATTGCTTAAAACGTCTTTGGGTCTTTATAAAACACTAACCAAGCATGAGGTCCTTTCCAGCCACATCAGTTTTTATTGAGGATCTACTATATGTCAGGCACTGCATTGAAAACTCCAAATATATCCTGTTGGATATTCAAATATTCAAATAAGCCTTTCTGGTCAGTGCTAGCTATATGCAAGATGGTAAAACCAGATGCTGAACCACAAAGTAATCTGCCCAGCCACGGCCAGATGTACTTGAAAGTGATGGAAAGGAGATGTGGACATATGTCTTAACCAGAGGTTAATCAGCATTTCACCACTGTTAAAAACAAAAGCCACAATAAACCCATAATAAAAGTTCATTGCTGTTTATTGAACGTACCCATGCCTATCAAGTGGATTCGGGCTCATCATAACCCTAGAGGGAAAATGCTTTCCCATGGGGTTTCCTGCATTGTAAATCTCTGCAGACACAGACTGCCACCTCAGGCTGCGTCTGAGCACAGAGACGCTCCTCTGCTAGTTCATTGGGCTAACATTTCAACCAGGGAATCAACGATACGCTGGTGTTGAGAACCACCAATTTGCCAAAATTTTATTACTGAATCTTCTCAGCACTACCAAGGAAAGGGGGCCAGAGAAAAACTGACCTGACCTGAATTTGTAGGAATTTCATACAGCAGTATCTCCAAGAGCAGTCTGACCACCGCCATCTGTATTTCCAACTGAATTCTTGAATACACTGCCCAAAGCAAAACGGTCTGATGAGTCTATCTGGACAATTGCTTGTCACTAAGGTGGCATTGGAGAAAAAGGTACTGAAATGACCTGTATTACAGGAGAATTTCTCAACATAAAACCAAAATAGTTTCTAAAGTAGCAATTCAAAAGAAAAAGATTATTTCCCTTTCTTAGATAGCCCTTTGACTTTCCTCAAAGACATGAGGACACTGCATTTATTCTCCGTTTCCCACAGTAAATATCCCTAGAACTGAAAGTGTGAGTTTACAACCAAAACCAGTTTGGGTTGATGGACAACTCCTAGGAAGACATACCTGGAAATTGTCAGAAGCAGCAGAAGAAGCACCTAACACTGCTGGGGACTTTGCTCTTGAGGTCAAGGATCAAAGGCAAACTGTTTTTGCCATAATTACAAATTACCATCTGATAGCTGCTGGTCAGTGAGCTGAGCGCATGAGTCAGTCTCCCAGGCAGGATACATGCCTGTGGCTTGGATTGGACCTGAGTTGGCTTCCTGAGGGCAGACTCTCAGAACCTGGACTCTCTCCTCCCTGCACCCAAAGGTGTCCCTCCTCCCTGCACCCAAAGCTCACACACTCTCTAAGAGGACCAGACTCTTGGGAAGATTGACAAGAACTCCGCTAAGGGAAGAGCCAAAACTAAGGAGGAGTGGAGGCATACCCTCAGACAGAGGAGAGGAGAGGGGAAGTAGCAGGGAACATAGGGGATGCTGCCTACTGAGGAAGAACCTGGGGAGAGGTGCAGGCTCCTGAGTGGCACAGGTGTTTGTGCTTGGCTACTACCTGGAAGGTTAGCAGTACAAATTCACCCAGTGGTACTGTGCAAACAAGGCCCGTCTTAAATCTACTTAGGTTTACTTTCTTAAGATCCCAGGCATTGAACACCCTACAGAGCTCATTTCTATCACA
This sequence comes from Tenrec ecaudatus, assembly GCF_050624435.1. Lineage (NCBI taxonomy): Eukaryota > Metazoa > Chordata > Mammalia > Afrosoricida > Tenrecidae > Tenrec > Tenrec ecaudatus. The sequence goes on along the minus strand of NC_134542.1, from coordinate 136,198,994 downwards.
CAGTGGCGTCTGTATGAGTCAGAATCGACAGAAGGGGATTGAGGATTGAGGTGGTACTATGAGACAGAGACAATAGATGCAGGCTAACCTTTTGGCTGGGTGGCCCCAGGGTTATATCCTAACATAGAGAAGGAGGAGGAAAAAAATTTTTTTGAATGAAGGACAAAATGCTTTATTACATCTGGGCACCTTATTGCCCCCACAATTCCAGTACAACATGGAGAAAGGCCCTCTAAACTCTGAGATTACTTTATCTCCACATTGCAAAGGGGAACTTGAGAATGTATTTAATTTTCTCTTTTAAAATCAGGGCTTTGGACCTGTCCTAACCAGTCCAGTCATGGCTGATGAAGCAAAAAACAGGAACAGACCTGAATTTTTTAAATTTGGATGATCCAGAGTGATAACCAGAATGCGGGAGAATTTCAGGTTGAACCCTGGAATTTGAGACTCCAATGAGGCACAGTCAGCCTATATTTGTGTATTTTCTTTTCTCTATAGTTTTAAATCCTATGCCATTGGCTAAATTAATGACACTATCAATATAATTACCTTATGACCCAGAAGGATGATTTACAATGTTCTCTATCATGAAATGATCATGTCTCTAAAGTGAACCAGACTCATATAAACCATTGATTTATAAATGGATTTGGAGATAACACTTAATTCTAGCCCCAGTTCAATAATAAGTGATTTTTAGGACTTGGCCTTGCTCCATGCTTGCCCTCAGGATGAAATCACAGAAGATATTGGTTCTATAACAAAGCATGATGAGTAAACAGGTGGGGCCAGTCTACCAGAAAGAATATCCCCTGAGGACGATATTCCTGTTCAGAACAGCCAAGCACAGAGAGGACCATAGGGTCAGCCCCACCATGAAATACAATGTCCCTCACTGACCCAGAGCACTACGGGGGACAACACTGGAGACACAGTGTAGGAATTGCACCGGATCTGACCCCACCACACCGAGGCAAAACACTAAGAGCATGCAACTGAACAGCAAGGGGAGCAGAGCAAGGAAGTCCCCGGGGAATACCAAAAATAGACTGTGGGGCCAGGGCATGGTACCCCATCAGACTCCACCCGAAAACACTCCTAAAGGTAAACAAACTGACCTTGAACCATTTATAGGCTTTTCTTTTTTTTGTCCTTGGTTTTTGTTGTTTGGGGATTTGGGTGTTTTTTTTTTTTTTTTTTTGGTCTTGTTGCTTTGTTTGGCTCTGTCTTGTTTCTGTGCTTATTATTGTCTGTGCATGTCTATAAGCTAAAATAGGTGGGATAAACAATCTGGAGGAGAAAACAATGGACCAATGGTTCTGGGGGTGAGGGGGGTGGGGAGGACACAGACACAGGAGAAGGGGAGGCAGGAGAAAGGAAGTGGGCGTTAACAAATCTAGAGACAAGGGAATAACAAATGATCCAAAATCGATGGCAAGGAGGGTGTAGGAAACCTGGTAGCGCTTGTTCAAGGTCAATGTAACTGAGAGGAATTACTGAAACCCAAATGAAGGCTGAGCATGATAGTGGGACAAGAGGAAAGTAAAAGGAAATAGAGGAAAGAGCTAGAAGGCAAAGGGCATTTATAGAGGTCTAAATACAGGCATGTACATATGTAAATATATTTATATATGATGACAGAGAAATAGATCTATCTATGTATATACATATATATATATGTTTAGTATGAAGGTAGCAGATGGAGATTGGACCTCCACTAAACTACTTATTTGATGCATGAACACTTTGTTCTAATACCTGGCATTCCATGATGCTCACCTTCCTGACACAATTGCTGAAGACAAAGTGGGTGCATAAGCAAATGTGGCGAAGAAAAACTGATGGTGCCTGGCTATCAAACACTATAGCGTATGAGGTTTTAAAGGCTTGAAGATAAACAAATTACCATCTAGCTGAGAAGCAACAAAGCCCACATGGTGGAAGCACACTACCCTGTGTGATCATGAGTTGTCGATAGGATCAGATAGCAGGTATCAAAGACCCAAAACAAAAAAGATCATGTCATTGTAAATGAGGGGGAGTGAGGTGTGGAAACCCTAAGCCCATGTGTAGGTAATTGGACATCCCCTCACAGAAGGTCGCAGGGAGATGTGCCAGTCAGGGTGCAGTATAGCACTGATGAAACATACAACTTTCCTCTAGTTCTTTAATGTTCCACCCCCACCCACTATCATGACCCCATTCTACCTTACAAATCCAGCAAGACCAGAGCATGTACACGGGTACAGACAAGAGCTAGAAACACAGGGAATCCAGGACAGATAAACCCCTTGGGACCAATATTGAGAGCAGTGATACCAGAATGGTAAGGAGACGTATAGGGAGAAAGCGGGGAACCGATCACAATGATCTACATATAACCCTCTCCCAGGGGGATGGACAACAGAAAAGTGGGTGGAGGGAAACATCCAGTCAGTATAAGACATGGGAGAGAGGGAGGGAGTGTGGGGGAGGGAGGGGGGAAATGAGAAGCTGATAACAAGGGCTCAAAAAGAAAGAAAATATCTTGAAAACGATGATGGCAACAGATGTACAAATGTGGTGGACAGATGGATGGATGGGTGGATGGATGGATGGATGGATGGATGGATGGATGGATGGATGGATGGATGGTGATAAGAGCCCCCAATAAAATGATTTTTTTTAAAAAGAAAAGGTATAGAAAATGGAGGAAAACATCAAGGAAATGGATTGGCACAGCAGGGGCAACATTGGGTTCAAACCCAGCGGCAGTCCTGAAGATGCAGTGGGATTGCTAAGGCAGTTTCGCTCTTTTCGCAAAAACGGTTGTCCCGAGGCAGTCCAGGCCATGACAACTTGGAACAGGCTTCCATAAGAACTCGATTCACCAGCTCCCAATTGAAAACGCGACAGCTAGTTCTCCAGAACGCAGAGCCCAAACCCAACCCAATGCCTGCCAACCAATTCCAACTCATAGCGATCCTCCAGAGGGGTTCCAGGGCTTTCTGAATCTCCGTGGGAATAAAAAGCCTCACTGGTCCTGAACCCCTGGCCTTGTGGTTGGCAGTCCATTGCTTACTGCTGGGGGTCCAGCAGGGTAACACCAGTCCGAACAGACTTTACAAGAGTTTCTGTAATAAAGAAAAGCCCAGGTCTGCACAGGAGGACAACAGCCTGGATTTAAAGAAGTTGCCTGCTCTTCTCAAAAGCACCATCAGTCACCACGGCAATCCATACGCCTCCCCCATCAAGATAAACTTGCACTTGAAAAGTAGTGACAATGCATCCGCTGTGGTTTAAATACACAAAATCTGTAAACACCCAACATACACAACATCTCATTTCAAGATGACATTTAATCCTGCAGAAGTAGAGCAGACAGGAAGGAGACCCATCCCTTTCGCAAAACCAAAAGCCCTCCCTCCATTTTCTGCCCTGGTGGGTATAATCGTGTCTCCCCAACACCCAGGTGATGCTCTTGCTACCGAAGCACAGTGTAAAGAGCTGCTTGGTGAGGCAGGGTAGATTTTCCTCTAGAGGGAGAGGGATCCTCTTTACAATCCCACTCTCATCAGGACCAGAACTCCATTTCTGCAGGCCTTCCATTTCGTAGCCTCTGAAACACTTATCGACCACACTCACCACTTGAGGTGGCCGCCTCGCTTCCTGAACCGTTATCTGTCAGACTCTGGTAACACTCTACAACTACTAGCCCCGCCCACCCCCTCCCCCGATGTGTAGCAGTATGAGATGTCTGAATAGCCCTCCATCTGCCAGCATGTCTCTTGCACACACGCAGTGCAAACGGGAAATGTAAAGCATCTACGTTAGCCGGAAAACCTAAAAGCAGACAATGCTACATCTTGTTAGCCAGCCTGAGAATCTCCTTCAGACTTGCTTTTAGCACTGAGGTTGGCTTTTTTTTCTTTTCTTCCATTTGAAGTAAAGTGATGAAGAATGTAAGAAAGCTTTGGGAAGCCACACAGTCCCCCAGCTAGCCACATGCTCATCCAACATTTAAGGAGCGTCCACTGAGTGCTGCGGCAGACCGAGAGGGGGTCTGCTCCCATAAAGACTGACCACCTGGAAACCCGAGGGGAGCACTGTCCTTTCTGGTCACTAGGAATTGGAACAGACTCAATGGCTGTGAGTTAATGTGCTGGGCAGAGTTCCTGGGTGGCAAAAATGGGTACATGCTCAACTACTATCCCAAAGTTTGGCAGTTCAAACCCACCTGGAGACGACTTGAAAGACAGGTCTGGCAACCGTTTTCTTGAAAGTCACAGTGTGGAAAGACCTATGGCGTGTTACTTTGCACACATGATGTCGCCGTGAGTTGGAATAGATTCAAGAACAATGAACAATTAGTGCCTAGTGGCTTCTCTGGCTGTACAAATTGTTCATACATGCCACTGCTGAAGGACAGACTGGCGGTCTCTGTCCACCCAGAGGCAGAGCGGGAGAAAGACCTGCAGATCTCCAGCTGAGAAATCAGCCACTGGAAATCCCATGGAGCCCACTTCTACAGTGGCACACTCAGGACCATCTTGAGTCAGAGGCCACCTGAGAGCACGTGATTTACAATTGGCACGTGGCAGCTCATTAGGAAAAAAGAGAAACAAAAAAGGACAATCAATGATAAATCAGCAGTTCTGCCTCTGACCATCGAAATGTCCAGAAGTTAAAAAAAAAAAATCCAAGTGGTGGGCCTCAAATCTACACATTTTAAATTCCCCAAACAAGTGTCCAGAGAACATTCCATGATGCCTTGGAGCTAGGTCAAACTCCTGGTCATTGAAATGTCATAGGTAATCTACCAGTTTGTTACATCCATAGAAGGCAAAGTGTAGGTGGCAAGGAGTTGGTTGGACTCATAGTGGCTCGATGTACAACACAACACAACACTCCCTGGTCCTGCATCAGCCTAGACTGTTATGTTTGAACGGGTGCTTAAAGTTATTGGGTCAATTAAAAAGAAGGCAGGGTGGAGGGGAGGGGGGGAGGAGGAGGAGGAAGAAGAGGAGAAAGGGTCAAAAGCACAGTTCTTAGAAGGGGAGCTTGTCAAAGAGAAGCTTTCAACCTGGAAGTCAGTCATATGTCCAACCTGGAGCCCTCTTAGCAGAGGGCAGGACATACACTTGTTTTATACTGCTGCAGAGTGTGATCAGTTCTGTAGCTCAGAGGTCCAGGCTGGGATTGCTCCTCAGATTGTCATCAGCACATGCTTTCTCACGGTCAGCAAACAAGGCTGTGTCCTCTGCACACGGCAGATTGCTAGTAAGTCTCGGATCCTGATGCTGAGTTTGTCCTCATAGAGTGTCCAGGCTTCTCTGCTTATTTGCTCGACAAACAAATAGAGGAAGTATGCTAACAGGCTACAACTCGAACGCACACCTCTCCTAATTTTAAACCGTGCAGTATCCTCTTGTTCTGCTCAAATGACTACCTCTCGGTCTTTGTACGGGTTCCTCAGGAGCACAATAAATATTCTGGACTTCCTGTTCTTCACAGTGGTATTCATAGTTTGCTATGATCCATAGGTTTCCAAACTTATTTGGCCGATTGCCCCCTTTTCAGAAAAATTATTCAGCGCCCAGCCCACTCACCACCCCGGCAATTAAAAACTTTTATCTTGTGACTCATAATGCAGAATAAAGCATAGATAGCTTGTCTGGCAGGGTTCCCTCCTGCCCCCTCATCGTCCCAGTGGCCCACAGGGGGTGGGGGCATATGGTCCACGCTGGAAAGCACTGCTCTACACAGTTGAATGCTTTTGCAGCATCCATGAAAGATACTCCTGCTATTGTATTTTTTCAGTCGAGATCTGACATCAGCAATAGCCCTCACTCCACAGCCTCTTCTGAAGCCAGCTTCAGTTTCTAGCCGCTGTGCACAGCTGCAGCTGGTTTTCAATTATCAGCAGCAAAATTTTACCCACGTGTTATTATTGATGATCCTGTTTGATAGCTTCGGCGTTCAATTTTGGATCACTTGTCTTTGGAACGAGCACACATATGATCGCTTCCCGTTCACTCTCCAGGTTATTGTCTTCCAAGTTTCTTGGCCCAATTGCTATTCTGTCAACTCCTGGCGCCTTGAGAAATGACAAGTTTGAGCTTTAGATTTGATTGGCTAACCCAGGTCTGTCCACATTTGATTATATTACTTGGTCCTCTTGAGCCAATCTTTAACATTTTTGGTTCATCTCTTTTACTTGATCCGTTCTATTTGCTTCAGCTACTCTGGCATAAGCAAATTTTGGAGTTATCTCTGATGTGCGTTTCAGGCTTTCCTTCCTTTTCAGTGGTAATTTACTTTCTTCACGTAAGATTTCCTTGATGCCCTTGGACACTTTGTCTGGTCTCTCATCACTAGTGCTCCTTGAGTCAAGCCTATTCTTGAGATGGTCTCTAAATTCAGGTGGGATGTACTCAGGACCAGACCTCGGCATCCGACAGGCTTGGGAAAAGTGAGGGTCAACACGGTGGCTAACGGCAGAAAGAACTAAGTGACATCACCTGCGCCTGCCTTGGCGGAGGATTGTCGCTTTTTCCGTCTGGGAAGAAGGCCAGACCTGTCTCTTGACCCAAATTGCAGTGGAACAAATGTTCCCACCCAAGGGGCAGAGCCGTGATTCTGCTGTGCTGCTCCAGTCCTTTAAATCCTTCCATGGTTCCCAGGATAGATTTCAACCCCCTTAGCTATGGTTTTGTTTGGAACGGGCTGCACGGTAACTGATCCCGTCCACCAGGCTGGGCTCAGGATACAGTCAAGGGAGCACCATGGAGTTTAGCAATCCTGTTTCACCCTTCACAAAGCCTGGCTCCCAAGATAATTGCCTAGAGAAAGAGGTCAAGAAACGCAGCTTCGGAATGCCAAGCGCATCAACAGCCCCTTTGGACGAGGCAATCAGTACTATTTTTGCTTCCCTGGGGAGATAAGCCTCAAGGTTCAGCCTAGAGAGTGATGGGTGCAAGTGAACGCAATTTAAAGGGAAAATACAATCACATGACTATTTCCAAAATGCGATACTATTTGCCTTGCACTCTCTTTCCACCACCCTGGGTTCTCCATTATTAGCTGATGGTGAAATGGAAGGCTGAGGGGGGAAAGTCTATCACTGAATTAACATTTTGTCAAGTAGAATTTAACAAGGGCTGTTAAATATCACCCTGATCATTTTCATCTTAAAGGTGACTTCTCTCAGGTATATCTGGGTAAAGCTCATATTCAGGGGGCAGTGAACCTACTCAGGGGAGCTACCACTTTAAGTGTCTTTCAGGATTGATTGGCTTTGGGAGCCCTGGGACGACTGGATTGCTTTCAAAGACAGTGTCTCCAGGTCCAGACTAACTGGAAAATGTCTGAGAAGATTGTAAACACATTCTACGGGAGTGTGTACCCAAGGAGAAGCCTGGTAGATTGCTTCCCAACTCCAAATGTCGGTTTGTTCATCAGTTGACTCAGTCAACAGATACTCATTATGTGTAACATCTGCTCCTTGTCAGGCAGTCTGTTAAGGGCTCGTGGTACCGTGGTGAGCCAAATTCGGGAGAGTTCCTGGCCTAAAGAAATTAGAAGATGCGCATCCATGAAATGATCACGCGATTTAATGTAGAATTATAACCGTGTGTCTTATTTCAGGGGAGGATTAATAAAGTTAGAGAGGTTAAGACAAGCTTTCCCAGGGTAAAGCTGAAAGAGGAAGCTGATAACTTGAAGGAGGAGCATATTAAAAAAAAAGATCAGATCGAACACCCTGTCAGACAGAGGAAACTTTATAGGCGGAGGCCAAGGCAGTCGAGAACCGGACCATGGTCCACCGGGGGAATCAAAGGTGGGCAATACCAGTAAAGAGGTTGGGGGACCATCAGGCCTTGATTCAAGGATTTGGACCTTTGAAATAGAGCACTAGGAAGCCATTGATGGCTTTTAATTGGATGGGGTTGGGGTAGTAGGGAAAAAGGTCAGAGAGATCCTAGTGTGAAGAACAGACTGGGCAAGGGCCAGAGGCTATGCAAACAATTTCCCAACCAAACACAACCAAAAGCTAGCGTTCAGGAGCTTCACCTCTTTGCAAGAAAGGCGCCCACAGAGAGCAGAGTCGAGGTGAGGCTGAACACCGAAGCTCTTTGAGCAGGAGCAGGAACAATCCATTTGTTCCCAAGCAGTAAAGTAGACAAGGAGTGGGGATCGTCCTGTGGGTTGTCCCAGGGTTGCAGATGAAAAAGGAGGGTGGGAAGTGGGGCAAACTTAGAGTGTCATGCACATGGTGACTCGATGGGAGACAGAAGACTTCCCAAGTCCCAGGTTCAATATTCACCCCCTGTGCTATCTCAGCTTGCAAACGGCTTTTACTCTGAGAGGCCTCTGCTGCATTGGCGGACCTCGGCAGCCCCCATGAGGCACGCACCTAGGAGAGATGAACAGGCTTATGAATGAACGGGGACTGCAATTCGGATACTCCCTTCCACGGGAACAGAGCGCCTCTTCAAAAGAGAAGTGAAATCGTTGAGGCAGCCAGATTATGACAATAAAGCAGTTTTATTATATCTCCCTGCCATGTAGATCACAGGGCACTTGCGACTTATGGCAGCTATCACAAATTGCAAAGTAACATGAAATGCCATTTATTATAACCACGTCTGCGCTAGTACAAGGAGGAAGAGAATAGAGACAATCAGCTGGATTCTTGAGGCAAACCACCCCCCCCCCTTTTTTTGCTGGAATATCCAAACTTCCTATTCAAAATGATATCTCAACCTAATTTGATTTTGCTAATGTGTCCCTACGAGGTGTGGGCTGCCATATTATTTGATAGAGGGAGTCTTTGCTAAGAAAATTAATAGCATTAACATGACTCCGATACCAAGATTTCAACTAGTCAAGAAAAGAATGGTTTTAAAATTCCCCTGGCACTTGAGACGCGCTTTAAGGACTCTGTTTCCATATAATGAGTTGATGTGCACTGGGGTAGAAGGATTGATTTTTAAACTAATTATGTTTTTTAGTATGGTCTGCACACAGGGTGCAGGCTTTCACAAAGTCAATGGAAGGGGAGAGAGGGAAACACATGCATCAAATGCCAAGCCATCGACACAGGAAGGCCTGGCAGAATGAGAACAGTCCATCATGAAAGAAGGGAGAATTGACAAGGCTGATCCCAGGAAAGACACTTCAAAGAGGGTGATTTAAATAGCAAAGAATTAAGAGAAACCCTGGAGATGGAGCTGCTTTATAAACTGGCTGGGAAAATCAAATGCAAAGGCGCTCCAATAGTTTAGTCTGAACAATTATGCCCTCAAATCTTATTAAGACTGAGTAGTGATTATAAGAATTACACTTGCCATCATAACCTAGGTGTTGTAAAATATTTGAAATTTGATTTTCATTATTTTAGTTTCCTTTAGCACAATTATGTTCCAGTGACACTTCTTTGGGACCTTATATTTCTTGGGGTGGGGAGAGCCTATTCTTGTAAAAACTTTGTGGTTGTCAATTGGCTGAAGGATTTACAGAGCAAACCCGCTTTCCATTCATACAAAGGGCATAATCTCAATGCAGTATCATCTGTCTCACTTGATGCATTTTCTGTTTCTGTTTCTCCTCCTTTCCTAACGCTTTGGCACTTGTCTTTGGGTGAATGCTAACTTTTGATCTCAAATGGTTGATTACGTGAAGGAATGCCTACTTTCCTGGTGTTATTATCCCGACAGAACTGCTGAAAATTGAGCCATTTCGCTTCCTGATCTGGAGTGGCCAAGGGCCAGAGTCTCAGGGGTTCCACCAGTCTCTATCCAATCAGTAAACCTCTTCTTTATGAGTTTGTATTTTATTCAACATCCTCCCCCCAACCCTCCACTCTATTCAGGCAGGAGCTTCTAATATGACCCCCTTGAGAACAGTGAGTAGTGGTAGCCGAACCCCATCTAGTTCTTCTGGTCTCAGGGTCACAGAGACTTGTGTTCGTGGGGTCCATTAGTCTACTGAACTAATTGTTCCCTGTGTCCTCATCGCTCTTCTTTCCTCTGCACAAGGAGAGACCAATTGTTGCATCTTAGATGACTTCTCAAGTTTTAAGACTCCAGTTGCTACTCATGAAAGTAGGATGTGCAACACTTTCTCTGTGCACTTCGTTGGACCAAGACTCTACGGTCCTCAGACCTTCCTTCAAGGTGTTTGATTAGGGCTAAAAAGTGTCCATAACTCTGACCCTTGCATGCTCTCCAATGAGAAGGAGCCACGTTTAACGTTTCATCTTGTTCTTTCTCTCTATCCATCTCTTGGTCTGATACTGTTCGACATTTCCCCTGCCTGGTTCATCCACAATTATCTAAATATCCATCAATCCGATTTGTAGTCAACTCCTCTAAATTACAGCAGCAGTTCCCACCTTTATTTCTAACCCAAACACACATGGCACATGACCTCCTCAGTCAGCATAGTCTCCCACAAGCAATTCCTGCTGCTGGATGTGACTCCTTTCCCTCCAATCCCAGAAAGTAAATCAGAATGCAAGTGTGAAACGATTATCAAGGTCTCGAACCTATGAGGTTTCTTTAATTGTAAAAAATTACATTTCGATCAGTATAATAGAAAACCGACCATTGCTTTACAGATTTCTAGGAGGTAGCTGGAAGTGAGCCCTCTTCAAACTTGAGAGTAAGCGTGCACATACTTCTTTTAAGCTACTCTGTTATTTCTTAATCCTCTTCTCACGTTGAGTGAATGGTATTCTGTGGCACGGGAAGCCGCATGTGCAATAGAAACAAGCTTGTGTGTCCAGGGGCCTGGATGCTCACACACTGCGAATAACTTTCAGTGAAAGTTTAAGAGGATGAGGTGGGAGGGGTCTGGAAATACCTTCGTAAAAGGAATGCTCATTCTACCTCTTTAACAACCCGCGGAAGAGGCAAGAATTCAGAACAGGAAGTTCCTGTGTTTTGCCATCTGACAAATAAAACGATGACCATAAAAGCCAGCATTTGGCAACAGGAAACAAATCTGGTGAATTCTCACGAAGCTGACAGGTGACAAGGAGAGACACTCATGTTTTCAGGAGTGTGTTCGTGTACGTGGCTATAGTTTTCTCCTGAAAGTTTCTTGAGAGCTGGGGGGGGGGGGGGCGTCCTGGCATCTCTTTCTCTCCCAGAGTTCCCAGTTGGCTTTCATTAGCCACCAGCCCAATGCTTTAACTAGACTGGGCACGATAGCTTAAAATTCAGGAAGGAAACTTCCTATTTCCCGCACAGCCTTCCTCATCTTGCTTCTGGCTTTCATTTCTATTTTGCAGAAGTTTGCATTTTTAACAACGAGGGTTGAAACTTCTTCATTGGTTTTTCTCGCCTCGAGAGCTCCAAAGACGTCTTGCGCTACGTCGTCATTTACATTTCACATTAAATGCAGCATGTGTTTGAAATGAGCAGCTATTTGTTTTAATTTGATCCATCTGTTAACTGAAATACTAAAAAGGCAGCTAAATCACTATATTAAATTCAGCGATTTGTAAACAATTTATATGTTCATTTGTTCTGGGTTAAAAATGCCCCAAAGCAGAAGTTTTATGCAGCCACAAAGTAAATTGCATTGTATTAATCTGATGGATGCAGGCCACGATTTCCTCCTTTTCACTCCATTAATTTATTTCCTAACTTGAGTTAATTAGCGGGGTTCTTATTTTTTAAAGCTCTTTGAAATTCATTGAGGGAGGAGGACATTTGCCAAAACGGCTTTGAAAACCAACTGCAGAGGAAACAGGCGAAGCACAAATGGCATATCCCCCTGAGGCCTTGACCCACCCTTGTGCCCCCGATTGTCATTCAACTAGGAACACAGTGGCTGATTCACAAGTTGTTGTTCACAGAAATATGGAGAGAGCTGGAACGAGAAAGTAAGGGCCGCAGCAGAACAAGCTCACTCCAGACACGCACGAACTGGCTGAGATGGTCTCCAAGATGGCCTTTGCCATCTTGAAATAACAGTCTGTGACGTTCAGGGAAAACAAGACAAACAAACAAATAAACCAACCCCCACAAGAAAAACCTGCAGTCCGGTCCAATAGAGAACAAAGATAAATCGATGACTTTTGATTTCTTTTCTTCAAAGGATGCCTCACGGCTAAATTAGATTGGGGCGGGTCATTGGAGACCACTGTACCTAATGCCAATTGTCTCTCTGCTTTTTCTGCCCTTTAGTTCTTATCCAATCAAATCGGTATCCTCACAAAACCCATTCAATCAAGGGAGGGAAAAAAATCCATTTACAATATGCATACTATTCACAGTTCAGATATACCTACCGTGGGGAAAGAGAACTACTAGACTTTAAACCAGCCATAGATATACTTTACTATTCACAGTTCAGATATACTTACCTTGTAAACAATATCAGAAACTCAGAGGGGCGGTTCTACCCCATCCTACAGGGTCACTGTGAGTCTTCCTGGACTAGATGTCAGTGAGTTGTGAGAGCCTTTAAACCAGCTGTTCTCAACCTGTGGGTCGAGACCCCTTTGGGGTTCAAATGGCCCTTTCTCAGGGGTCCCCCAATTCATAACAGTAGCAAAATGACAGTGATGAAGTAGCAACAAAAATCCTTTTATGGTTGGGTGTCACCACAACGTGAGGAATTGTATTAAAGGGTCGAGGTATTAGGAAGGTTGAGAACCACGGCTTTTAAACAGATATTGGAGCTTTATACAAAAGTGGTTTCTCTGCTCACTGCTATTTGGGCAGTGGGTGAGAAGGAATTGACCTGTCATGAATTTCCTACTCCAAATTCCAGAAAGGTTAGCCCCCACAGGCACCAACCTTTCCAGTCTAATCTAATTAGCACCTTCCTGGAGAGATTCCTGCCTGATTTCATTAGACTTTCACCACATGCCTGTGAAAGCCCAGCCAGAATTCATTTCCCTACCCTGGGATGCAGGGCTAGATTTCCAGGTTGACCATGTCAGTAGTCACTTGTGGGAACTTGAACTAGCTTTTCTCGAAACCTCCAGTTCCCCCTCCATACAATGGTCATGCAAATGACCAGTCACAGCCACTGACCCAGATTGTGCCACCAAACATCGGTACAACTCCCATCGTGCAAAGCCACAACCACAGAGGAGTGAAATCAGCTAATCGCAGACACATGGGAAGCCAACGGTCAGGGCTGGAACAAGACCCGAGTTCTTCCCAACCCTAGCCAAGCACCTCCATGTTTTCTCTAACGTCCAACTCCTGGCCCTGGAACCTGTTTCTCAGGTTTCCCACACCAAAACAAACAGCACCCTGATTTATTCTCTTCCTCGGGAGAGCCAAAAACATTTGTTTTACCAACTCTCCCTTGACTCACACAGCCACGTCATGATCTTTTTTTTCCTTGTTTCTGCAAATACACATGTTTTTAAACTCTGCTCAAACTTTGTAGCTGTTGTAGCTACAACTGTTGTAGCCACATCTCCCAGAAGGCAGTGAGGAAGGAGGTCCCTCCTTGGGCAGGCTTCTCAGAGTACAAACCGTGGACTCTCTTTCGGACACAAAGAATGGCCTTCAGGTTGCATGGCGACGAACGTTTGGAAACCCCCAGCCTCCTCTGTGCGTGAAGTGGGTATTTGGGACCATCATTTAAGACCCGACCTCCCTGCAGCCAGATTTCCTGAATCAGCCAAGCAGGCTGCCTGGCCTGCCATGTTTTGCTTCTGCGAGAAGGACCAGATAGACCACGGAGAGAGCCGGAGCACTACCCTGGGGAGAGCATTCTGAGAAGTTCAGCTCCCTAAGGCTGGTATAGGAGATCACGCTAGGGCTATAAATAAGCCTCAAGAGTATGTGTCCCTGGCAGAGAGGGGGAGAATTGGGAATAAAATTTAATCTCCCAGAAAAGATTCTTTGGGGCAAGAGAGCCTGGAAAAGAATATTTCCTTTCACACCCCGCCAGAGATCGCCGTCCTTTTCCAAGGACTTTCACCTCAGCAGGATTACTTAATTTGACCTCTTACTTCCTGATCAGCCCTATCTCATTCAAGATATATTAGCCTGTATTAACCCTATCTTATCCAAGATGTACTGTGACTGGCCCACGATCAGGGGGTAGTACAATATAACCAGCCCTCCAGCCGACTGTTGATTTTTCATCATAGCCCACCACAAATGCCCACACCCCAAGAAACACCTGAAGACTCAGACAGAGCCCCTCAGCTGTTTTGACTCTTCTGCCTAACCCAGCCGTGGAACGAATTAACCAAACACGTGAGGGTACAGCCGGAGGGCTCAGGAGATGCCACTCCAGGTGCCTCGCACTCACTCAGGAAGATGATGGTCTGCTTCCGGGCGGTCCTACTCTCCTCGCTCTCCGACTTCCTCAGCGCAGGCTGCCCCTTCCTGGCCACCGTGCCCTGCTTGCTCCTCGTGAGCGCCTGCATCATGTTCCAGCACATGAAGGCCACAGAGACCAGGACCACAAGGTAGATGACGAAGGCACTGAAGATGCTGGACTGGTACACCGTCCAGCGGCTCGACAGGTTGGTACAGATGGACATGTTGGACGTCTCCGGCTGCCGGTGGTGCCTCGTGAGGGTGCGGTTGCACGTGAGCCCCTGGTGACTGGGCACGTTCACAAGCGGGTACTCGGTGCCCATGGCAAAAAGCAAAGGCAAAGCCACCAAGGCGGAGGTCACCCAGACGAAGGCAATGAGCAGCTTCACCTGGCAAGGCCCCGACACAGCCTTATACCTGAACGGGTAGCAGATAGCAACGTAGCGCTCGAAACTCAGCGTCAGGATGTGCAGCAGCGTGGCGTAGCTGCAGGCCTCGAAGAGGAACGTGTGCAGTTTGCAGGTCAGGGCACTGCTGGGCGTGGTCAGCGGGTTCCAGATGATGCTGTAGAACTCCATGGGCATGCCAATGAGGAAGACCAAGATGTCTGAGCAAGCCAGGCTCACCATGTGGTCCGTGACCTCCTTCTGCAAGTAGCCTTTTTTCTGCAGCAGCTGCGTGACCCGGATGGTGACGCTGTTCCCCAGGATGCCCACCACGAAGATCACCAGGTACACCAAGATGAGGGTGATTTTGATCCAGGTGGCCACCTCGAACTCCGAGACGTGGGTGTGATCGATGACACGGGAGCAGTCACTCCAGAGCCTACTGGGTGACGCCATGAGCTGGGAGCCCGGGAGACCTTCTCAGCGGCCAGTCCTCCGCCCCGCAGGAGTCCAGGGCTCTGGGCTGCCACTCACCAGTGTGGACGGAGGTGGGTCTCACTCGATTTCACCTGCAAAAGGGAACTTCGAATTTCAAGGGCTTTCATGAGAACTTCCGGGAACAGGTCAAGCTGGTGAGGCCGCTCCGAGGGGTGCAGGAAAGGGGGGTTCTAGTCTCCCGGGCGGGCGGAGAGGGAGACCCGCAGGCACTGGGCTCGCCGCCGCCCGCATTTGTAGCCCCGGCCCACCCTCTAGGAACACCCTCTCCGCCCACGCTGCGGGGGCGGCACCCTGGGGCGGCCTTGGCTAATGATTAACCGCTGGCTAGACCCAGCGAGCGATCGCGCTGCCGAACCAGCCCCGGCGCCCGCCGGCGGGGCCGGGGGTGACTCAGCACGTCGGCATCTCACTGAAACCAGATCTGAACTCGGTTCACCTGATCACCCGGCGAAAGCCAATCTGATCGCATCGCACAGGTGGATCCGCAGCCCTGGCAGCTGGAGCTGGCGGCCCAACTTGGGCAAATGTTCCCGCTCCATGCCACCGGCCGCCCTAGGACCCCTTCAAAGTGTAGGCCTCTGCCCCGTTCCAGGGAGCAGCTGCAGCCGGGAAAGAGGCGTCCCCTCCCTCACCCCGACCTTCCCCCCTTCACCCCCGCCCCCGGGATCCTGCCCTTGAGATACCAGGGGTGGTTCCCAGGCCGCTGCGCTGCTTGCAGTTACCACCGTTGCGCAGGAAATCTCCAAACGGCCTATAGCCCTATACCCACCCCCTTGGGGTTCATTCCACTCCAGGTGACCCTGCAGGACAATATAGAATTGCCCCTCAGGGCTTTCAGGGCTATAAATCTGTACAGCACCAGACTGCCACATCTTTCTTCCCCAGAGCAGCTGGTAGGTTTGAACCGCTGTACTTCTGACTGCTTGACCACTGCGCCACCAGGGCTCTTTCAGCGGGCTCATAGGATTCGCGTGGAAGCCTTGCCTCTCTCCCAGACCTCCACGTGCCCATGCTGCTCCGCAGAGTCCCAGGAGAGCAGCCTGGAGCGCCTCCTTTCAGTTTCACTTTTGGCTCCGCCACTCTCCCTGATTGCTTCAGGATGCCTTTACTTGGGACCGCGTTTTGTTTTATGAGCTCCGTTACCTTGTATGGCAGATCGCACATCCCACCCAGGGGGGATGAGGACAGAGAAGAGCGTCCCCCACAGGGCCTGGACATCAATAGCACGAGATCCTCAAGGGCCAAAGAATACAAATGGCATTCGGTTTTTGGCATCTCCCCCTTTTCCAGAAATGAAAAACTCCAGAGCCATCCAATTTCCAATTGAGAGGGACCCTGAGGGAGGGCTGCCCTGTGCATTCAGTAATGCTGAGCAGCTTGCTGGTCTCTGACCCACAAGATGCCTGGAACCACTCCCCACTCCCCACAGTTGTGCCAACCGCAAGTGCCTCCAGATATTGTAAGACGTCTTGCATGATAAGAAAAATCGTTTAGGAGAAAAGCAAAGTTGCCTCAGAATGAGGACCAGTGTTTTGAGACCCCTAATACAATGACCAGCTTTTATTGAGTGTATCTCAATGTGCCAAGGTGTCCCTGGGGTGAGAAAAACTGATATGCACTCCTTTGTACCCCCCCCCCAAACACCAAACACTCCCCACGGGTGCCTGGGGAGTGTTTGCTTCCCAAACTCAACCACTGAAAATGCCAAGGACCACAGCTCTACTCTGGCATGGAAATGGTTTCCATGAATCAGGGCCACTGGCTTGGTGGGTTTGGCTTATTTACTGTGTGCCAGGCCCTGGTGCGCTCAAAACATCTCTGTGCCGATCAGCCCCCTGGAATATGATCATTTTAAAAAATAAAGAGTCTAGAGTATAGGTTCCCAGACTTACTTGGCCTACTGCCCCCTCCCTATTCAGAAAGAAAACCTTCACTAGAGTCCCACTGGTAATCAAAAACTTTCAGACTACAGTTCATAATGCAGGATAATATTGCTTCAGGGCCCCTAGGGGGCAGTATTGCCCACTTTGGGAAACACTAGTCTAGTGGATGGTTTTCCTCCAGGATACAGGAGTAAGTGAAAGGTTTGACATTCAACCCAGGTCTATCCCAGTCTTAAGTCCATACACCTAGCCATATCAGAATTGTAGGAGCACAGTAGATGTTTGGAAATATCCCAAATGATTGTACATAGAAATATGGAGAGTGTATTTTCTGAACCCAGTCCTAGATGCCTGACAATCTGAAGGAACAATGGATTTGATATCATCTGAGGAATATTTTATTTGATACCATTCAAAATATGTGAGATGATATCTCATCATCCTTGCCGTAAAAGGAGGATTCTGGCTGTACTTCTTCCAGGGTAGATTTGTACTTTCAATCTTCTTCACCAGGACCATAGTCAAATGCATGGATTCTTCTTCAACCTTCCTTGTTTTTGATCTTCAGACATGTTATCAGGAGAGACCAGGCCCTGGGGAAGGACATCATGCTTGCTAAAGCAGAAGGCAGCAAAACAGATGAGGACCTTCGAGGAGCTGGATGGACACAGTGGCTGAAACATAGCCATGATTGTGAGGATGGCACAGGACCCGGGGTATCTCATTCTGTCTCATACATGGGGTTGCTATGAGCCGGAACTGACTCGGTGGTACCTCTGAGGCAGGGCTGGGATATGGTAAGGATAAACCATATGGCTCCTGGCTTATTACAGTTAGCTCTGTATGTGGTTCTGTGTGGTTCTTTCCATTACTTTCTGAATTCTCAGAGCTAAGGACCGAATGCTCTCCCTCTCCAGTATGTCTCCACAACCCCCTCAAGCAGACTGCTTGTTCGAGGGTGACCCCTCTTGTATGCTATTTCACCTACCTACTCCTAGTGGAATGGGCCATTCCTAACTCATTTCCTTAACGATGATGCACTGTGTGGAGAGAAAGACTCGAAGCAGCATTACATCTGTCCCCTAAAACTCAACTGCGTTCATGTGGACTCAGAGGGCTTTCATGACTGAACATTAGAATCTTCCTTTGCTCCTCCAAAAGATCCTGGTTCATTGTTATCCCTGAGAAGTTGAAACCAGAAAGTCTAGCCTTTCACACATACACACACACACACACACACACACACACACACACACTCACTCACTCACTCTCTCACTCTACTCCTGCCCCAAATGTTACAGTGGGTTACATAAGTGGATGCTAACCAGAAGGTCAATGGTTTGAACCCACTAGTCAGTCCTCGGAAGAAAGATGAGGCTCTGCTTCATCCTACAGAATCCCTGAGATGGAATGGACTCAATGGCAGTGAGGGGCTTGGTTTGGTTTTTTTGTTTTTTTGTTTTTTTTTACTTTTACTTCACCCAAATGCTTTCCCCTCAAAACTGCAACGCTAGGTGCCTCACAACTCTTCCTCATCCTCGCTCTGGGGCCCCTTTGCTCTACACCAGTCTCTGAGCCACTACTGTAGATAAGCACGCTCATGCAATTCCGCTCTGTCAGTCCTTACAGTCCCATGATGTGGGTATTTTTACCTCCACTGGGCACATGGGAAATTTAAAGGACGAGAGGTTTGAGTGACCTGTCCAAAAGGTCAGAGGCAGGATACAAAGCCAGGCCCATCCAATGATGCAGCTCTTTCCACTGATACTGTGATGCTCTTTCCCGAAGCTGAGCAAGATGGGGTGGGGGGGAGTGGAATAGAGGCACAGGGAGTGGGGGGAAGAGTAGCATCTGGAGGGAATAGATACTTTCACTACCAGCCCCCGTGTTTCTCATCTCCCCGGCTGGAGCACTCCCGATGTCCCACACTCTACTTGACAATTCCTGTTTGTTAGGCTCAGGCAAGATTCCCATCACTGGGCAAGTCCTTTCATCAAGTTTTGTTTTTCTTTCCCAAAGTGTGAGCCAATGCATGGGCACATGGTGAGAATCGAGCTAATCGAAATCCTCTCCTGGCAGTGGAGCTGGAAACACGGCTTTGGAGCCAAGGTCCAGGAGAAGTCAACTTCACTTCCCCTTTGCTTTGCCTAAGACCGGCAAAACTGGTCCTCGTGCCCTCCCTTGCTGATAGCAGGCTGGCCAGCTCCTGGCCCCAGAGCATGGTCTCTGCTTTTGATTAGCATATTTGGTGGGGGGGTGTAGAATAAGACATGATAGGAAAGCCCAGGTCGCTTTTAATTTCAGTTCTGCTCAGGATTTACTCTCTGGCTTTACAGATATGCACTCACAAGATACACGATTTAGATAACCTTTTGAGACCATACAGGCCATTTAAATCAGTGGGCTCTACACTTGTCTTAGCATGAAATCTTATTTTACAATAAAACCTGACGCTAGCACGCTGAGTAAAATCAGGCGTATGCTGCTCGTGTGTGCATGCTCCTGCATTTTCTCTGGCACTCTGGCACGCACACGCAGCCTTTCTGTAAGGTTACATCGATTCTGTGTACTCATATTGATAGCATGTACTCTTTGAAAGTCAGCCTGCGATTTATACCCTAAAAAGTAAATAACACCTTGTTTATCAAGGTCCATGGTGAAACCACAGTGACTACACAGTAAGCTATAAGGCACACTTCAATAATTTTTCAAAATTATAAACAGTGTAGTGAATGCTCTTTATTTATAAGGCAATATAATGAAAATTAATCAGAAAGCTGAGACAAAAACGTGGACCCTCTCAAGAGCTCGGGGACTCTGTACAGTACATAGAGAAGAGCAGCCGCAGTGACAGCAGCAAAAGACTGCTCCTGGAGGAAGCAGTGAAAGCAGGCCTCAGGGAAGAAGTCGTGGTCCTACATCTTTATTCAGGAGGCCTGATAGGGTAGTGGATTATGCATTGAGCTACTAACCACAAGGTCAGAGGTTCAGACCTACCAGCTGCTCCGAGGGAGACGGGTGAGGCTGTCTGCTCCCATAAAGATTTAAAGTCCCAGAAGCCAACAGGGGCAGTTCTACTCTGCCCTAGAGCATCGCTCTGAGTCACAATCCATGCAATGGTACTGAGTTTGAATTTTGAAATGTTTCTTTCAACAGAAAAGAGATAAGCAAAAAACAAGTTGCCAAAAGAATAACAAAATAAAGAAAGATAATAAGTAATTATAAAAGAACCAGATAGTAGAACCAACAAATAAATCGAAAAACTGTTTGTTTTAAGAACTTCTGCTATGGTAGAACTTCAAGTCGGTAAGGAAAGAGCAGTTCAATAAATGATACCAAGATAATAGGTCATCCATCTTAAAAGAAAAAACAGTAAATTGCATGCTTATATGATGCTGATTTGCTTGTTTTTGAAGAAAAACATAGCACACTTGCAAACATATGTAGAGGGGGTGGGTGTGAGGCAAGCAGGGCAGGGAAGGAAGGAACCCGGTGGTGGTGGTGGTGGTGGTGACTCGCTGGGCTGCTAACTGCAAGGTAAAAAGTTTGAACCCACTACCCACTGTGCGGGAGAACGATGAGGATTTCCACGCCTAGGAAAGAGTTACAGTCTCAGAAACACAAAGGGCAGTCCTGCTCTGTCTTATAGAGTCGGCATGAACCAGAATCAGCTCGGTGGCAGCAGGTTTGGTTTGGTTTCGGGGAGAGGGGAGTTTGCAAAAAAAAAAAAAAAATGGAGTATGTATTTAAAAAACAGGTATGCCGATGAAGAACACAGCTTTCCCCCAGACCCTGGATGCTTCCTCCCCCCAACTACCATGATCCAAATTCTACCTTGCAGGACTGGATAGGGCAGAGGTTGTACACTGGTGCATATGGGGGCTGGAGGCACAGGGAATCCAGGGTGGATGATACCTTCAGGACCAGGGGTGTGAGGGGCGGTGCTGGGAGAGTGGAGGGTGTGTGGTTTGGAAAGGGGGAACTGATTACAAGGATCCACATGTGACCTCTTCCCTGGGAGATGGACGGCAGAGAAGGTGGGGAAGGGAGACTCCGGATAGGGCAAGATATGACAAAATAACAATCTATAAATTATCAAGGGCTCATGAGGGAGGGGGGAGCGGGGAGGGAGGGGAAAAAAAAGAGGACCTGATGCAAAGGGCTTAAGTGGAGAGCAAATGCTTTGAGAATGATTAGGGCAAAGAATGTACAGATGTGCTTTATACAATTGATGTATGTATATGCATGGATTGTGATAAGAGTTGTATGAGTCCCTAATAAAATGTAAAAATAAATAGATAAATAAATAGCAGGTATGTTCATACTTTATAATAATATAAATTCCACATGGATCTAAGACTACAATATCTGATTTTAATCACTAAGGAAATCATGAAATGGTAGAATGAAACATTAGCAATTAAAAAAAAATAAATAGGATTTTCAATCTTATGACACAAATCCTAAAAGCTTTAGGAGAACAAGTTGATATTGTTACCTCCAAACCGAGCTCCCTGCCGCCGAGTGAATGCTGACTCACAGTGGCCCGCGGTGGGTTTCCCAGACTGAAACTACTCACAGGAGGAGAAAGCCCAGTCTTTCTTCTGAGAACTGCTGGTGGTTTTGAACCTTCAACCATGTACACGGATAGCAGCCCCACACATAAAAATGTTACCCCAGAAAAGTAGACTAAGTTCTCAAAGCAAAACATTCATGGGCTCACAGTAAGCGACGTACAACCAACACGGTACATGTGTGTAACCATATTACATAGCAATAAGTAATTTTCATAACAAACTCATTAAAGTAGCTAAAAATACCATTTCTTATCAAGCTTGCCCTATAGGTTCAATGTAATCCCCCAATTTTCCTGTAAAAACTCAACAAGCTGATTCTGAAACTTAGAGAAAACCAAGAGTCAAGAGTAAACCAGACCCTCTTGGGAGGTAGGAGGCTCTTCCACCAGCTGTCCACCTTTGTCGGAAAGCTCGGGACTAGGCAGAGGAAGGACGCCGGCGCAGGAGCAGAGACGTAAATGCACACGTGCAGGTTGAAGGCAGAGAGGACTCTGGGGGCTGGGGCAGGAAAGGTGCGCTTTCCCACTGCTAGCTGGGCCTCGCTGGGGCCGGAGGGGGTAAAGCACCTGAGTCCAGGGTGACTGCGTGTGGGAGTTGCTTTGACTAAGTGGTTACACACTTACCAGACTGGCTACCAATGAAGGGTCACCAATACCAGCGGTCAGTGAAGCTGGGGCATGCCGGTAACTCAGTGTAAGTGGGAGGGTAGACTGCAGCAGGTACTCTGGAAAAAGAGTTTGGTAGCATCGATTAAAATCAAACATGTACACACTCTGTGACTTAGCAATTCTTCTCCTAGGTATCTACCCAACAACTATGTCACCAGAAAAGATGCATAAGCATGTTCATCGCCACAGTGCCAGCAATTTGGAAGCGAGCTGCATGTCCCTGTACAATAGAACAAACACGCAGAAGAGAGCATCTTCATAAGAAGCCTGGACGGTGCAGTGGACAAACAGGCTGCTGCTAACTGCAAAGTCAGTGGTTCAAACTCATCAGCAGGTCTGCAGGACCCAGATGAGGTAACATCTTCCAGAAATGTTTACCTTGGAAAGCCTATGGGGCGGTTCTCCCCTGCTCAGTGCAGTTATGGAGGGCCAGAAGCCACTGGAGAGCAATAGTGACGACAATAGCCGATGCCACTATTTACGTCTTAGGGACCTTATGTGTGTTATTTTTTTTATAGACTTTAAAAAGAAAAAAATCACCTCACCAACCAGGTCGGCTGAATAAACTACGTACACAGCTACCCAGTGGGATGACCAGATCACCCTCACAGCTAAGTCACAAGAGGAGTAACAGCACCCAATGGAGCCAGGCCCCATGCCCCCACACTTCTCAGGGGTCCTGCAAGGGGAGCATCACTAATCCCGCTGTAAAGCTGCTCGACACCCATCCAGGGTGTCCTCTCATCTTCCTGGGATCCAGCCGCGGCCAGCAGCTGGTCGATTCACACTCCTTGCATCTCATCTTCCTGGGATCCAGCCGCGGCCAGCAGCTGGTCGATTCACACTCCTTGCATCTCATCTTCCCGGGATCCGGTCACGGCCAGCAGCTGGTCGATTCACACTGCTTGCAGTTCTCACCGACTGGGAGAGTTTAGAAAAATGCCACACTGGCCCTCGGGCTCCATTCATGTGGGACACGGAGGCACCCAGCCTTCTTCCCTTTTCTTCCTCCACACCAGGGATGCCATCTGGCAGGCAGCCTGAGGATCTGCCTTCTCCTGGGAATAAGAACAGGATCAAGGGAGGCCCTGTGGAAAACGGCACTTCCTCATGGCAGCTTCCAGCTTCACAAATTCAGTTCTTTGGGGGGAATCACAGAGTAAAACTGCCCTAGAGCTTCCAAGACTGCAAATCTTTATGAGAACAGTCAGCCTCATCTTTCTCCTGCATATATATATATTTCCCTTTCTGTCCCCAACTAGACCAGACAATGTGTGTGTGTGTGTGTGTGTGTGTGTGTGTGTGTTTCCTATTGGGCCAGTTAGTGCACAGCAGATGCCCCAATATTATTTTCTTTCCTTTGCCTGAGATATTTTGAGTTCAGTGAAATGGATGGCCTGGCATGTAGAGGAGTCTTCCTGGGGCCTCTGTTAGCAGCTCCATCCCTTGGCAGTGGGCAGTCCCTGGAAGCACAGTGGCCATTCAGAGGCAGCCAGGGGGAGAAAGCAGAGAATGCTGCCTGCCCCCTGCTCTGCTGGCCCAGGGGCTGGGAAGCCTCTGCCAGTGGGCTGCTCAGGCATCCGTCCTGAGAGCAAAAGGAAGGAGCAAGGCCTGTTCGCCAGATCTCCTTACAGCAGGTGGCCTGACCCGTGGTGAGTGCACGCGTGTGGGAGGAGATCCGTGCTCCGTCTGGTTGCCGTGGCCAGTTATTCCGGAGTGCATCGCCAGGTTGCGGTGACACTTGCACAGCATGATGAGCATCGTTGAGACCACTAAGTTGCACAACTGAAAAATGTTAAATTGCCAAATACACAGAGATATTTTAAAAAGAAAGTAGATTGCCTGGCCTTTCTTCTGAGGTGTTTCCAACTTCCAACCTTTTGGTTCGTCAGATGCTCTAGCTTCCTAACCTTTAGGGAAAAAAACAAATGCCCAGTCTCTCATTTTAAAACACAAAAAGCAGTCCTCTCTTTTCCCAGGACTCCCCTGTTCTGGGCCACTGGTGAAGAGACCCTGCGCGTCCTCCAGGCCCAGGAAGGTTCACGGACAGGGCGATTGTCAGCCTTGCTGGAAATGCTAGTGGTGTCTGCCTATATGACAATCTACGATCTATTTGCCATCCAACTAACGTGGAACAACTCGGGACTGGCCCTCTGCCCCTCAGCAGCCTTGAAGAAGAACACTGCAGCATGGGAGGCCAGAGCATTGACTGTGAGCCAGACACCCTTGGTGAGCACATGGGCCCTGCACGAACACCGCTTCTTTCCACGTCAGTGTCTTCTTCTGCACAATGCCAAGGACAACAGCACTTCTCTCCTGGGCAGGTGGTGTAGATTAAATGACTTGATAAATAGTGCCTGGCACACAGTCCAGATGGGGAACATTAGCTCCAAAGAGGAGAAGGAAGTTAGCAAAATAGAATGGGGAGCAGAAAGTCAAGTAAAGATGATAGAAATAGATTGTGTATCAGCGATCACAATAAATAATTGTTCGATCAAAAAAAGTATTGGCAGTTTTCAAAGGGGCTATATAACACACTGAGTAGAAGCCTAGCTCCTGGGATCAACTAGTATGTGACCTTGGGTCCCTTTCTTAATTTCTCTGTGTCTCACATCCCTCAAGCTTTAGTATAAACTAAAGGAATATGTTCTCAATGGAAACAAAACCATTGAATATATGTAAAATTCTATCTGTATTTCTAGGAGCCTTGGTGGTGTAGTGGTTATGCATTGGGCTGCTAACTGCAAGATCAGCAGTTTGAAACCACCAGCTGCTCTGAAGAAGAAATGTGGGCTTTCTACTCCTATAAAGAGTTATAGTCTCTGAAACTCACAGGGGCAGTTCTACCCTGTCCTAAAGGATCACTATGATGTATGGATTGTTCTAAGAGCTGTAAGAGCCCCCCCCAAATAATGATTTATTAAAAATGTTTTAAAAGAATGAAAAAATGTACTAAAATTGATTGTGATGATGGTTGTTCAACTCTTATATGATTGAACTATTGAACTGTATGGTTTTTGAATTGTATACCAATAAAACTTTAAAAAAAATAAAGGATCACTATGAATCAGTATTGACTCAATGGCAATAAGTTTAGCTTTGGTATCTATATTTCTGTTTCTCTCTGTCTCTCTCTATATAAAGAGAGAACTTTATGCCAAGAAAATGACTGACATAATTGTAGAAGTGGGCAACTCCAGTCCAGCTCAAGTCTGTGGGTCAGATGTTCAGCTGAAGGCTTCTCCTGACTTGTGTGGCTGTGGGGCTGATGAACCAGGCAGGAGGAAGGCAAAGCTGAAAGACCACAGCAGGTGGCTGCAGAGACAGTCCAAAGTCAGCAGGCCCGGCTCCTGGCTGCAGAGTCCAAGGGCCCTAAAGTTAGTCAGCCAGCAGGCTGTTGATGACTCCTAGACGTTGTGGGCAGTATGTCGGGCCATTGGCTCAAATCCAAAGAACCAATTTTCAATCAACCAGAATCCTAAATAATACCAAGACACAAACAAGCTCTATACAGAGTACACTTAGGCAGGAAACAGGCCACACCCTCAAGGAAATTTCATCAGGGCTGTGACCTGATTAAGGGGCTTGGAGTCTACCCCACTCTTCCCACAATTACTTGCCTGCTGACAGCAGATCCATCATGGAGTTGATTAAGTATTTTATGTGTGCTATGTTATATTAGTTTGTTATGTTATGTTGTGGTGTGATGTTATGTTATGTCACAATATGGGAGATCACTAAGAATCCAGACCCAGCCAAGTTGACTCAAAACCTAACTAGCCCAAGGATCCAATGACCAAATGCTTAGAGTACTTAGAACAATGCTAAGCACAGGTACCTGCTGGACGAGGGTCAGTCATGACTAAAGTCACGTCTGTGTGTGGTGGTGATTCAGTGGTACAATTCCCACCTTTTCTACAAGGCTTGATTCTTAGCCAGTGCACCTTATGCATGGCCACCACCCACCTGTCGGTGTAGAATGGCATGTTGCTGTGATGCCCAACACGTTTCCAGACTAAGACAGCGGAGCTAGAAAGGTCTGGTGATCTACTTCCAAACACCAGTCAGTAGAGCCCCTGTGGGACCCAGTGGACTGATCTGCAACTGACCCTGAGCCTGGTGCAGGACGGAGCAGCACTGGGCTCCTCTGTGCCTGGGATCGCCGTGAGTTGGGGCCACTTGCGCAGAGGGACAGCACTAACAACAGTGTCATGTCCACCTTGCGTTAACGGCTATTCCTACGGCTACACCCGAGGCTCTGCACGAACCTGCCACCCATTCTGAACACTGCAGGCACCATTACGGCATGAGCTAGGATTATTTAAATGCTAAGCACACCTTACTGAATGCCCCTCAAGTAAAATCAGCGTGCCAGTGCAGCATAGCCTTTGCGGCAAGCTCTGCAGGGATTACAAATCCGCCAGACAGTCACTGTCTCTGAGAGGGTTTCACTGAAAGTCAAGCCAGAGACGCATAAAGTCTTCACTATTTTAAGGCAGCAGTTACCAAAATAACGGCGGCCGTGCTAACTGCTGCAGACACTTAAAGATGCTTCAGTCAGGACAGGAAAGGCAAGGTGACAAGCCTCTGAAAACGGGATGCATGTGTGTCACACAGGGAATCGCTGTGTTAAGCAGGTTTCTCATTGCGCCGAGCTCCCGGTTTTTAAAGACAGCGTGAGGCACAGAGCACCATCTCAGCCACAGGGGATCTCTACTCTGTAGAGGTCTATTCATGAAAACTTCAAATTGTTTGCTTAGCTGTGGCAATGAAGTGGCAAAAAGGCCGACTAAAGCACACAGCTTGTGGCCGTATGATGCTTATTCTGAGTGTAAAGTAAGCTAGACCTTGTAAGTGGGGTGGCCAGCACGACCTTAGTCTCATCAGCAGCGTGCACATTATAAAAGCCACTTCCAAGTGAACCCCACTGCCATCAGATCAATTCTGACTGACGGAAGCCCGAGTCGACCCTACGGACAGAGAAGAATTGCCCTTGTGAATTTGTGAGGCTGTAAATCCATTCCGGCGCAGAAAGCTTCATCTTAGTCCTGCAGAGTGGCTGATGGGTTGAAACTGCACCCCTTAGATTCATAGAAACAAGACTCCCCGAACCAAAAGAAACACAAGAAAACAATTTTCTGAACTGGTCAGCTCCTCCACGCCACGTTGAATTCTTTTTTAAAAATGCAGAGAGAGAGACCTAATCCTACAAATGTCTATACTTCGTACTGGCCACCCCGTGCTCCCAGCTGCTAGACCCTCAGGGGCTTCACCATGAGAACTTGCAGCTTATTGGAATCTGCTGGTTCGGGTTCAAGGTACAGTGAGGGCAAGGAAAGCTTTGGAACCCAGCACACATTTCAATCCCATGGACTGGGCCGACTTATGGGCTGGTTGATAGCAACTGCCTGCCCTCAGTTTACATTGTGGATGAATGTGCTTTCGTGAGCCACACCAGGCACTGTTCTGGTATGAGATGTGTGTTCTGGGCTCCAATTTTAAATACCGCACATTTTAAGTTGGAAGCAAAAGGGGTTGTGTGCTGTGTACAAGGTCTCCGCCTTGTTCCTGCGACGATCAGGTTTGGCAAATAGCAAACTCATGCATGCTTCCTTTTAGCAACTGCCAGGAGACCATCCACAAATGTTTCACTGTTGCGAAGAAAGAAGTCAATGAAGGACGGAGGACGGGAACAGGGACAGTAATTCAAAACCCAAGTGGCAGCTCCTTTATACCTCCATCTCAGGGAGTGAAAAATAGCCACTTAGCTCCTCCACTTTAGAGGAACCCTGGTGGCGCAGTAGGTTACTCATTGGGCTGCTAACCACAAGGTCAGCAGTTCAAAAGCATCACAGGGGCAGTTCTACTCTGCCCTACAGAGTTGCTACAAGTTAAAATTGACTTAATGGCCATGAGTCTGGTTGTTGAGTTAACCTTTTCATACAGGGCACATAGAGACCCTTCAGAGAAAAACCAGGCCTCTGTAAGCAAGCTGTCACAGTGGGCTTGAGGCCAATGCTTTGAAAGAATCAACTAAAGGCGTGTGATCCACAGCCATGCAAACAGAAGTCTGTCTAGATCAAGCATTTTTAGACAGAGGGAGTTAGCCAGGACCAACATTGTTGGATTGAACTTGCCTTTGATCATCTGGCCTCAAGTCCGTGTAGCTGTGCTCTGGCCCTTGCCTCCGTGGTACACGCTAGCTGTACTTCTTCCAAGAGACAGCTGTTTGTTCTTTTGGCAGGTCATGGAACGTTCAATATTTTTCTCTAGTACCACATTAAAATGTATTCTTCAGCCATTTTAATGAGGCAATTGAAAATACCATGGCTGGGGTCAGGTGCACCTTAGTCTTCAAAGTAACAGTGGATCAAAGGAACAGAAAATTTTTGGCAAAAAAATCAATCTTTTCTCTTTTGGGGCGGTGGGGTGGGATGTTTAATAGTATTTTAAAAAATCATTTTATTGGGGGCTCATACAACTCTTATCACAATCCATACATACATCAATTGTGTAAAGCACATTTTCACATTCATTGCCCTCATCATTCTCTAAATATTTGCTCTCCATTTAAGCCCTTGGTATCAGCTCCTCATTTTCCCCCCTCTCTCCCCGTTCCCCGCACCCTCATGAACCCGTGATAATTTATAGATTGTTATTTTGTCATATCTTACACTGTCTGATGTCTCCCTTCACCCACTTTTCTGTTGTCCATCCCCCAGGGAGGAGGTTATATGTAGATTCCTGTAATCGGTTACCCCTTTCCACCCCACCCTCTCCCCACCCTCCCACTATGCCACTCTCGCCACTGGTCCTGAAGGGATCATCCGCCCTGGATTCCCTGTGTTTCCAGTTCCTATCTGCACCAGTGTACATCCTCTGGTCTAGCCAGATTTGTAAGGTGGAATTGGGATCATGATAGTGGGGGGACGGGGAGAAGGAAGCACTTAGGAACTAGAGGAAAGTTGTATGTTTCATTGTTGCTACACTGCACCCTGACTGGCCTTTTCTTCCTTAGTCCCTTGGTGAAGATTTTGGTCTTTTTAACATTGAGTCACAATCCACACCGAAGGCTGTAATCCTTGATCATCATCAGTAAGTGCCTCATGTCCTCCTCACTCTCAGCAAGCAAGGTGGTGTCATCCACACATCTTAGGTTGTTAATAAGCCTTCCTCCAATCCCAGTGCCACATTCTTCTTCATACAGTCCAGCTTCTCTGATGCTTTGTTCAGAATACAGACTGAATAAATATGGTGAGAGGATACCACCCTGACCCATACCTTTGCTGATTTTAAACTACATTCTGTTTGCAGAACTGCATCTTGATCCACGTACAAGTTCCTCATGAGCACCATGAAGTGTTCTAGAATTCTCATGCTTCTTTCAGGCTATTTATAGTTTTTTACGATACACAGACTCAAATGCCTTGTCATAGTCAATAAAGCATAAGTTAACATCTTTCTGGCATTCTCTGTTTTAAGCCAAGATCCATCTGGCATCAGCAGTGATATCCCTTGTTACACAGCTTCCTCTGAATTCAGCCTGACTCTCTGACAGCTCCCTGTGTGTGTACTGCTGCAACCATTGTTGGATGATCTTCAGCAAAGTTTTACTTGTATGTGACATCAGCGATATTGTTCTACAGTTTGAGCATTCTGTTGGGTCACCTTTCTTTGGAATGGTATACATATGGATTCTTCCCATCAGTTGACCTACTAGCTGCTTTCCAAATATCCTGGCTGAGATGAGTGAGTGCTCCCAGTGCTTCATCAGCTTGCTGAAACATTTTAACAGGTGTTACTCGATTCCTGGAGACTTGTTTCTGGCTAACGCTTTCAGTGCGGCTTGAGCTTCTTTCTTCAGCACCATAGGTTCGTACCATATGCTACCTCCCAAATGGTGGCATGTTGCCTGCTTGGTTTTGGTACAATGACTCTGTATTCTTTCCATTTTCTTGGGATGCTTCCTGCACCAGTCGATGTTTTGCCTATAGAATCTTTCAATGTTGCAATTCAAGGCTTATTTTTTTCTTTGATTTCTTTCGGTTTAAGATATGCTGAGTGTGCTCTTTTGGGTTTCTAATTCTTTTTAAAATCATTTTATTGGGAGCTCATACAACTCTTATCACAATCCATATATACTTCCATTGTGTCAAGCACATTTGTACATTTGTTGCCATCATTCTCAAAACATTTGCTTTCTACTTGAACCCTTGGTATCAACTTCTCATTTTCCCCCTCCCTCTCTTCTCCCCCCTCCCTCATGAACCCTTGTTAATTTATAAGTTATTGTTATTTTGTCATATCTTACACTATGCAACATCTCTCTTCACCCACTTTTCTGTTGTCCGTCCCCAGGGAGGAGGTTATATGTAGATCCTTATAATCGGTTCCCCCTTTCTACCCTATCTTCCCTCCACCATCCTGGTATTGCCACTCTCACCACTGGTCCTGAAAGGGTCAGATGTCCCAGATTCCCAGTGTTTCCAGTTGCTATCTGTACCAATGCACATCCTCTGGTCTAGCGGATTTGTAAGGTAGAATTGGGATCATGATAGTGGGGGTGGGTGGGAGGAAGCATTTAAGAACTAGAGGAAGGGTCGCAGGGAGGTTTTCCAGTTTTGATCTTTGCATATTTTGTTTTAACAGTTGGCTTGGTTTTCTTGAGCTGGCTTTTGAAATCCTCTGTTCAGGCCTTTGACTTCCTCAGGTCTCCCATTCGTTTCACCTACCCTACAATTACGAGCCAGTTCCAGAGACTCTGCTGACATCCACTTTGATCTTTCCCTATCTTTTTAATGACCTTTGGCTTTCTTCATAAATGAGGTCTTGATGTCCTCCCACAGCTCATCAGGTCTTCTGTCATCAGTGCTCACTGTGCCACATCTGTTCTCCAGATGTTCTCAAAATCCAGGTGGGATAAAGTCAAGGTTGTCTTTAGACTGTCATGGACTTGTTTTCTTCAGCGTGAACATGAACTTACAAATCCACAACGCAGGGTCTGCTCCACAATTGGCCCTTGCTGTTACTGAGCCTCTCTGTTCTCTTCACAGGCCATCTCCGGTCAGACTCCCTTCTCCCTCTGTTGAGACTTTCAGAGATGCGCTATAGCCCGTTAAATGAGCATCTCTCCACAACACTGAGCTTAGGGACTTTACGTTAGTGGCGTGACACCTTGGAAATGAGCAAATGCTACAAACCAGGTCTTTCCCTTCCTCCCAGTCCGTATTTTCTTAGTGAGGCCAGTTGTTAAGTACTGACCAGCACCTCAATGTAGATAAGTCTCGTGAAGGACTTATGATTGGATTAATTCTCAGGTGGATGATGATACATCAAGAAATGGATTCTCTCAAAATAAAGCTTCTTTCAAAAATAATTGGAAGTGTTAGTGGAAAGATGAGCGAGACTTCCTGAGGCAGGGAGAGCTCTGCTGGCATCGAATCATGGGGCTCCACTCTGGGCAGCATTCTGGGTGTTCGTTATTTATTGCTGACTTCTTTTTAAATTTTAAATAAAACGTATTTTAAAACTTCTGCAAATCTGTCAGGACAATAAATGGCTAAGCTTCAGTCACTTAGAGATGTAAGTAATCAATGGCTGAGGATTTTTGCTTCTTCCTGGATGTTGGCCATACAAGCAAGAGACAAGGAATCATTCATGCAACTACTGTTTTCCCAGCCCTTACACGGGTGATATTACCCCTACAATAGAGACATGATGCTTTACCATGTAGCGGCTTCCTGAAATAGCAACCTTCTGTGTTTTCTAGCATTTTGGGCATTTGAATTTGAATTGGTTGCTGTTCGTTTCTCTTGAGTGGATTCTAAGTCTGATTGCACAGGGTAGACCTGCTCCTTGGGATTTTAAAGCTGGGAACTCTAGGAAGCAGACCTCCCAAGCCTGCCTTCCAGGGTGCTTCTGGGTGGGTTCTAGCCACCAACATTTGGCTAGTAGTAGAGCATGTAATTGCCTGCACCCTCTAAGGCAATGATTCTCAACCTTCCTAATGCCACAACCCTTTAGTACAGTTCTTCATGTTGTAGTGACCCCCAAGCATAAAATTATTTTTTGTTGTTACTTCATCACTGTAATTTTGCTACTTTTATGAATCAGGCAACCCCTGTGAAAGGGTCATTTGACCCCCCATAGGGGTCACGACCCACAGGTTGGGAACCGCTGCTCTAAGGCCTACTGAATGAATAAAGCATGATAGCATTTGGAAACGGTAACCGATGACTTTTGTTGCAGCTTTTCCTTCGACACTTCCATTTATTGTCTGGTCCCTTCTTGCCCTTATGCAGTGAGGCTGCTCAAGAGAGGAAGAAACTAGGTGGAAACACGTTATCTGGGAGAAATGTGTAGAACTAGAGCAAGACTCCTCCCCTACCTACTCCTCCTTACCATCTGCTACCACTCCATCTGAAGAGACCTTAAAGTCTGCCCGGTTGGTAGCAGAGAGGCGATTTGGAGGTACAGCAGTGATCCTGGAGAGAAGAGACTAGGCTGTGTATCCAGCCACGCCCCAGGAAGGTGCAAACCATGCACGTACGCTTGTGCGCTCTGAGAACAAATGACATCTGTGCCTTATTTCCGAATGAGAGCGATGGAAGGGAGCAAGCAATTCAGAGAGGAAAGATCATTACACTTCCTAGGGCAGATGGGACTTCAGATTGGCTTGCGTGTCCTAGAAGCAGCAGGATGGTTTTTCTTCTCCTGTTGCTGCTAGGTGCTGCCGAGTCCGCTCTGACTCAGTGCATCCCTGCGTATAAGAGAAAGAATCCCTGGCCAGGGCGAGGCCATCCTCACACCTGTTCTTGCATTTGAGCCCATAAATGCAGCCAATCCATGTCATGGAGGGCCTTCCTATTTGTCATGGCCCAGACACTTTACCCAACACCACGGCCTTCTGCAGGGACCACTCTCCCTGACAACAGGTCCACATGGCCTGTCTCTAAGGAGCATTCTACCTGAACTTCCAAGATGAATTTGTTGGTTCTTTCGGCAGTCCTTTGGACTTTCAATTTTCTTCATCAGCACCATAATGCAACGGCACCAATTCTTCTTCCGTCTTTCTTGTTCAATGTCCAACTTTTATCCTTCGAAGCAAATGAAAACACTGTGGCTTGGGTCAGGCACACCATTGTCCTCACAGTCATACCCCTGCTTTTCAACACTTTCAAGAAGCCTTGGGCAGCATATTTACCTAATGCAGCACGTCTTTGATCTCTTGAGTGCTGCTTCCATGCGCATTGACTGAAGCGCCAAGGAAGACAGAATGTGTAACAACTTCAGTCTTTTCTCTATCGTGATGTGATCTGCCGGTCCAGTTGTGAGGATTTTTGGTTTCTTTACATTAATTGTGATCCATGCTGAAGGTTGCAATGCTTGCTCTCCATCAGCAAGTGCTTCAAATCCTCTTAGTTTTTCCTACAAGCAAGATTGTGTCATCTGAAGATCTCAGGTTGTTAACAAATCTTCCTCCAATCCTGATGCTGCATTCTTCCTATTATAATCCAGGTTCTTAGAGGATTTTATCAGTATGCAGATTTAATAAGTATGATGAGAAGCCACAACCCCGACACATACCTTTCCTCATGTTCTCTACCTGGAGAGCCATACACAGAGAGAGTTGTGACACTTGAAAGACCTTGTTGAAGTGGAGAAAGGGTAGTTCACTCTGATGACAACCAACCAACCACCAAGCAACACCATCAGCCTCTACGCAGGGCTAATAAGGAAGATGGCATCAGTGCCAGCTGATCCCCAGAGAGGACATTTTCACATTAGATACAAGTCCAGAGTAGATGGTTGAGCAGCCATGAAAGGGCAAATCAACATGAATCTGAGTGATCTGTCACAACCCCGCCATGGTGCCATGAAAGCAACCACAGATGAAGAGCTAATGTTCAAGGCTGTAATCCGTCTTCCAGTATAGCTTTGTTTACAGAAACAGACAGGAGAATGTGGTTGGCTGGCAGGTCCTAATTTGCTAATGCCTGACCCAAATCCCCCTTCAGTAATGGTGCCTTTAATCTCCCAATAGGAGATTTGCTGACGGGTTGCTCTAGGTAAGTCGCTCTCTAGGCACTATCTTCAGTTGAAGAGTGGCGTCATCCAAGCTCATACCCCTTTCTCAGAGGAGGAGAGTGCAATGGGAGGAAGGGGCAGAGGAAAAGGCCAGACCCCTTGCCTTAACTGAGTCTAATTCTGAACGGGCATTCTTACTGTGCCTCACATGTCAGCTGCTCTCTCTGGCCCAGTCTCTGCCTGATTCGGCCCAATCTCCACAGGCGTTGATTTCAGTTCACCTCCCGAGTGCTGCCCGGTGCTTACAGTAGGGGTTTTGTACCAAGTGCCAGTCAGGTTGCTAGCACTGTGACCTTGGGCAAAATGATTAATCCATCTCATCTCGGTTTATTCATCTGCGTCATCATAATTTTTTATCATCGCTAAATGAGATCATGTAAATAAAGTTACTAGCATAGTACAAGAGACCTGGTGGTGCTGTGGGCTAAGTATTGGACTCCTAACTTCAGGGTTAATGGTTCAACCCCAGCAGATACCCTGTAGGAGAAAAATGAAGTGGTCTGCTCCCATGCAGATCTACAATCTTGGATACCACAAAGAGAAGTTCTAATGTAAACTGCATCAGTGTCTGTAAGTCAGAATCTGCCCATTTGCGATGGGTTCCATGGTGCCTGGCCCATAATGGATACTCAAATGGTAGCAACGAGTAAAGACGTGTTGCACAAGTTTATAGAGCCATCAAAGCCAGCTTCATTTCAACTCCACAAATCCAGAATGTGTGGCCATTCAAAGAGCTGCCCTGTTTCCTCTTTCTTGGACAGAAAAAAGAGAGAGTATTGAAGACATTATTTAATTAAACCTTTCTGTGAACATAAGCCAAGACAGCACATTAGCACAGGTTGCTGACTGTCACTCCTTACATCTAGAAGATACAAAATCCGCAATAAAAACTTGTAGAAACTCTTTGCAACACAGTCAGAGTGACCAAATATGAGAGAGAAGCATTGGTTCAAGGCCAAGGACAGCGGGATGTCTTCTTTAGAGATGGGGAGAATGAAGGTAGGGCATGGGAACAGAGCCTTGCATTGTGTGGCAGTTACATAATCTGTTGTCCATTTGAGACTTAAGAGTGAAGGGGTGGAGTTCAGCCTGTCAATCAGGTCACAGCTTGATGACCTCATTTGGAGGCATAAAGGAGATAAATAGTTTGCTGGAGGTTCACTCCCTGTGAGACATTCCTGTGGAAAAGACACGTGGAACTGTGCTAGAGCCCTGGAGCTGAAGGAGCCACATAGAGGTCCCAGCCAGCGCTGAGATGTTTCCACTGCCACTGGATCCACTAGACTTTCCACCCACTTGCCTGTGATCTTTTTGCCTTTGACATCATTGAATGTTTTTCATGAGTCTGAAGAGCACTTTATAGACTGATATCAGACATATGGCCTAATATTGTACTTAAGGGCTTGATCTAGATTGGGCTGGGATATTTTCTCAGTGTTCAATTGCTATTGTATACAAAGCTTTTTCTTGTACACATAAGCATGTCTATGAATTTATTTCTCTAGTCCACCTAGACTACTGTCTACCCATTGACTGGGACATGGTCTCCCATCCAAGTACTAACCAGTTCCGACCCTGCTTAACTTCCGAGATCAGACAAGATGGAACGCGTTCAGGGTGGTATGGCCGTAGACTGGGACATGGTCTGTAAGACAGAAAAATAGCATCAGTTCAACTCTGGTCAGATGAGTAAGGTAGCAAAGGGGGTGATGTCAGGGCAAGGAGCAGATAACCTTCGCCAGCCGCTGTGTATGTCTTCGTGTTCCTAGACCCATGCTCAGACACGGGATTGTTGGGTTTAATTAAGAAAAAGCAATTGGCAAGAAGGTATTGGGAGTTCTGTAAGGATCAGAGTTGTCTGATGAAAGGGTGAGAATGAGAGTAGTTAAGATCTAGGAATCTGAACTCATGCCTAACTCCCTCACCCCTTAAACTCACCAGATGTAGCATGAGGAAGCATCTGGGTTTTGAGCCCTCTTCTTGGATGCACACTATCAACCAACTGAATTTTCAGGCTACGTGTATGGGAGAACATTGAGCTCATGGGGAAAATTCATCAGCTACCTGAGCAATTTACATCAGTAGTTTAAGATTTTTCTACTCAGAGCATGGGCAACAGTTCTGCCACCAACACTTTTAAGAAATGCAGATTCGTAGGTACCATCTATCAATCAAGAGATCTAGGTGGTTCGTATAATACTACATGTTTAGAAGTATCACACTAAATTATACTGTCTAACGATTGGATTAGACAAGTCAACACGTTTTCAGGAAAATAATAAATTATCTCGGAGAGGAGAGAGTAGACATAATGAAAAGCAGGTACGAACAAGTTACATAAGGACCCAGTGGCATACACTGAATGAAGCACATCCCAGTTGGAATAAAAGAAGTGAGTAAGTGGATTAAAGAACTAAACAGTCATAATATGGACAAATGAGCTAAAGAAATAGAAAATGTACCAGAAAAGCAAAAGGAAATAAAAATATCAAAGTCCAAATAATCGAATTCCCAGAAGGATAAGAATAAATAAATATTTTTAAAATTATAAGAACATCCAAGATTATAAAAGTATAATGATCCTAGATTAAAAGAGTCAAGCGCATACTACCTAGAAGGATGAGGAAACCCCACCTAGAGCGTTTTAGGCAGGGTTCTCTAGAGAAGCAAAACGAAGACACTTATGATTATATAAGGATAAGTTTATAAAGCGAAAAAATATTGCAGCAAATTAGTCCTCACAGCAGTATAGGGAGCTCAGTCCAACTCACAGTTAGTTTACTGAAGGCCCTTTCAACTCACGCAGCCAAGGAAGCAGGCAGGAGGAAGATGAAGTGGTGAGGTGTAGCCGCACAGGCCAGCAGCACAGCGTAGCCCAGCGGGTCCAGGTGGAGCCTCAAGTTGTGGCGATGCGAAGTGGCTGCCGGGAGGTGTGGTGTCTGAAGTGGTGGCAAGACAGAGGAGTCAGTTGGCAGCAGACACGTGGCAAGGGGTGGGTAACGCTGCAGCTTGGAATGCACGGCACAGTAACACAGTTGGGGTTGGCTCAGATCTCAGAAAGCACAGCACACGTGGCGAGGCAGGGCAGCTAGCTCAAGCAGGGAGAGAGAGGGGCTGGCCTCCAGAAAGCCATTTATCTCAGTCACACCTTCCAAGGAGGTCAGCAACTGTGACCTGACTGACAAGCTACACTCCATCCATATGTTCTGATGGGTGCCATGTTGGCCCCCTAAAACCTAACTATCCCAGAGAGAACTTCCAGATTACAAGAGCAGTTCCCTACAAACACACAAGACTCCACTTGATATCACACTTCTCAAAGTCTCTAGAGGAAACAGACTTGTGAGTAATACTTTCAGAATACAGAAAGCAAAGACAGTTAGACTTGGAAAGTCTGTCTGACTGTTCAATTAAGAGATTCTGCTTTATTAATTCTGTCATTTTCCTATAGGTGTAGATTCATGTAACAGCACTGCTGTCTAGATGTTCTTCCGTCACTGAAAAGCTCTCCCGGGAGCTACCTATCAAAGAAAATGACATTCCCTTTCTTGCTCCTCACCCTGCCTCATACTTGGCAACCACTAAACTGGTCTCCATTCCTCCAGTTCTGACACTGTGGGAACGCTAGATACATGGCATCAGACAGTATTTGAACTTTTGAGTTTTTCATCACTCAGCATCACGCCCTTGCGATCCAGTCAGGCCGAGGTGGGTGTCGGTGGCTCATTCCTTTCTGTTGTTGATTAGGGTTCCATTCTCTCTATGCTTTGTTTAATCACTCACTTGTTGAAAGAAATTTTGTGGGCGTAAGCTTTTTTTTAACCCCCTCCCTTTGCCTCAGTGTAAGCTTTTTAAAAGTAATTACAAATAGAGCTACAATGAATATCAGTGTACAGTTTTTTTGTGTGGACATCAATTTGAATTTCTTTGGGATTAATGCCCCAGAAACCATTCTGGAATACACAGTAAGGCTAGGAATCGCTTTCTAAGGAATTATGAAAACTAAACTCCAGAGTGGCTGCACTGTTTTACTTTCCGATGAGCAAGATAAGAGAGATCCTGTTTAGCTACATGCTCACCAGTATTTACTATTGTCACTAATGTTTTGAAAGAAGTTTTTTCTAACGGATATGTAAGCAATATTCAATGTGGTCCTAATTTACATTTCCCTAATGACTGGTTAAGGACCCTTGGTGAAGTAAGTGCTCAATTGCTAAAAAACACATTGGTGATTCCAACCCACCTGTCACTCTCTGCTGGTGAAGGCGCTGGTAATTAATTCCTATAAAGATTACAACCCAGACAACCCAGAAAATCCAAGGGAGTGTTCTACTCTGTTTCGTGGAATTGCTCAATCAACATCAAGTCAAAGTCACACAACCATCATGTGTATGTGTGGGTAATTGTTTCCTGTGTGTAACTTTATTTGCCACCCAGCCATCTCTTCTGCTATAATGTATCTTGTACCTTTTCTAAGAGCCCATAAAGATAGCCTTTTTATAGTCCATCTATTGAGGCTTAAATGTTGAAGCTTATCTTCTTTGTGCCTTCAATATCAATAATGCTTATGTGTTTGGCTCAGTTCCTAATTGGATTTAGAATTTTATATATACATTAAACATTACTGATCTTGAAGACACCAAGAAGATATGTTTAGACGTTTAAGCCTCAATAGATGGACTAATAAAAGGTTGTCTTTATAGGCTCTTAGAGAAGGTATTCCAGCAAAACAAACAAACAAACAAATTCAGAAATAAGCTTCAAGTTACGTAAGAATGGGTATGTGAATATAATTCAATAGAGTCAATTTAAAGGAAAACAAGGAAGAGTGGAAGGATAACTATATCTTTAACAATACTCTTTGCTGTCAAGTTGGTTCCAACTCATAGCGCCCTATAGGACTGAGTACAACTACTCGAAGAGGATTTCCACGGCTGTGATGTGTACAGCAGACGACTGGCTAATCTTTCTCCCATGGAGTTGCTGGTGAGTGTGTGCAGCAACCGTGTCTTCGGCTGGCAGCTGAGCCCTTAGTCCTGGCAGCCCCAGGCTTCCCTCCTTAGCACGACAGAGCCCACATACCAGATGATACCATCATTGCAGACATGGGGCTCAGAGTTTGTTAGGGGGTGATGAGGAGCAATGGAAAGATGGCAGCTTTACAAGCGGAAGCCCCAGGGTCTGGGGGTCATCACCTCCATTCTCCCATTCATCAGGTATGTCATTCTTCTTGTACATGAAAGAAACTAATGCACTGCCCGGAGCAGGGCAATCAGCAATCACACATTCTATTATATATATATTTCAATAGTTGTGAGAGTTCAATATGTATTTATGAACAAAATAAACTGAACTTTATTTAAATTCAGTTGTTATAACATAGCCCATTCCTTCCCTCCTCCCACCACAAAACCCAAAAAACAAACTCTGCCTTCGAGTCAGTTCTGACTCAAAGCAACCCTATAGGACAAGGTAGAACTGACCCAGTGGGTCTCCGAGGTCATCCTGCAATGCACAGCATTTGGAAAAGTTGGATGTTAGGAAGGGGGGAAAGGGCAGAATAAAAAAGAATCTATTACAATGTGGTTTTTTAAAAATAATTTGACAGAAAGTTGATTAGCAAGCAGAGAAGTGGCGACAGAAGATCAGATGAGAAAGCTGAGTCTGAGCTGGTTTTCAAATTTTCCTGTGGTATTTTTTCCCCCATATTGGGGTTTAGCGCTGATCTGTTTTTATCACTGGGGATAGCTCTCTTGAATTTTTGTTATATATTTTCCTGGTGTTTGGTATATACAACCCAGTATTGATCAACCAATAGAGAGAACGAACACAATAAGGATTCCTGGGGGGGGGGGGGGGAAGGATTCCTGGGGGTATAGTGGGGTGTGTGTGTGTATGTGTGTGTGTGTGTGTGTGTGTGTGTGTGTGTGTGTGTTAGACAGGGTTCTCTAGAGAAACAAAACTAGGACACTAATAATTTTGTATATATTTAGATAGATAGATAGATAGATAGATAACATAAGAAATAAACAGTTAACTAATCTATAAAGCAGTACATATGATTCAGTGCAACTCACTCCCGTGACACAGCTAGTACACTGGCAGTCCTTCAAGTCTGGGGGGCCGGCCTGTGAAGCAATTCAGGCTATCTGGCCACAAGCAGCAAACAGCAAGCAGGTCACTAACAGTCAGCCAGATGATAGGGTCCGACAGTCCTCAGCTCAAGAGATGTACCTTCTAGTAGTGTGTCAAGGCAGGTCTTGAAGGAACCGCAAGTTACAGCGACACAGTCCACGGGTTAGGTGTCCCACAGGTAGTGCAGCTTACAAACTGAGGCACAGAACGAACAAGGCAGCCACACAGTGGTTCATGGTCCCAGAGCAAGAGAGAAAGAGGTGAGGCTCGCAGAGCCATCTATCTCTCCGCCCTTCACTTAATCTCACACGTGTTCATTGGCCATGTTGGCACAACAAACCTACCTATCACAGGGCAGTGGGGGGAGGGGATCTTGTTAAGGATATACTTATTCTTCCATTCTTTCTTGTTTCACTATCAAGGAGTTCAAGAAGGAAGAAAATGTTTTGAAACTGATTGTGGTAGCGATGCTACAGTAGTGCACAATGTGATTGAATTATGGAGTGGTATAGTGATATCTATATTAGCTGTCAATAAAATGATTTTGAAATCTTTTTTATTTAAGTTTCATTGCCATATAATTCACTAGCATACAATTTAATGGTTTATGTACAGTTTGAAGAGTTGTGTAATCATCACTATAATCAATTTTAGAACATTTTCTTCATTCTTGTACTCATCGTTATTAGTTCCCCACCCCCACCCCCAATCTCCCCTGCCATAATCCTAAGGAAATATTAATCTAATCGTTGACTCTATCAACTTACTCAGTCAGGGAAGACTTCCTGGAGACACTAAAAGTTGTTGGCACTGGAGCAGCCAACATTAGGGGCGGTGCTCGGTGCTCACATACACTTCCATATCCCCATTCCTTTCCAAGAGACTTCTTAGCCCCACATGGCTGTTTCCTCTGCAGGGCATATGGAGGAGGGAAGAGAGGAGCTAGAGAGTAATTAGCCGCATTTTCCTGGCTGAGAGGCCATTCCAACACATAGCTTAAAGTTCTGCCTCTAAAAGGCTTGGGGAGGTTTTCGTTTGGCGGCTCCCAACAACTATGATTGTCAGTAAAGTAATTTGGACAAACAAGGCAAGGAACTCGTGGGAAGAGTCTTCCTTGGGCTGTCCGAACTTGGCCTCGTCATTACTCGGCGACACCCCGCTGCCTGATGTTTCCCGGCCATCGGAAGGGCCATCTGTCAGAGACCGCTCTTCTATAGCAGCCTCAGCAAAGCAAGTGAACCCCTCTATCACCATTCCTTACAGCTTCTTTTCTTTCTCTTTTCCTGTCCCTTAATAGCCTTTATTTTTTTTTAATGGTTCCTACTAGAAAATTCACCTACTTGAAATACTGTCTTTGAGAAGTCCTAGATAACTAAGGCTGGAATGTCCTGGCATTGTCCTGAAGGTGTCAACAGAGGTGTCCTGGGGTAGGGGCGAAAGCACAGGCTTGGAGCTATACCATCCTTCATTGGCATCCCGGCTCTGTCCCCTGATCCCGGTTTTATAGCCACCGGGAGCCTCCACTTCTTCAGATGAAAACAGGGTCAATATTTCCTCAGAGACATGCGGTGAGGAGTTGATGAGCTAAAGTGTATGCATGTGATAGTTTATCGATGTGCAGAAGTTGCACTGTCTAGTTGTTTGGTGATACACGAATCTAGCTATTGCTAGGAAGCCTGTGCATACAAGGGGGGTACCTTTAACTCTATCAATGTACCTCCCTGCATTCCTTTTACTGCTGTTTCTCCCGCACCACGACAATAATGAACGGTAGCGTACACAAGGCATACATCTACTAACTGACTGTTCCTTTATTTCCAGTGAAGTACCAATGCCTTCCTGGGAATTGGGAAGGGAATGGTGCCACCTTTAGAAGACCCTGAAATAGACTCTCCAGTCGTGAACCCGCCATACACACATCCTATTATAATGTGTGTTAGTCTGGGTGGATGAGAGAAAGCAAACCCACAGAAGCTCATATAAGCATAAGAGAGAGCTGTATATAAAGGGTAAGTGTATAATAAGAAAGCGTCCCAACCCAGTCCAGTCCAAGCCCAATAATCCAACATTAGCCCATAAGTCCGACACCGATCTACAAAGTCCTCTTCCATCTCACAAAACACACGCAACGATGCCGACTGCAGGAGGAAAGCTGAATCCGTGAGCATGTCAGCATCTCAGCGCTGGCAGGGGTCTCCACATGGCTGCTCCAGCTCCCAGGGCTGCATCACAGTAGAAGAGCTACAGGTGGCTCTTGTGCATGCGTAAGTGTTACTGAATAGACTAGGAAGGCTCTTAGCTTGGCCAAAGACTTGTGATGTCCTCTCTCCAAGGGTGCAATAACAAGGAACCAAATTGAAGAAATTAGTTCCTTCAGAACAAAAATCCATGAAATCTGTTCCTTCAGAATATGGCCCAAGGCTGTGGTGCAGGGGATAAGGTTGCCATGGAAGAGGCTAAGTGAGCAACAGAGAAAGAATAAAGCCATTGCTGGAGCAACTTGGTCTCTTGACTGGATTCCAGCAGCAGCTTAGGTTTTTCCTACCAATTAACTCCTCTTTTATTTGCCTCGAATCAGTCTGGTTCTTGGAACCAAGGTACCTAATCACATATATCTTATGACACACCATATTGGAGAAGAATGGAATTCGGCTTTCTTTTCAGAGAAATGGGTAATTACTAGACATGGGTAATCAAGTCATCACTACGGGCAGAGGTAGGAGAACAAGATGGTCTGAGACCACCTTGAACATCACCTGAAAGTAAGAAGACACACACACCATCTGATTCACGTAGTGCTGAAGCATCGGGCAGTATTTGTTGATTAGGTTTCCTTCTGACACAGTAAGCAAATCTCCTTTCTAATCCTTAGACTCCTTCCTCAAGTCTCTGTGGTGGGCAGGGCACAGCCACCTGTTACAGAGAGATCATTCCTCTATCTCTTCGCATTTATGATGTGGGCATCTAACCTCAGATCAGTCGATGAGGGTTCCAACATTGATTCTGAACCTTATACATTCAAAAGGT
This sequence comes from Tenrec ecaudatus, assembly GCF_050624435.1. Taxonomy (NCBI): domain Eukaryota; kingdom Metazoa; phylum Chordata; class Mammalia; order Afrosoricida; family Tenrecidae; genus Tenrec; species Tenrec ecaudatus. Next base: position 136,155,448 of record NC_134542.1, on the reverse strand, counting down.
ACCATAGTGTATCAGTCTGGGTCGACTAGAGAAACAAATCCCGCGATATTCATATGTGTATAAGAAAGAACTTTATATCAAAGAGTAATTGTATATTAAGAAAACATCCCATCCCAGTCCAGGTCAAGCCCATAAGTCCAATATTAGCTCATATGTTCGACACCAGTCTATAAATTCCTCTTTGGACTCGTGCAACACATGCAATGATACCAAATGCAGGAAAATCACAGGCCATTGGGTAGACAGTCTTATGAATGCAGTGGTGGTAGAAGCATCTCAGCGTTGGCGTGGGTCTCCACATGACTCCTCCAGCTCCAGGGCCCTGGCTGCCACCAACATAGCTTCATATGGTTTGTCAACAGGAATGTGAAGCAAAGAGAGAGTGTGTGTCCCACCTCCAGGGAGGAGGACAGGAGTTTCCAGAATCCACAGGAGAAGGCCATGCCCACACAGAGGCACCGTTGTCTCTGACCTGATTGACAGGCTAGACTCCACCCCTTAGCTCAAGTTTACAAGAGATGATGTCACTACCACACGGAGCGGAGCGTGTGATTTGCTGCAGCAGCCCCCAAAGCAGGGGCGATTGTTTTTAGTACAACAGGGAAGTGCACAGTGGAGAACAGTGGAGGCTCTGGGGTGAAGTAGTGATCTGCCCTGGAAAATCACACACTTGCGATGTAACTTTTTCCTACAGATTTGGTGTTTAATTACACGGTTGGTTCACATGATTTAATTACCACCATTCCATTCTATCATGTATAGGAAGCATATCGATAGATACTTTCACTATATTATCCCTTGTACTTTAACAATACCGCATGATTTTGTTATTTCCGGGAGCGTGCCGAAAATCTGACTGTCACTTAAACAGAAAAAGGACTGGTGTGGAGTGCTTGCCAGTTTCGAGGATATCAATACTCCCACCATGACTAATGTCAAGTCACCAGTATGGCTTCACTGAAACTACCGCTGGGTTGTCACTGATCACAGAGTTGGGAAGGCGTGCTAGTAATGGCCACTGTGAGCAGTTCCAACACCCCACTACTTATTTCCCTTTGGCAGAAGAATGGGTCAAAGGTTTAGAGAGTCCCCTTGGGGTACCTTCATTAACAGGGAACACGAAACTTTGACTCCAGTTTCTTTTTTTTTCAATTTATTTTTAAAAATCCTTTTATTGGAGGCTCTTATAGCTCTTATCACATTCCATCCATCCATCCATTGTGTCAAGCACATATGGACATGTGGTACCATCATTATTTTCAAAACATTTTCCTTCTACTCGAGCCCACGGTATTAGCTCATTTTTTTCCTCCCAGGACTTTCCTTAAAAATAAGGAAATGTGACTATCTCACATAAGAAATCTGCAGTGGCTCATTTACAAGGCTGGTTAATGGAACTACTCGTACGTGTCTTTGAAACTCCCTCTGCCTTGCTATCTCAGCGTGTCACCTTGGCGCCCATATGGCCATGTGTGGCTGCATTCCGGTCCCAGAAGAGGCATGACAATGTCTTGAAGCAGGAAAAAAAAGTGTATCTTCAATTTATTTTAAAAATGAATACTTCAGGGTCTTTCACTGGCCTTAGGAAATGCCCAGCTGGACCATATACAGAGAAGTGACTCTTGTTTGCCCTATTCCTGCTTCTGTCACTAATTATCTTCAGAACGTTCAGCAGTATCCTAAAGTCCCCGTGTCTCAGGTACATGTGATGTGACAGACATGAAGAGACCAGGCATTTGTCCTGTTTGCAATCACTGGCCAGCCCACTCTGGGACTTCTCAGTTTTCTCTGGATGAATAGAGTGGATAAACTGAGGTATTACATTTCATAAATTAATGTTTCTAAGAGTAAAATATTATGTTATTTTGATGTTGATGTTAGCTACTCTTGAATCACTTCCTGATCTGTGGTGTCATGCACAATGGAGGAAAACACTGCCCCACCCCATACCCCTCCCACGCTTGTCTATGACTTAGAGTGATAGGATTTTCATGGGTTCACTTCAAAAGTAGGTTGATTGCCAGGCCTTTCTTCCTCTGTGTCTTAGTTTGGCATCCCCACTGACCCCATTCAGTACCAGCACAGAACATAAGCTCTACAGACAGCCAGCTGGTAGCTGCAAATGAGGGCCATCAAATGGGAAATGAAGCGAGGTCTCTCACATGGAAGGGGAGAACTCGACCACTGGACTACCACTGCGCCTAACCCCACCTTGTGGTTGCTGTCTTAAAAGGTAAGCCCAGGGAATGGGAAATAAGACACTTCACGCAAAAGACCAAGCCAAGTGTCTGATGTGTATTGAATTTTACTTTCCTTTTTCTCCTCTGCCCTGCTTAGTCCTCTCTCAGTTCTCAGTCAGGAAACATCTGCAATTCCACACCCCTTGACAAATAAATAAAAAACGTGCCCCAAAGTTTCTGTAAGCCATTACCCAGGGCACATCGTGCTTCTGGGAGTCACGTGAGAGCTGGGGAAAGTCGCCTCGGGTCACCACTGGCCCTCCTCGCTCCCCTGCCTTTGTTTACCTGCTGGTCATGATTGTTACTAAGGAAGCTGCAGAGCATGCATTTGCTTACATTGCTGCTAATGATAGAAATAAACAGCTCCTCTTCAATCAGCAGAATTGCAGGACGCCACCGGGCATGTTTGCCATCCTTGGGACCCACAGACACCCCCTAAAGTCTGTGGGGGGAGCAAATTCCCTCTTGTCAGCAAATTCTGCCTTGTCCCATTTTTCAGGGTGGCCGGCCTGCTCACTCATTCCCAAGCCCCTGCTGAGTTTTCCTCGCTGGCAGCTGGAAGGAAGACAACCCTGACAACTCAATCTGAAGATCACATTTGAAGACAAGGATTTGGGATTGAGACCATGTGACCTTGTGGAAAGAATAGGTTATTGACCTTCAAAGGCCTTGGTTGTAGGAAACAACTTTCATGACTACTCTTACTACCTATTGTCTTTAACACTCTCAGCCACCAGAAAAGGTTATACCCATTTTACAGAGTAGAGGCTCCATGATGGTCAATGTTTGCCAAAGTTAATCCCACTAATCAAGGACATGACTTGGAGTTGCTCCTAAATTCATCTTGGGGTGAGACCTTGAGTATAATGATAAAACTAGAGAGGACTTTGGAGGTCAAGGGTCAACTAGGTGACTCAGAGAATGCATGTAATAGCTCAAGGAGAAGGCCTAGGATGGAAAGTAGAGGTCTGAAGTCTAGCCATGGGGAATGGTGAATCAAGGGAAGAAGGATCCAGAAAGCAGAGAAGAATCACAAGAGAGATTACAAAGGCAGGAAAGATTGGCAAACCTAACCAAGGACAGGAAGGAACAAACCTCAGTAGCCAGGATGAGGAAGGAAATGGGGGAAATTAAAAAGGACCCTAATGAAATTAAGAGGTTAATTACACAGTGCTATGAAGATCTGCACTTCCGTGAATTTAACTACTTGGAAGACATGACAGATAACTGGAAAAACAATCCCTACCTAGATTATCCCAGATGGACATTAAGAGCCTCAACAGACCGACAACAATAGAAGAAATATATAAAGTTATCAAGGGACTACCAAAAATCCCCTGGGCCAGATGCTTCACAGGGGAATTTTATCAAGCATTCAGGGAAGAACTGACACCAATCCTACACAAACTCTTCCAGAGTGTAGACAGAGATGGCAAACTCCCAAACTCTATGAAGCTAGAATAACACTGATACCTAAAGCGGGCCAGGATTCCATAAGAATTGAAAACTACAGATACATCTCTCTAATGAACACCGATGCAAAAATCCTTAACAAAATATTGGCTGATAGAACATAAAATATATAAAATGAGTAATTCATCATGGTCAAGTGGGATTCATTCCAGGGATGCAGGGATAGTTCACTATCCCAAAGTCCATCAACATTATTTGCCACATTGACAAGAAAAGGATAAAAATCACATGATAATATTGATAGATGCAGAAAAAGAATCTGACAACAACCAACACCCATTCCTGTTTAAGACACTCAGGAAAATGGAAGGACGGGGATGGAAGAAAAATTCCTCAATATAATACAAGCCATACATGAAAAACCAACAGTCAATGTAGTAGTGAATGGAGAAGAGATGAAGGCATTCCCACTGAAAAGGGGGCCAGACAAGGATACCCCTTGTCTCCTCTCTTATTCAACATCATACTGGAAGTCCTAGCTAACAATATCAAGCAAAGGAAAGATATTCAAGGAATTCATCTGGGGAAAGAAGAGGTGAAACTATCATTATCTGCAGATGATATAATTTTATATATTGAAAACCCAAAAAGTTCCACAAGAGGAGTGCTGGAAGTGATAGAGGAATATGGCAGAGTGGCAGGATCCAAGATCAACAAACAGCAGTGTATTGGATTGTTACATACACTGAACAAGATCATGGAAGAGGAGATCAAAACGATAGTACCCTTCACAAAAGCCAAGCACAAATAGAAATATCTAGGAATATACTTAACCAAAACAAAAGATTTGTACGAAGAGAACTACAGAGCATTATTACAGGAAACCCAAAGGGACCTCCAAAAATGGAAGAATCGCCCATGCTTGCGTATCGAAAGACTCAATGTAGTAAAGATGCCAATCCTACCCAAGGCACTATATAAATTTTAATGCTATCCCGATACAAATACCAACATCTTTTTTCGAGGAATGGCAAAAACTGGCTACCAACTTCATATGGAGAGGGAAGAATCCTAGAATTAACAGAGACCTCCTCAAGAAGAAGGACCAAGTAGGAGGGCTTGCTTTACCTGACTTTAGCAACTATTATACAGCCAAGGTGGCCAAAACAGCATGGTATTGGCATTATGACAGCTACCCAGACCAACGAAAAAGAACAGGAGTCCCGAAATAAAACATCAGCATACAGACAACTGATCTTTGATAAGGGCCACCAAAAATATCAAATGGGAATTGGATGCCCTCTTCAACAAACGGTGTTGGAAAAAGTAGATATCTACCTGCAGAAAAATGAAGTGAGGACCTCACGCTATACAAAAGAATAAAGTTGAGGTGGATCACGGACCTCTAAGTAAAACCGCAAACTATTAGGGCCATCAATGAGGGAATTAGGACAAACCTAAGAACTTTGGCGCAGAGAATACACAGGCTATGGGAAATAGGGAAGGACACAAAAACAGAGGATGCACAAATAGACAAGTGGGATATGAAGATAACACACCTGTGCACATCGAAAGACTTCACTAAGAGAGTAATAAGAGAGCCCACAGATTGGGAAAACATCTCTAGCAATGACACATCAGACAAAGGCCTTATTACTACAATCTACAATTCTCTGCTAGCCTACAACAAGAAAAAAAAAAACAACACAGAGTCCACTGTGTAAGTAGACAAAGGACCTGAACAGAAGTTTCACAAGGGTGTAATTTCAACAGGCCAATAAACGCATGAGAAAATGTTCCTGAGCATTAGCCATAAGAGAAATGTAAATTAAAACAACTATGAAATAACACCTAACACCCCCATAGATAGCTTAATTCAAAAAATCAGAAAGCAACAAGTGCTGGAGAGGGTATGGTGAGACAGGAACTCTCATCCACTGCTGGTAGTCCTGTAGATATATGCAGCCACTATGGAACTCGATCTGGCGATACCTAAAACAAATGGAAATTGAGGTACCATATGGTCCAGCAATCCCCCTACTGGACAAATACCCAGAAGAAGTAAGAAACAGACCAAGACCAGACATCTGCGTGGGTGCAGTTCACTAGAGCAAAGCGCTGGAAGCAAGCTAAATTTCCATCAAATGACCAATGGATTCAAAAACTCTGGTATGTACATACAATGGAGTATTATGCAGCCATAAAACGCTGCTATGAACACATGAAGCACATCGCCTCATGGGAAGAGTTGGAGGAAATTATGCCAACCAGAGGTTCTCAACCTGCGGGTGGCAACCCCTTTGGGGGTTGAATGACCCTTTCACAGGAGTTGCCCGTTCATAACAGTAGCAAAATGAGAGTTATGAAGTAGCAATGAAAATAATGTTATGGTTGGGGGGTCACCACAATATGAGGAGCTGTATTAAAGGGCCGAGGCATTAGGAAGGCTGAGAACCACTGTGCTAAGTGAAGTTAGCTAAGCACAAAGGGACAAGTGTACATGAGTCCACTGAGGTAAGCTCAAAAAATACAATGGGCATGGAGGATAAGCTACTTAATGCATAAATTCTGGCTCATGGTTCAGGCACTTTGGCAGGGGTCTGACCCAACTCAGATATGCAAATGGCAGCCAACTTAGTAAAGATGCCAATCCTACCCAAGGCACTATATAAATTTAACGCTATCCTGATACAAATCCCAACGTCTTTTTTCAAGGAACTGGAAAGACTGACTACCAACTTCATATGGAGAGGGAAGAAGTCCAGAATTAGCAGAGAGCCTAGAATTAAAAGGAGGGGGAAGAAAGAAAGGGAAAAATAGAAGAAAAACCCTGAGGGTGATGGGGAACAGGGCTCTAATACTCCCATGGGGAGGGCACTGCTAATGTCTCCACAGGAAAGGGAGAGAGCGACCAGACCCCATCCCAGAGCACCAAGCCTTGAGGGCAACACACTGGCATGGAGCAGCGAACTAACAGAGAGAAGGACAGGGCCCGACTCATGTGGAGCTAGGTTAGCCCCCTCCCCAGAAGAAGGCAATACAGAGGACAACACTGAAGACACAGCCCGGGGAAAGAGATGTGACTTTTCAGACCACACAGGAGTGAACTAAGTGAGAGAGAGTGGACCTCATCATGACCCACTGCACCCCAGGGACGACATCCTGTTCAGAGCCGCAGTGCATAGAGAGGACCACAGTGCCAGCCCCACCACGAGACATACGACATTCCATCACTGAACCATCGTGCTATGGGACAGGCAGGAGACATTATGCGGAAAGTATGCCTGGTGTGCCCCATGCACAGTGGGGTGGAATGCACAGGGAGTGCAACTGGGCAGCAAGGGAAGCAAAGTAACCAAGTCCCCAAGGAATCCTGAAAATAGACTTCTGGCTCAGGGGACAGGGATTAGCACCTCATCAGACTTGTCAAAAAATACACATAAGGGTCAGCAGACAGACCTGGAACTATCTCTTGTTGTGTTTTATTTTCTCTCCTGTTCTGCTTTGTTTTGTTTTATTAGGGTTTTTTTCTTTCTTTCTTTTGCCCCATGTCTATCTACCTAAGAGAGGCAGGATGAACAATCCGGAGGAGAAAACTATGGGACTGGATGTTTCAGGGGGACATGGGAGAGAAAGGAGTGGATAGGGAGGGGTGGAGAGCCAACAAACTCAGAGATAAGGGAACTACAAGAGAGGTGGGGCTTGATCAACAGTAATGTATCAGAGAGGAAATATTGGGAGCCAAATGGAGGGTGAACATGATAGTGGGATAGGAGGAAGGTGAAAGGAAATAGAGGAAATACATAGGAGGCAAAAGCTATTTATAGAGATATAGTTATAGGCATGCATACATGTAAATACATTAATGTATAATAAAAGGGATGGAGGCCAATGTACATATATTTACATGATAAGTACTGAGATAGCAGATGGACTTTGGGCCTCTACTCAAGACCTCCCTTAACACAAGAACACTTTGTTCTGATAAACTGGCATTCTTTGACAGTCACCTTCCTGACAAGATCTCTGAAGACAAAATGGGTGCATAAACAAATGTGAAGAAAGCTGATGGTGCCCATTTATCAAAAGATACAGCATCTGGGGTCTTAAAGGCTTGAAGTCAAATAAGTGGTCATCTAGCAGGGAAGCAAATAAGCCCACATGGAAGAAGCACACCAGCCTGTGTGATCATAAGGTGCTGATGGGATCAGGCAGTAGGCATCAAAGGCCCAGAACAAAAAAATCACATCACTGTGAATGAAGGGAAGTGCAGAGTGGAGAACCAAAGCCCATCTGTACACAATTGGACATCCCCTTACAAAAGGGTCACAGGGAGGAGATGAGCCAGTCAGAATGCAGTTTAGCACTGATGAAACATACAATTTTCCTCTAGTCGTTTAATGCTTCCCCCTCCCACTATCATGACCCCAATTCTACCTTACAAATCTGGCTAGACCAGAGCATGTTAACGAGCACAGAAAAGAGCTGGAAACACAGGGAATCCAGGACAGATAAATCCCTCAGGACCAATATTGAGAGTAGCCATAGCAGGAGGGGAAGGAGAAGGTGGGAGAGAAAGGGGAAACTGATCACAATGATCAATCTATAACCCCTTCCCAGGGTGATGGACAACAGAAAGGTGGGTGAAGGGAGACATCGGTCAGTGTAAGACTTGAAAAAGTATTTTTATAAATTATCAAGGGTTCATGAAGGAGGGAATGTGGGCGGGGTGGGAGGGAAAAATGAGGAGCTGATACCAAGGGTTCAAGTAGAAAGAAAATGATTGATGATGATGGCAACAAATGTACAGATGTGCTTGACACAATAGATGGATGTATAGATTGTGATAAGAGTTGTACAAGCCCCCAATAAAATGATTTTAAAAAACCAAGACCAAACAAATGTGAAGAGAGCGGGTGGTGCCCAGCTATCAAAAGATACAGCATCTGGGGTCATAAACACTCGAAATCAAACAAGCGGCCTTTATCAGGAAAGCAAATGAGTCCACATGGAAGAAACACACCAGGCTGTGTGACTGTGAAGTATCAAATCAGGCAACAGGTATCAAAGACCCCAAACAAACAACTATATTGATGCAAAAGAGGGAGGTTGGAGTGGAGTCCCAAAGCCCAACTGTAGATATTTGGATATCCCCCCCGACAGAAGTAGTATAAAAGGATGATTCAATTAAGGTGCAGTATAGCACTGACAACTCACACGTCATTCCTCTAGTTCCTGAATACTTCCTACCCCCCACTACCTACCATGGCCCAGTTCTAACTTACTAATCTGGCTAGACCACACATATTATTACAGATAAGAGCTTTCAACACAGGGAATTCAGAAAAAATGAACCCCTCAAGAACAGTAGTGGGAATAGCAATATCATGAGGGTTGGGGGATGGTCAGGGAGGGGGAAGGGTGAGAAAAGGGAACCCATCACAAATTTGGATATATAGCCACCACCACCCCCATCATGCGAATGGGATGAATAACGGAAATGTTGGGTAAAGGGAGACAAAGGACAGGGTAAAATATGAAATAGCAATATATAATTGATCAAGATATAGGAGGGTGGGCAGGAAGGAGGGAGGGGGAAAAAGAGGAGCTTGTATCAAGGGCTCAAGCAGAAAATGTCTTGGAAATGATGATGGCAACATATGTACAAATATGCTTGATAAAACTGATGTATGGATTGTTATAAGAGCTGTAAGAGCCCCCAATAAAATGATCTTTAAAAAGAAAGAAAGAAATGCAGGAAAGGACAATTATGATTTCTGGTTCATCAAATGCTTAGGGGAGGTGGGGGAATAATAGCAATTAGTGCACCACCCATCAAGGCGTCTCTGGTAAGTTCTAATCCCATCAACTTTCACATTCAGATGCCTCAACTCAGCCCTACAGAGCAGAGCCTTTCTTTCCTTAGAAAAGATACACACCAGTCCCCACATGTTCCATGTTCTCGCGTGTCTCAGAGATGAGTGATAAATCTTAGTGTTTCTGCTATACTTTTAAAATTATGAGACTGTGATTTTGATTTTTGTATTCAAAGCAGAACTCTTGGCTGGAAGTAATTCATACTAAATTATGACCACACCAGAGACAATGGTTTGAACGAAGAGCAGATGTTTTGATGAGTGTCAGATGTAATGTTCTAATTGCCAGTTGATGCCAAAGGCTGGCAACAGAGCATTTTGAATGACATCATTTAAGAGAAGTCTGAGATTGGAACCGGAAACACAGGGAATCCAGGTCAGATGATCCCTTCAGGACCAGTGATGCGAGTGATGATGCTGGAGGGTGGAGAGAATGTGGGGTAGAAAGGGGAATTTATTATAAGGATCCACATATAACCTCCTCCCTGAGGGATGGACAACAGAAAAGTGGGTGAAGGGAGACGTTGGACAGTGTAAGATATGACAAAATAATAATAATTTATAAATCATCAAGGGATCATGGGGGAGTGGGCAGCGGGGAGGGAGGGGAAAATGAGGAGCTGATACCAAGGGCTCAAGTAGAAAGCAAATGTTCTGAGAATGATGAGGGCAACAAATATACAAATGTGCTTGACATATAATGGATGGATGGATGGATTGTGATAAGAGTTGTATGAGCCCCCAATAAAATGATTTTAAAAAATAAATTTAAATAAATATATCAAAGAAGTCTGATCAAAATGATAAAACATAGCCAATAGCCAAGTGGAGGTGCATTCCAGGCAATAAAGGACTTAACGTTTCTTCGCAACTTTCTTCCTCAATGGGTAAACATCAGGGTAAAATTACAAGTCACTTCTCTTTAAACTATCAAATAAATATTCAACACCAAATAAGATTCATTTTGGGCTGCTAACCGTAAGGTCAGCAGTTTGAAACCAAACATTGTAAGGAACAAAGATGAGGCTTTCTGACCCCACACAGATTCATTCTACTCGGTTTTATGGGGTCTCTGTGAGTCAGAATCAATGTGATGGCCGTAAGGTTTTTGTGTGTTTTAATACAATTGTTACTTAATAAGCTACCTGGTAGTTCCAGATATCTGGAAGTTTGTCTGAGGTCACTGGGGTTCAGTGTGTTTATGAGCTGCTACTAGTCCTCAGCTATCCATGAGAGCAAGCAAAACAAATGGAAGACAGTGAATCGGCTGTGTGTGTGCATGTGTGTATGTGTGTGCACACATGCGTGTTTGTGCGTGTGCATGTGCTGGCTTGGGTCTACAGCATGCGTTTGGAGGATGGGAAAATCTATTGCATAGCATTAGCTGCATCACTGGTTCACAGTGATTAACAGCTCCATCCCCCATATTAAAATGGATGATCTGTGTAATGTCTTCCTGATTGACACCTTTTCCCTCCCGGACTCTTCAGCTAAGATGACTTGACAACTTGAGACCCACCTACAGTCTTACTTTTCCACCTTTGTTATTAGTCTGACCCTCAACCTCAAATTCTCAAAACTTGTGTCCTGAGTTCTGTCTTGTAACCTTCTCAGGACTCTCCTGTCTGAACCCAGGATTCTTTGTCAGAGTCCAAGAACCAGCAGGAGTGGTTTCAGAGAGCACAGGTACCCACAGGGCCCTGTAGCGCCCCCCAAAGCGGGGAACAAATGCCAGATTGATCAGATGAGGCCGTCTTAGGGAACTTAGGTACAGAGCTCAGTGCTAGCGATGGAGACACAGTGACGCACCGAGAGTCACCTCTGCACAATAAGGAGGATTGAGTGCTTACATACGACGCCTAGAGCAGCGGCTCTCAACCTGGGGGTCGCGACCCTCTGGGGGTTGAACGACCCTTTCACGGGTCACCCAATTCATCGCAGAAGCAACATTACAGTGATGAAGTAGCAACGAAAGACAGTGTTATGGTCCATGGTCACCACAACATGAGGAACTGTAGGAAAGGGTCGCGGCATTAGGAAGGTGGAGAACCGCTGGTCGAGGGGAAGCGGAGGCTGTCTGCTTCCATTGGACTTACAGCCTCGGAAACCCTAAAGGGTCCCACTGTATGCATTCAGGGTCGGTGGGAAGCAGAATCAACACCATAGCCTTGCATTTCTTGGGTTATGTTGTATTTGTTGTCTTTTTTTTTTTTTTGGTAATTTGTAGAGTGAACAACGTGCCCACCTGCTGGAGAGTCTAAAAAATGACAACTGGGTTTGCATTTGTTCTGGGCCGCGGTGACACAGTGGGTCAAGTACGTGGCTGCTTCGTGAAAAGTTGGCGTTTAAACACCCCAGAGGCTCTGTGGGACATCTGCCAGAGGTCACAATCTAGAAAACACTCTGAGGTTGGCATCGTCTCATAGAGTAATGGGTTTGGTTAGGATTTTCATTCCAGTCAATGGATTCAATAGACATCGCTGTGAAGTTGGGTGTTTGGTGTGCTTTTACCTGGCCCCACTCATTGCTCAGTCAGATAGTTTCATTCTTCTGCTGAATCCCTGACAGGGAAGAGCCACTGGGTTCCATTCCGTCTTGTTTGGGGAAGACTCTCTCTCCTTGTGTCCTCTTCACCAACCCTAACCTGGAATTCCTTCTCTACACAAGACTGATGATGGACTTCACAGACATACAGGTTCTGCTTGGATTGGTACACTGCTTTCCGTGATACTCTGAAATAGAATTCCTCCCATCTGTTGGAATGCCCGGCGTTTTTCCAGCCCACCTTTTCCCTCAGCTCCACGGTCCTTATTGCATGAGCTGCATAACTCATTACCCATTGTCTAAGTTTTGCCTGCAGGCCTTTTTTGATTGGCAGCTCTATTCCCCCTCATGTGGCTGAGGCTGTCTTCCTAGCTCCTGTTCATCCTCATGACTAGTTCAAGTCCATGTCTGCCATTTCCTGGCTATGAGGAGCCAATCACATTGACCAGATCATCACTGATTGTAGGTGAAGACAAGCCATTGGCAGAGATGATCCCATAAATAAGAATTTGTTGATTAAGTTAGATCTGCTTGCTTCTTTCTTTTTTCCAGTTCTTGTTTCCAACATTCAAAGGAATGGTTGATAGACCAAACCCAACCCACTGCCGTTCAGTCAATGCTAATTCATAGCAGCCTTGGGTTTCTGAGGCTGGGTATCTTTCAGAGAGCAGTTGATGGACTCATCTTGTTCCCAAGGAGCAGCCGATGGGTTGGAACCACTGACCTTGCAGTTCATAATCCAACAGTGATCCAACAGCATCATCAGGGCTCCCTGTAAATTGTGAAATTTCTATTAGAGAAAGTAATAATTATTACTGATGTTAACTTAGATCTGATTGCATTGTTTTGGGTAAATACACTTTTCAAGTCTTACAATGGAAAAAAAGAAGCACAGTGGAATCTGGCATTGATAATATTATTTCTCCTGAAAATATTAATGATTCTTTCTAAGCTACTTTCATTTAATTAATTCAACAGACATTTACCAAATGGCTACTATAATGCAGATACAGCAGAGGCTCTGCACTTGTTACCGGGACAGCAAAGGAGCAAAACAGATCAGTTGAGCATAAAGATTAAGTCTCTTTAATCAAGCAATATATAGCCTTCTAGTATGTATTACTGGGAGGTTTCAGTTTTCATTTAGCATCAAAATTAAGTTTTCAAATAATAATAACGCCTGTCACTTTATCAGTCAGGATAGGCATGGGTATGCTGCAGTCATAAATGCTCCCAATATTTCAGTGACTTATAACAGCAAAGGTTTGCTTTTCATTCTGTCAAGGAAACAGGGGACTGCTAATTGCAAAATCAAGAGTTCACACCCACCGGGCACTCCTCAGGAGGAAAATGAGACTCTCTACTGCCTTAAAGATCTACAGTCCTGAAACCCCGAGCTGGAGACGCCTTGGATCAGAATCGACCCAACGGCAGCAGGGTTAGGGCTGTGGGTCAGCAGAGAGTGCTTCCTGCCCTCTTTACTTCTGCACCAGGGATGCTGGATCAGCCTCAATATGGAACCTTGCCACACTCACAAAAGAGGAAGAGGAGAATGGCAACTCCTACCCTGACTCTTAACTACACTCTGCCCAGAAAGAACACGTGTCACTACGCTAATATTCCACTGAGTAAAGTGCGTCCCATTATGACTTTCTAATTGCAAATGTTTTCTTCTCCTCAAAAAACCTACTGTGAACCTATTACTCCCTCATTCTCACAGTTCCTAGAAACTGTTACTTTATTTTCCGTCTCTGTGGATTTTCCAATACTGGACGTTTCATACACGTAGAATTACAGGTTTCCTTGACGTAAGGGTGGCGTTCCATTCTAAGTAGATCCGGAAGTAAGTCAGATACCTCTCTCCAGGTCTTTAAAAAATGATCAGTACCTTTCTAAATCCAATCTTGAGTTGCCTGAGTAACACGAGCCAACTACACGCTGCAAAACTTCACGGCATGTAGTTCATCCTCCTAACGCTGAGATGGGGGCTGACAGTAACAGCCAAAGCAGCGGGGAAGTGATTGCTCACGACAGCTTGGATTTGCATTTCCCTACTGACAGATGATGCTGAGCATCCTTTCATGTGCTTCTTAGTAAAATAATGCTCAGTTCACTGTCCACAGTGTCCTGGTTGGGGACACAGGAGGTCTGACAAGCCATTCCCTCCTAGCCAGAGAAAGAAGAACCTTTGTGCCCAGGACAAAGGCTCAAATCCTTGTTGGCGACTATAAAAGATAGTCCAAATCCTTTCATGACATCTGGCTTACTTCTCAACCTCCAGCCCCTATTTCTCTCCAGGGACTCTCCACTCCAACAAGGCTGATCTATTTACTAACTCTGGAATGCGTCACTTGCGCGTCTTTCTTTAGATCAGCAACAAATGAAAATCTCAGTCCATAAACTGGAGCATGTAAGAGATGTCACATCTTCTCATTTTCTATCAATCCACAATTGCTATCCCTAACTACTTTCCAGCAAGACCGGTGAGAAAAATCTGTCTTCCCGGGGGCTCTTGTTAACACTGGGCAGATATCAAGGTTTCGGGGGCTTGCAGACTGTCAAAGCCCTTGATCAAACAAGCTGAGCGAACAGCCTGATCAAAATGGCCATTGAGATAGCCACTGCCACTCTGTGTGTGTGTGTGTGTGTCTGTGTGTGTGTGTGTGTGTGAGAGAGAGAGAGAGAGAGAGAGAGAGAGAGAGAGAGAGAGAGAGACAGACAGACAGACAGACAGACAGACAGACAGACAGATCACATGAATGTTTACAGATCAGATTGGTTTTCCCTTTAATAATTTACAAGCATGTTGTCTCATGACACTGATTGCCATCTCCATTCTATGTTAGCATGCTTCCCACTTCCTCCCAGAGTTTCACATCTCCCATCACTCTTCTTTGCTGGTCCTTACAGTCCTTGTTCTCATGGCCCCACTGATGACTCTACCAAGCCAAGCCAGAGATACTGGAGTTGTTAATGGTCCTAATTCAGGTCTCGCTCAGCACACGTGAGAAACGAAGGCCAGGACTGGATGAAAATAAGAGGAAAGCTTTACTTTGGTCAATAGAGCAGAGAGCAAATGGGATTAGAGTCCCCAAGGCAAGCTTCTGGAAGAAGAGCGTTTACAGTTTTATACCTGTTCATCAGGAAATAAATTGAGGAGGGTATGAATATGTAATAGGTTCCCAGGAACTGTCATGAATATGCATTAGTCTAGGAATATGATTCTTGACATGAAGTGACTCATCAGATCTCTTGCTTTTAAATGTATTCTGAGTTGGTCTTTCTAGTGACTTCCGGCTCCTTGGCCAAAGTACTTCCTTTCAGGGGTGACCTGAAGGTTGTGACTGTCCTTGAGACATTTTCTCTGGAGGAAAGGGCTTGAAAGAGACAGGTTATGGAGAAGGAAAGTACAGGTTAATCACAGGCACTATGTGAGCTGTATATATCGCCACATCCCGTGACAGCTTCTCACATCCTAAGCAAGCTGCGGAAATCACGGACTTACACAGGACTCAGCAGGTTTGGGACTGTTCTCACTAATCTCAGTTACAAACTCCATGTGTAGAAGTTCTCATTCCTCCTGACCAAGTATCCTCGGCTTTCACTCTCATGGAATGTATACTTTAAATGGGTGAGTTCTGTGGTGCATGAATTGTTTCTCAATAAAGTTGTTCCCCCAAACACACAAACAAACAGAAACCTTCTCTTTCCTCCTTACCCTATCTGTTCTTGGACTAAGTTTGATTGCTTGTCCTCTCTCTGTTACTGTGGGCCCTTCCCAGAGGGCCCTTGGCCCTTTGTGCACATGGAATCCCACAGTTGCTCCCAACCACAGCCTTGTGTTTCTGAATAGGCTACAGATAGTGTACTTAGGGTGACTATTAGTGTCCTTGTTGTCATGGATACACCTAGCTGCCAGTGTTTGAATTGTCCTTCAAGTGCATACAGAAATCCACATCTTAGAGTCGAGTTCCGCTTGTTCTTTGGCTCTGGGGTCACCGAGAAGTGTGGAGATTGGCCCAGGAAGCTTTCCCCAGCATCACTCAGCTTCACCTGTACTGCACTTAGGACTGAGTCCAATTCTGTACACATGCCCTGTGGGAAAGCACCAAGTGCTGCTCTGACATGGTTATTCTCTAGGTCCAATGCCTGAACATCACCCTTCATAGCGTCACAAGAATGGGCAAACGGTGATTGATGAGTGACATTTAATAGTATTATGCAGCACGTACTGCGTGCCACATGGTGGGGATCCATTTTCCAAATATGGTGGAGAAATTAGATAATGGAGGAGCATAAAAGAAGACCCATTTTGATCACCACTATAAACAATATTGATCCTCCAAAGACTACTGAAGAGTGAAGGGAGGGAAAGAAAGTGGTGTTAACAAACCCAGGGACAAGGGAACAACAAGTGATCCAAATTGGTGGTGAGGAGGGTGTGGGATGCCTGGTAGGGATTGATCAAGGGTAATGTAACCGAGAGGAATTACTCAAATGCAAATCAAGACTGAGCATGATAACGGGACAAGAGGAAAGTAAAAGGAAATAGAGGAAAGAACTAGGAGGCGAAGGGCCTTCATAGAGGTCTAAATAAAGGCATGTGCATATGTAACTATATTTATATATGAGGATGGGGAAATAGATCTATGTACATATGTTTATAGGCTTAGTATTAAGGTAGCAGATGGACATTGGGCCTCCACTTAAGTACTCCCTCACTGCAAGAATACATTCTTCTATTAAACTGGCATTCCATGATGCTCACCTTCCCGACATGATCATTGAAGACAAAGTGGGTGCATAAGCAAATGGGTTGAAGAAAGCTGATGGTGCCCGGCTATCAAAAGATATAGTGTCTTAGGTCTTAAAGACTTGAAGGTAAATACGTGGCCATCTAGCTCAGAAACAACAAAGCCCATATGGAGGAAGCAAACCAGCCTGTGAGATCACGAGGTGTCGAAGGGATCAGGTATCAGGCATCAAAGAACAAAAAAATCAAATGATTGTGAATGATGAGAGTGCAAATTGGGGACCCAAGACCCATCTTTAGGCAACTGGACATTCCCTTATGGAAGGGTTGTGGGGAGGAGACAAGCCAGTCAAGATGCAGTGTAGCAATGATGAAACATACAACTTTCCTCTACTTCCTAAATGCTTCCTCCTCCCCCACTATCATGACCCCAATTATACCTCACAAATCTGGCTAGACCAGTGGATGTACACTGGTACAGATAGGAACTGGAAACACAGGGAATCCAGGGCGGATGATACCTTCAGGATCAATGGTGAGAGTGGCGATACTGAGAAAGTGGAAGGAGGATGGGTTGGAAAGGGGGAACCAATTACAAGGATCTACATGTAACCTCCTCCCTGGGGGACGGACAACAGAAAAGTGGGTGAAGGGAGACGTCAGACAGTGTAAGATATGACAAAATAATAATTTATAAATTATTAAGGGTTCATAAGGGAGGGGTGATCGGGGAGGGAGGGGGGAAAATGAGGAGCTGATACCAAGGGCTCAAGTAGGAAGCAAATGTTTTTAGAATGATGATAGCAACAAATTACAAATGTGCTTGACACAATTGATGGATGGATGGATTGTGATAAGAGTTGTACAAGCTTCAAATAAAATGATTAAATTAAAAAATATATATTTACCTTGGAAAAGCTGGGAGAAAAAAACACTGAAAAACACAAAGATGAGAAGCCTAGCTTCTCAGTACATAGTCTAGAGGAAGTGAAAGATGTAATATCAGAAACCAGTTTCCCTAACTGAATCAATTAGCAAACATTTTTATAAGGAAATACAAGATAGCAAAATGGAGTGAATCAAAGCCTTCTGCAGAATCCATCGATAAGGACCAGTTCATTAAAACCTGGTCTTTGAGCAGGTGCTCAGGCCAGGACTGGGAACAAAGGTGTTTCCCTTCTGGAGCACAGTGAAGGCACCCCCTTCCACCCCCACCTCCTAGGAGCACAGGAGCCTAGGAGACATTGAAATAAGACTGCAGAAAAAGATATGGTAATGAGAAGCCACAGAGTGGGCTGAGCAGCCCCCAACATTCCCTTTGAGCAATAGCTACCTTCCAATTTTGGAAAAGTTTCAGGAAAAAGTGAGGAAGTAGGGAGGAAGCCCCTGTGCTGAATACAATGATCCCAAACAGAAAGGAGAGTTCCAGTCAACCAAGAACAAGCCAAGTCCAGGAATGATGGGCTGTGAATGAAGATCACACGGGCACCAGGAAAAAGAATGATCCGGAGGAAGGCGTGACTTGGGAAGTCAGTGGGCTCTGGTTCAAATCTCTTGACTTTCAGGTTACCTACTAATTGGTAACTTTAGAAGAACATCTACTTACTATTGTCAGACTTTCTTTGCTTTTGGCGACACGACTCAGTCCTGCAGACAGAGTTTGTCTTGGTGAATATGCATTCCTTTTGCCTTGTAGCTAACCCTCAATGCTGTCTTAAATTGTGTTCAATTCTTTGTTTTTAAGCTGCATAAGTAAATAGGATATTTACTGAAAAGTTTTCCTACGTAGGTATATTTTTCTTTCCTTGATTTTCACTGCCATTGAGTCAGTACTGACCAATAGCAATCCTATAGGACAGCGTAGAACTGTCCTTGTGAGTTGAACTCATTCAGACCTTTAAACAGGGAGGTGAACAATCTTGCCCTAAAACATCTGGGTTTTTGTACATGGCAAGGGGATTACTGAAGATGAAATTAAGTTAAATTTTAATATATTAGAATTTGGTTCCTTTTTGACACATTTCAAATTTGTTCTACTTTCTGTTATCTTCTGGGGGTTTTTTGGGGGGGGGGCGCACAGGGGTTTTTTGTGTTTTATTTTATTTTTGTTGAGATTTTTGGGGGGTATGATTTTCTTTATTTGAAATCCAGGATAGGTAACACAGAGACAGTGACTAGATTAATAATCCCTTAGGGTTATGGTAGGGAGTTTGGGGGATAACGAGGAGCTAGTAATAACAATGACACAAGAATTTAGAAAATGTTCTAAAATTGATTGTAGTGATGATTACATAACTCTTTTAAAAAATATTTAAATCTAGGGAGCGGAGAAAATGACGACCAGATAGGACTCATCCAGCCGGAGCTCCTGCTGCCAGACCAGAAAATTGGGAGGTAAGACGAAGGAAACGGGGAGGTGGAGCCCTGAAATTAGAACTAGGGTACCAGGGTTTCTCCTGAACCCCTTTTTGCGTGGGATTTCCACTCACAAAGCAAACCAAGAATGCTTTAAAGCACTGTAGCTTTGGCAAGCCCGCAGGCACCGGCTGTGCCCTTGCCTGGAGAAGCTATTTCTGCAAGAGGATGCCGGAGAGGGGACAGAATCCCAGACACTAGGGGAACCCTACTCCGGAGCTCTCTGCATGGTTGGCTGCCTTGAGTCCACTGCCAGGGGAATGGTGGCGGAGAGCCATAATTTAGAATAGGAGAAAAAAATATATTATTATCTTAGGAAGATCAAAGTATGGGAGAAAATAGGCAGAAAGTCGGGAGTCCAGGGAGAAAATTTAGTTCCAATTGGCCGAGAAGGAAATAAGTTCCCTAATAAGCTGGATCTCCCCCTCTGGGGGTCAGCCTGACAGCCCACAAATCAGACCACATCAAAAGCATTAAAAAGAAAGTGAAATATATATTATTGGTTTAAAACTCAACCTAAGTCTCGTTGCTCAGCTCCAAGGCACACATAGGCAGGGCCCTTAACATAAGATATACTGAAGATAAGACACCTGTGTACATAGAAAGAATTCACCAAGAGAGTAATAAGAGAGTCCACCGCCTGGGAAAACATCGTTAGTAACAACACATCAGACAAAGGCCTTATTACTAAAATCTACAATACTTTGCAAGCTTTCAATAAGAGAAAAACTAACTGCCCACTGAGGAGGTAAGCAGAGGAGCTGAACAGAAGTTTCTCAGAGTCTGAAATCCGAATGGCCAACAAACATATGAGAAAATGTTCCCGATCTTTAGCCATAAGAGAAATGCAAATCAAAACAACTATGAGATACCACCTAATATTCTCAAAGATAGCCCAATTCAAAAAATCAGAAAGCAACAAGTGTTGGAGGGGCTGTGGTGAGCTAGGAACTCTCATCCACTGCTGGTGGACCTGTAGGTATGTACAGCCACAATGGAAATCGATTTGGCGATTTCTCAAACAGATGGAAATCGAGCTACCATATGACCCAGCAATCCCTCTATTGGGCATCTACCCAGAAGAGGCAAGAAACAAACCACAGCCAGACATCTGTGCTACAATGTTCATTGTGGCACAGTTCACAATCTCAAGGAGTTGGAAACAACCCAAATTTCCATCAACAGATGAATGGATTAAAAAACTGTGGTACATACATACAATGGAGTACTATACATTGCTAAAAAGCAGTGGTGAATGCATGAAGCATATCGACACATGGGAAGAACTGGAGGAAATTATGCTTAGTCAAGTATGCCAAGCATAAAAGAACAAGTGTAACATGAGTCCTCATATATAAATATGAGAGAACAGAAAAGTAAGTGCAAAAGGGGCACAGGGAAAAGGCTACTGTATACAAACACTCCAGGGGTGAGGTCCAGATAGTATGGCAGGGGCCAGACCAAATCCAGGGGTCCATGGTTAGCCAACTAAAATTGAGTGGAGGGAGGAAAGGGGAAAGGAAAAAAAATGTGTGATGGGGGAATAGGGCACTGACCCACTCAAGGGGAGGGTATTTTTGTGTCTCCACAGGGAAAGAGGGAACAGATATAAAGCCAGTGCCAGATGAATGCATTGTGCTGGCAAGGAGTGGGGAGCCAGTGGAGGGGCTCGACCCCCATACCAGCTATGTGAACAACTGCCCCTCACCCCGGAAGAATTTACTTCAGAGGATGGCACTGAAGCTGCAGCTGGGGGAAAGGGGGATGTTTGATCAGAGCAAATGGGGGGAAAGAAGGGGGAGGAAGAGAGAGTGGAGCACATCCTGGCCCATCAGACCTGGAGGATGATATCCCCGCTCTGAACAGCCAATGGACAGAGTGGACAATATGGCTGATCCCACTGTCCCTTGATGGCCCAGAGCCCTAAGGAGGACAACACTGGAGACTCAGGGCCGGGACTGACCTAGACTGACTCTCTGACTCTGAGGAAAACCACTAAAAGTGTGTGGCAGAGCAACTGTGAGAGCAGAGCAATGACCCACAAGGGAGTACAAAGGACAGACTCTGGGGCCAGAGCATGGTACCCCATTGGACCTGACTGAAGGACACGGCTAGTGATCAAAAATCAGACCTTGATCTATTTACAGGTTTTTCTTTTTAAATTTTTTTTCTTTTAATTAATTTATTCTTCTATGGGTAATTGGTTTCTTTTCTTGTTGTCATAGCTGTGTCCTCACTCATCGCCTATCTTGCAATGACTTGATTTTTGGTGCATATTATTATCTCTACAGATCTATCTAGATAAGATAGACTGGACGAATAGTCTGGAGGAGAAAACAACAGGACCAGTGGTTCCGGGGCAGGGGGGGCACGGGAGAGGGGGAGGAAGGGACAAGGAGGTGGTTCTGACCAACCCAAGGACAGGGAAGCAATAATTGATCCAAAATCAGTGGCAAGGAAGGTGTGAGAGGTCTGGTAGGGATTCAGCAGGAGCAAGGTAACCGAGAGAAATTACTGAAACCCAAATGAAGGCTGAGTATGATAATGGGACAAGAGGAAAGTTAAAGGAAATAGAGGAAAGAACTAGGTGACAAAAGGGTATTTATAGAGTTCCAAAGACTGGAATGCACATATGTAAATATAGTTATATGAGTGTAGTGAAACAGATCTATGTGCATATAGTTATAGGTTAAGTACTAAGGCAGCAGATGGACATTGGGACTCCACCCAAGCACTTACTCAATGCAAGAACACTTTGTTCTATTAAATTGGCATTCCAGGATGCACACCTTCCCAACACTATTGCTAAAGAAAAATGTGTGCATAAGCAAATGTGGTGAAGAAAGCTGATGGTGTCCGGCTATCAAAAGATGTAGCGTCTGGGGTCTTAAAGGCTTGAAGATAAACAAACGGCCATCTAGCTGAGAAGCATCAAAGCCCACATGGAAGAAGTACACCAGCTTGGCTGACCACGAGGTGTAAAAGGGCCCAGTTATTAGACATCAAAGAACTAAAAATCACATCAGTGGGTGCTCACCTCCCTGATAAAATCAATGAAGACAAACGTGTGCATAAGCAAATCTGGTAAAGAAAGCTGATGGTGCCCAGCTATCCAAAGATATAGCGTCTGGGGTCTTAAAGGCTCAAAGATAAACAAGTGGCCATCTAGCTCAGAAGCAACAAAACCCACATGGAAGAAACACACCAGTCTATGTGACTACGAGCTGTCGAAGGGATCAGGTATCAAGCATCAAGGAACAAAAATCATATCATTGAAAATGTAGGTGAGTGCAGAGTGGAGACTCAAAGTCCATTGGTAGCCAACTGGACACCCCTTACTGAAGGTTTGTGAGGAGGCGATGAGCCAGTCAGGGTGCAGGGTAACAATGATGAAACATATAACTTTCCTCTAGTTCCTTAATGCTTCCTCCCCCCACTAACCTGATCCCAATTCTACCTTACAAATCTGGCTAGACCAGAGGATGTACATAGGTACAGAGAGCAAAAGGAAATAGGGAATCCAGGACAGATGACTCCTTCAGGACCAGTGGTGAGAGTGGCAATGCCTGGAGGGTGGAGGGAACATGGGGTAGAAAGGAGGAAGTGATTACAAGAATCTACATATAGCCTCCTCCCTGGAGGAGGGTCAGCAGAGAAGAGGGCAGGAAGGGGAGACATCCGATAGTGTAATATATGACAAAATAATAATAATTTAAGAATTATGAAGGCTTCATGAGGGAGGGGGAATGAGGAGCTGATATTAAGGGCTCAAGTCGAAGGCGAATGTTTTGAGAATGATGATGGCAACAAATGTACATATGCACTTGACACAATGTATGTATGTATGTATGTATGGTGATAAGAATTATATGAGCCCCCAATAAAATGATTTAAAAATATATTTAAATTGTTGCATTGTATGGTACCTGCCAATAAAATTGTTTTAAAAAGTATCCTTGTGGTCCTGGAGCTTAAAACCACCTACAAAGCCTGGCATTTAACATCTTAAAGATCAAAGCCAAATCAAGGGTCAGAACTAAGTAAGCAAGCAAAAGACAGGACAAATTGGGGCAGGGAACGAGAGTGTGAGTCTGCACAGGTGGATGCAAGGAGCCCAGAGCCAAGACATTCTCTGTGAAAACTGCATTAGTTTGATTCCCATGGCTGCCACTGGAAGCACAAGAGATGACTGCAAAAACAAAACATAACAAGAAAAACCAACCCCAAACACCCGAGGGATTCCAACTCCCTAAGTGAGGTTTCAGTCTGACCTTTTAGCATTACTAACACATCCAATGGCTTCATATGGCTCGGGAATCATCTACTCTTGGTTCTCAGCCCCAAATTCTGAGAGCTGCTTAAAGATGATGTACTTGCAAAAAATAAAAAATAAAAAAAAGATGATGTACTTGCTTGCTTCTGCCTCACTCTAGCATTGGTCTAAGCCAGGGTTTAGTTTCACCTGGGCAAATCCATCATTGAATGTCCTTGAGATAGTTTATTGTGCCAGCCTGGCCAATAAACACAAGTGGGATTAATTGAAGCGCGGAGCGATAAGTGGCTCGGTGAGCCTCGCCTTTCTTGTCTCACGCTCTTTAATCATCAGACCAGTGTGCAGCTGCCTTGCTTGGTCTTTTTCTCAATTTAAAAGGCACACTACCTGTGGGATGCTTAGCCTGTGGACTGTGTTGCTGTAAGTTGAGGTCCCTTTAAGACCACTCGAATGAAATTTACATCTCCGGAGCTGGGGATTGACAGTTGGTGACCTGCCTTGCTGTTTGCTGCCTGTGCTGGGATAGCCTAGCTCTCTCTCTCCACAGAGAGTACCTGACAGCCCTCAAGACTTGAAGGACTGCTAGTGTCTCACAACTCTCTCACGGAAGTGAGTCGCACTGAACCATTTGTACTGCTTTATAATTTAACTGTTCATTTCTTGTATTATATATCTATCTGTTTATAATTTAACTGTTATTTCTTGTGTGAAATATCAATCTTTATAAATATATATATATAATTATCAGCAACCTAGTTTTATCTCTCTAGAGAACCCTGTCTAACACCCTCCTTCTTAAGCTTTGGAGTCTCTGGGTGGTACAGAGGAACCGCTAACCAAAAGATTAGAGGTTCCAGTCCATCCAGCGGTGACTTAAAAGAAAGGTCTGGCAATGCACTTATGAAAAACCACCACTGGTGTAAGTCTATTCCTACACGTGGAATCACTCAGCAGGTGAACTTGATGAGGCTTTTTCTTTTGCCTTAATAGTGAGAATGTTATAGAAATGGAATACACGGGTAGTTGTGGGATTCTGAGAGTGAGCGCAGGGGCTGCGGACACATACTCCACACAGAGTTTTCGCGACTAGATTGGGGACTGGCAAATTGCTCAGGCCAGGCATACGCAGCAGAAAAGATCCAGAAAGAAAGTTGAAAAAAAAGAAACAGCATGTAGGACAGTTGCAGAAAGGAAAGAAATGGGGCAGGGCCAGTCAAGCCGGAGGACTGCTCTGGAATCCTAATGTCGGGAAAACCCAGGATCAGCCAGCTGCTGGGGGAAACTGCAGGTCCATGATGGAGAGGAAGGGAGCTGCTCTGGCAGGCCAGGCTGATGACCACGATGGGGCCGCGCTGTTAAAGTGGCACCTTCACAGTGTGTCTTTATTCGTGGCCACTCCAACCCATGGGAACAGAGGCCGTCTTCTGTGGTCTTCCGTGGTTCCTTTCTTACAGTTAACCACTGCGGCGGTTAAGGCTGCGTGTCCAGTGGACTGATGTGTGATTTTCGGTGGTTTGGAAGCTATGATGTGCTCGCCCTCCAGGAGAAGAACTGACAGTATGTAATCACTTCCATGATGAAATCTGCCACGCGTAGCCCGGCAGTTGAAAAGGATGTTTCCTCTGGAGAGTGGTCTGCTCCCAATAAATGTGGACACTCTGGGGAAACTAGATTACTCTTCCCTGGATCTGGGTCTCCTATCTGGCTCATCGTGTGACTGCTGGCTCTTTGGACTTGAATCAGTGCCTTTCCTATTATCCACCGATTCTGGAGGTCAGCAGCAGCCTGTCCCTTCAGCTGCTGATGTTGAATTAATTCACCTCTGCAGCCAGCAGCCTTCAGTCCAACCTGTCCACCTTAGGTTTACTGCTTCTGCAGCTATTGAGTCAGGAGGAACTTCCGATCTGATCAATGAACTTGGATGCAAAATGCAGGAAGGTTACAGGCCAGGGGATGCAAAGTTTTGGGGATCCAATGGCAGTGGGTGCATCTCCAGGGCTCTGACAAGACTCAGCCACGTGGCACACCAACAAGAAGGTAAAGCAGAGAGAGAAGGGCAGTTCCCAGGATCCTCCTTGTGAGAAGGACATAACCCCCTGGAAGAAGGCCATCATTCTGTGACCTGACTGGCAGGCTAAACTGCACCCCTTCACTTCCATATCTTCAAGTTGACAAGACATTATGTAACTACCATCCTGGCTCCATATGGATAAGTGCTAGGCTGCTGTGGTGGTTAGATAATTTTATATCAACGTCAAGATGTATAAAAGTGGGATTGAACCTGTCAATCAGGTCACAGTCTGATGATATCTCCTTAGGGGTGTGAACTTCTTTCTTTTTTATCATTTTATTGGGGGCTCATACAGCTTTTATCACAATCCATACATCCATCCATTGTGTCAAACACATTTGTACACATGAAAATGATGATATGTTGCCATCATCATTCTCAAAACATTTTCTTTTTACTGGAGCCCTTGATATCAGCTCCTCATTTTTTCTCTCCACCCCCCACCCTCCCTCCTTCATAAACTCTTGATAATTTATAAATTATTATTATTATGTCACATCTTACACTGTCTGATGTCTCCCTTCACCCACTTTTCTGTTGTCTGTCCCCCAAAGAGGGGGTTATATGTACATCATTATGATTGGTTCCCCCTTACTCCTTCCACCTTCCCCTTACACTCCTGGTATCACTACTCTCATTTTTGGTCCTGAGGGGTTTATCTGTCCTGGATTCCCTGTGTTTCCAGCTCTTATCTGTACCCATGTAAATGCTCTGGTCTAGCCATATTTGTAAGGTAGAATTGGGGTCATGGTAGTGTGGGGGAGGAAGTATTAAAGAACTAGAGGAAAGCTGTATGTTTCATCGGTGCTGTACTGCACTCTGACTGGCTTGTCTCCTCCCTGCAACCCTTCTGTAAGGGTATGACCAATTGTCTACAGATGGGCTTTGGGTCTCCACTCTGCACACCCTCCCCCGCCCTCATTCACATGGATATCATTTTTTGTTCTGGGTCTTTCATGCCTGATACCCGATCCCATTGACACCTCATGATCACACAGGCTGCTGTGCTTCTTCCATGTGGGCTTTGAAGCTTCTCAGCTAGATGACCGATTGTATATGGACATGCCTGTATAAAGGCCCTTTGTCTCCTAATTCTTTCCTCTATTTCCTTTTATTTGCCTCTTGTCCCACTATCATGTTCAGCCTTCATTTGGGCTTTAGTAATTCATCTTGGCTACATTGCCCCTGATCAAACCCCACCAGGTCTCCTATACCCTCCTCGCCATTGATTTTACATCACTTGTTGTTCCCTTGTCCCTGGGTTGGTTGACACGGGTGTGTGAACTTCTTGTAAGGAGGACCCTGGGAACTATTCTCTCTTTACCACTTTGCCTTCCTGCCTGCTGGGACTCTGCACTGACCCTGAGAGCTGCCAAAGCCCTGCCATGTTTCCAATGACCTTTGATCCCCATAACTCTGCACCCACTGGTCTGTGACCTTCCTGCATTCTGGATCATTGTATGTGGCTGTGGGAGCCTGAAAAGGGACTTATGGACTACTATCAGACTTATGGACTTGAGTTGGACTGGGCTGGGTTTTCTTGATATATAATCACTTCTTGATATAAGGCTCTTTCTTATACATATATGAGTGTCACTGGATTTGTTTCTCTAGTCGACCCGGCCTGACACAGTTGCTAATTTCAAGATTGGTGGTTTGAATCCACCAAGCTGTAGCATTTTGGAAAAGATCTCAAAATCTGCTCACATAAACATTAAAACCTAGAAAAGTCTATGAGGCATCTAGTCTGTCACAAAGGGTTGTTAACAACAGAAGACAAAGTGAAGCCCCCTGTCGGTCCATCTCAACCAAAGACACATTGGGCAAAGAATATGAATAGGTTGCACACCATTAAGTTGTCCAGCGATAGCAAGCCTTCCTATAAAGGAAGGGCAGGAAATACACAGTTTATGCCTTATAGGAGAAGAGGCAAAATCGAGTATATTATGTAGATCTTTTTTAATTTATTTTATTTATTTTAAATGTAATTCTTTGCACATATAAATTGGTTCATAAAATGTGAAACGCAAGTGCTACAACAATAGGTCACAAGACAGATGTTTTAACTGTGGTGTGCCACTCACGATTCGTCCAACTGGGAAAGGAAGTCCACATCAAGTTGCCAAACTGAGAAAGGAACTAGACTCCACGCTGCTGTGTGTGTCAGACCTTAAATTCTGAGGCTAGGATTGCAGAAGGCTACCGTTTATAGGGAAAACCCTAACCCCATTTGTGAGTCGCCAGAAGTTCAGCCTCCATCGGATTCTTTCTGACCATTAATCAGCAGTGTGAATAGTTTTGCCCTCTGGTAGAATTGATTTGAAAGTGGGTAATACCACTTCCTTAGCCAGTCCGGGGAAGGGGAGTGTAGTCCTTAGGGACTTGCTTGGGTGTGACTTTGATGGAATTTGGGGGTCATGAGTCAGACCCTGCCTTCCTTGGTCAGAGGTTCCCGAACCAATGTTGAAACTTTTCTATCTGCATGAGTGTACATGTCCCAGTCATGGTCCCTTTCCCAATTCTGTAATCCCTACTGCAATGGTAATGCGTGGGTCCACTGTGAATCAGGATTTTGTGGCAGTTTCCTTTGTTCTCATTTCATACTGAAGACTCTCTGTGGATCCTCGGGCAAAATAATAGCCATGCACTGATGGTCTCCTTCATCTGGCTGAGGTGTCATTGCTCTGTTCAATGTTTAATAAGTGTGAAGTCTCCACATGTTATATTTGAAGGTGGAGTCTCTTGTTTCCGTGAGAACAATGGTAGAAAAGTGAAAATCATTTAACTCTATCCACAAAGGGGTTAAACAGATCGTTTGTGCTCGTATAGACTAGAGAGTCACATCTTGTGTTTGAAATAAAGTGAGAGAAAACCTCCCACCCCCTGGCTCCACAGGCTTTGCCTATTGCTCTTATCTCAACTCATCTTTCTCTGTCCCTCTCTCGCAGTCATCAAGTGCTCCTTCATTTCCCCCTCCCTCTGTCCCTGAGCTTTGCCTAGACTCCAGGCTCCTCTGGTCTCTGGGTTTTCCTAGAGGATACTTTGTGCCAAGGGGATCCTGACCCTCAGCTTAGATCCAATGCCCAGTCCAAACAGTCTTTTACTTCTCTGGGTCCCTGAACACTGCTTTCTCATTTCTCCCTTCAGTCAATAAGCCAACACCACACCAGGATACAGACAAAAGAAGTAATTAACACAGTGGCCATTTACTGAATGTTTGATAGGTGCTGGACTCAATTCTA
The DNA here is from genome assembly GCF_050624435.1 of Tenrec ecaudatus. Lineage (NCBI taxonomy): Eukaryota > Metazoa > Chordata > Mammalia > Afrosoricida > Tenrecidae > Tenrec > Tenrec ecaudatus. Next base: position 136,126,621 of record NC_134542.1, on the reverse strand, counting down.
AGCACTTTCAATGCATCATGTCCAATTCTCCCACTTCTTCCTGACAAGGGCCTGGCGTGATGGGCGTGGGCTTGAATTGGGGTCTAAAAGTCAGTTCCATTCAATATTTGCTATGGGGATTTGGGCAGCTGAGCCTTAATATCCATGGGGAAATGGATACAATAATATCTAAGCACTAAAGATTAAAACAATAACTACAGCAAGTATTTGACATGGTGCCTAACATTGTACAGCAGAAATGAAAGAAGGAAACATTCTCTTCCTCTTTGCAGAGTGAGGGGCGATGGGGAGCAAGGCAATCCCTGGTGTGGAAAGGACACAGCTTAGGAGGTGGAAGAAAGTCAGTGTTCCTATTGGAAATGGCAGATGAGGATGTAGAAAGGAAAGGGGGGGGGCATCTCTGTTCTTTTCAGTGAGCTTCTCAGGTCTAGGTCTCCATGAGACAGCTTAGCCTCTCCCCAGATCTGGGCACAAGTCTTCTCTTGGTTCTGGGAACACGAGGTGGCTGCAAACTTGAAAGGCAATGCTGACCATCTTTTCTCTCTTTTTTTTTGAGATTTTTTTAAGGCATTTCAGGGTCCTTAAGGATTGCACTTCTGTGGGAATGAAGACTCCCGAGGAGGGCCCTGGAGAAGATGGCAACCCTGTGAGGACACTTTTGGTTACAAGAAAGGATATTGTATGATATGTGCAGTATGTCCCAGTAAAACTGTTTTTTAAGAAAGAAAGAGAGAGAGAGAGAGAGAGAGAGAGAGAAAGAAAAGGGAGACCCACATAAACCAGCAAATTTTAAAATTTCTTTTAGGATCCATCTTTTGCCAAAAAAGAAGAAAAGATGCAGGAAGTCCAGGTAGACCACAAAGGAATTGAAAAACCAGGAACCCTTTTGCCTTCATACAAACACCAGCTCATAGAGAGCTCGCGTGTGTCAGAGCAAATTGTCGGCCTGGTGGGTTTTTAATGACTGATTTCCTGGAAATAGATCTCCAGGCTTGAGTTGCAAAGCACCTCTGGCGGGACTTGAACCAACGCTTTGGTTAACGGTCCAGCTTGCTAACCATTTGCACCGGACTCCCCTCTGTCCTGAGGCAGGATGAGCTCTGTAATCAAATGTACACTCCGGAGCTATAGCTCTTTCCTCCAGTTCCTTTCTTGCTAAGAGAATCCACTCCCCTCCTCCGGGAATAAACTAATCCCATCACTCTGGTTTCCCTGGCCAGAGACTGATCAGGAATGAGCATGTGAGGCTATGTGGCTAGGGAGAGGAAGCCTTGCTGGGCAACTTCCAAGAAAGGCTTGTCAGCCTTTGGGGGGCTCAAGGGAGGGGGGTCTCTGGATGGTGCTGTGTGGCAGACTCCTGAATCGCTGTGGCTGCGGTTTGCTGTGTGGGGACGTGTGTGCGCGTGCGCATGCAGCTGGGGTGAAGTCAGGATGCTCAGGTGGCAAAGTGACAAGACAGTGGCCCTGGTCCTGTTGAACTGGACAACCTGGAGCCACCTACCTTCACTCTTTATTGTTGAAACTGTTGAGGATGATTTTTCATCCTTTGTGGGTGGAAGAAGCCTGGTACATGCTCGCTATTAGCACTTCGATCTTAGCTACTATGCTTCTACCCTGTGCCCACACGTCTTCTCATTCTTGGTTGTTGACGAAACTTTCCATATTTGTGTTGACCGATCTTAGAGGAAGGCCTGCTCTCTGACCTGTGGCCTGTCTCAGGCAGAGGAGCGCTGTCACTGGCTTCCCCTCCCCACTCCCACTCCCCTCCACCCTCCGCCACCCTACCTTTCTAAGCTACAAAGCCTTTTCACACGGGCTCCTTAGGACACAAGTGTGAGCCCAGGGTTCAGGCCTCATCAAAGAAAGCATTTTCTGGGACTTTAACCAGTGCGTGAGACAATTTCCCCCAGCTGGCTCTTGGGCTCCCTTCCCTCTGTCTGGGCTTCGCACATCTGTCCTCTTGTGTAAGATTAGTCTAGCACCAGACCTCAGGCGCTTGGCAAGGAACCCATGCATTTGCCTGGTTTCTGTTAATCATTTTTCCCAAGTTAAGCTTTACATCTACTATCTATTATTTATTTCTAAAGCACTTTTGGCATGTAATTCACATACCACCTAATTCAATAGCTCCTTCATAGGATGAAGCATTGTGCAATCATCACCACATTGCATTTTAGAGCATTTTCTTCTTTCCTGTAGTTATTGTGTGGTCTTCACATTTCCTCTTGGACTCTCCTGCCATGCCTCTAGCTAGTTAATAACCAAGTTACCGTCTCTATAAATGTACCTATCCTGGATTTCATGTGTAGGAGAACATACAAAAAATACACACAAAAGGCAGAGAACCCCAACAACAATGACAAAATGAAACAGAGAACAACCTTAACTGACTAGAAAATAGAGAAGATTAACAACTGGAACACATTTAAAATGGCTCACAAGGTAGATCAAATGATAGAGTGTTACATTTGAACCTCACTATGTCTTCCATAATAGACTGTACAGTGTTCTCTGTCTGATAGCAGGCTATTCACATCCCTGGACTGTGGCCAGAGGGAATTCCCTGGAGACTTAATCTAAGTGGAGACTCTGCGGATAGCATTTGGGTTTCCATGGTCATCCATAGCCTTCTACAAGCCAAGTGATGAGAATTTAAGCCCTGATACCGTGCCCTCCTCCAGATTCAGATTTTATTTTCTCATAGTTCAGAACACGGAATATCCAAATTCAGAGTCTGGCAATCCTTGTATCAGACAGGCTACCATGCTCCTTCCATGTAGACATAGTTGATGCGTCCCCTCTGTGGTTGCTTGTTTTAAGGTATGCCTTTCAGACCCCCGATGCTATTCTTTCTGTACTATCTGTTCCTCATGGAAGATCATTCAAAGCTGCGGACAATCCACTCTGTCCAACGCATGATGTCCCTCAGTCCGTGGTCACAATCCAGGCCATGGTCAGTCTTGATACAGCGACATCAGCGTGCCTCAAGGTTTATGCCAACTCTATGCCTTTTCGCACCAACGAATGGAACAAGAATTAATTTTTATTTGAAGCCGTGTTCCCTTGAGAGTTACCAGTCCTGATTCAAGAATACCTGGAAGAAGCTTCACACTTCCCTGCAGCTCTTCCATCCATTCTGTTAAATCAGCAGAGCCATGTTCCAACTCTGTTGATTCCGTCTTCAGAGGAATAAGGAAAGACCCGAGGAAGAAATCTAAAGCGATCTCAAATAGAGATAAAGTGAAATTCACCGACTTCTCACAGGGACTCCACAATGTAAAACATTATAAGTTAAATGGCCTGACTTATCTGAGGGCCCCGTGTGTCATTTTGGCATCTTCTGTGGCAGGCTGGGCTATCTTTGAAGGGTGAAGCAGGGGAGGGGGGATTGTTGAGGTGAGTGAGAGAATGTTTGAACTGCAGTGCAGGTCTGACAACTATGAGAAAGGGGTGGAAGGATGGATCGGGGGAGCTTCACACTGGGGTGCAGGCCAGAGAAAGCTTCTATCAGGCTGATGGGAAGCTCCAGAACCATCACTTCCCATCAGACAGATCTGGAGCCTGCCCACATCATGGGCAGCATTTGTGGGAGAAGCGTAGCCTCAGTGAGATGACCGTAGTGGACTGAAAGCGCAACAGACTAGAATGATGGTCACCAGCTTCCCTCTTCACAGCAGGTCCTCTGGCAGGAAGGGCTGAGTGGTGCACCTCGGTGACTGCTACAGCCCCACGCTTACTTCTCCTTGAATCCCAGAATCTGTACTTCCTCCTCCATCCTTCCAGCATCACCAATCATTGGTGGCCTTGCTCGTGGGTTTTTGGTGCTCGTGATTCACATTCAATACAGTCCCCTGAACGGAGTGCATTTTGTCTACAGTTTTTTCTTTCCCTTTCCTTAATGGCTATTGTTTTAGTACAGAGTCTTTATAATTTTCTTTTTTTTATGTTGATGTGGTTTATAAATTTTCTTTGAGCTTACCCGGTAATTTGTTAATTTCTTCCCCAGTGTAGCATAGTCTGCTTTATCTTTACATCATCTGACTTCCTTTCCAGTGGAAATCTCTGTAACGACATCACTCATTCTTTGTTTGGGTTTGGCAGTTGTCCTCATTTACAAATTGCTTCCCTATTTTCATTCTTATATGTTTATTTTATTTTGGATTTTTAAAATATGGGCTGGTTTGGGGGTAATGGCATCTAACAAAAGCAAGATTGGCCTGAATTTTACAAATCCTCTTAATTTCTGTCTATTGAAAAATGTCCTAATGTTGCCATAATATTTTAGGGAAATTTTCAATGAATATATTATTCTTGGTGGGCAATTTTTTTTCTTTCAGAATTTTATATGTTATTCTATTCCTATATTTTTCTGCTGGCTTCTGTTGAGAAACTAGAGCTTGGTTTTATTGATTCTGCTTGTAGTTAACTTTTAATTTTTCCCAAGCTGTTTACAGGGTTTGTTCTTAGTCTCTGAGTCCGGAACAGTTTAATTATGTTATGTCTTGGTGATTGAGATAGTCAAAGTTTATTGTGCCAACCTGGCCGATAAACATATGTGGGATCAATTGAAGGGCGGAGAGATAAGTGGCTCTGTAAGCCTTGCCTTTCTATTCTTGGGTCTCTTGCTTTCTGATGGTCAGACCACATTGCAGCTGCCTTAGCCAGTTTCCTGCTTCAGCTGGTGAAGCTCACTTCCTGCAAGACATCCCTGAGGAAAAGCTGCATGGACCTACCCCGATGCAGCCCTAGGTGCTGGAGCACCTGTGTGGAGACCCCTGCCAGCTCTGAGATGCTTACACATTCACTGACTCGGCTTTCCTCCTGCAGTCAGCATCATTGAGTCTGTTTTGTGAGATGGAGGAGGACCTTGAGGATTGGTGTTGGACATATGGGTTAATGTTGGACTATGGGGTGGACAGCACTGGGTTGAGATGCTTTCTTAATGTACATTTACCCTTTATATAAAACTCTTAGACATATGAGTTTCTGTGGATTTGTTTCCCTAGTTTACACAGGCTAACACAGTGATGTTCTTTTGAGGTCTGTTTGGAGAAGAGTGCCTTGAACTTCTTGAATGTGTATCTTCTACATCTTTCATGCTAGTAGGGAAGCTAGAGTCCAATGAATCTTCTACAATTTTTTTGGTCTGCTCTATTGGGGATTTTAAACGTGTATATTGATCATCTTGCTGGTATCCCACACAATTCTTAGGGTTTCCTCATTCTTTTTAGTTCTATTTTCTAATTGTTGTTCTAAGAGGTTTGTACTGAAAGCTTTACCTTCAGTCTTGCTAATTATGTCTTCCATGATTCAATTCTCCTCCTCTGCTCTTCTAAGAGGCTATTTCTGAAATCTCAGTATTCTCTTTCTGACTTTCGAATTGCTAGTTTTATATAGTTTCTACATCCTTTAATTTTTTTCAATTCCTTCTAGTATTGTTTTCCTGAATTCTTCTGGAGCTTTGCCTGTGTATTCCTTATTTTACCCATGTTTTTCTTGATGCCTTTCTTTCTTTTTAAATTTTAATTAAAATTTTAGGAGTCTTTCTTACCAGCCAGTGACAGACATCACAGCTCTTTCACAGAGGTAACTGGAGACCACCTTGACCAAACAACAGAGGGAGTTTAGATAGGGCTCAATCACAATGGGAATTTTTCCATATAGTTTGTTGATATAAGCAAGCAAGAAACAGAAACAGAAGTGGCAGTTAGCAAAACAAAAAATATTTTTGTGCGCAAAGGTCTTATCTTGTAATCATTTTATTGGGGGCTCGCTCCCTTTCTTAATCTGCCAAAGAGACTGATTAAAATTCTTTTAGTTTCCTTATCAGATTGTGTTAGGCAGGGTTCTCTACAGAAACACAACCAGGACACTGATGATTGATAGATAGATGATAGATTGATTGATTTATATAGCATGAAAGAATATAACAGTTAATTAGTCCACACAGCAGTACAGAGGGCTCAGTTCAACTCACTTTCATGGAACAGTTCATATACTGAGTCCTTCAACTCACTCGAGATGCTGGTTCAAGGTCAAGGAAGCAGACAGCTGAATCTTCCCTCAGGCAATGCAGGCAGGGTCTGCCCCCAGGCAGCAAACAGCAGGGCAGGTCACCAACAGTCAGCAGCTCAGGATCTTAGGAAAGCAGGCCGGGATGGGATATCAAACCCAAGCAATACAAGATGACAGGAACCACAAGCCTCAAGCCCAAACGATGTACACACCAGCAGCATGGCAAAGCAGATCCTGAAGGAACCTCAAGTTCTAGTGACAGGATCCATGGGTTGGCTGTCCCACAGGTAGTGGAACTCACAAGTTGAGGCAGAGAACTAGCTAAAGCAACTGCATGCTGGTCCAATCACCAGAGAGTAAGAGAGAGAGGGCAGGGCTTGCTGAGCCATTTATCTCTTTACCCTCCAATCAAACTGCAACCTCATTCGTCCCACATGTTCCTATTGGCCAGGTTGGCACAATAAACCTACCTATCACACAGATAATTCCGGTACCATTTATCTGTCAGGAACGATTCTGGGTGTGTATTTTGGTCAGTTATTTGAGCCACCCTTTGTTCATGTGAACTGAGTTTGTTTTGTTGTCTCTGAAATATTGTGATGTGGTTGTATTTGTATGTTGATGTGCTTCATTCATGTTTTTTGCTTTATTATATTTTGATGTATCTGGGTGAGTAGGCGTGATGCTCTGCCTTCTAGTTTGGCAGCACTTAGGTGATCGCCACCTGTCTCCTGGTGGGTGTGACTGAGAATAGGCGTGTGTGCACTGTCCTCCATACACTTTCCATCTAGAGCAGCTGTGGATGGCCTCGGCTGGTGTTGGCAGTCATCTGCCCTTCTTAGAGTGGAGCAAGAATGGGCAATGACACTCTCGGTGGGTGAGGAAACAGGAGCAGTGAGTGCATCTAGATATTGAGGATGAAGTTATTGTTTCCCACTGGGTGGGGGGAAACAAATTAATCAATCATTTTTTTCCAAAAAATAAGGAAAGAAAATTATGTTTTAAATCGGAGAAAAGAGAAAGAGTAGAGGAAAAACTAGGAAAAGGGAAGGAATAAACAGAAAAGAAGAATTCAGGGGCAGGGAGAGAGAGAGAGAGAGAGAGAGAGAGAGAGAGAGAGAGAGAGAGAGAGAGAGAGAGAGAGAGAAGAAGAAGAAGAAGAAGAAGAAGAAGAAGGAGGAGGAGGAGGAGGAGGAGGAGGAGGAGGAGGAAGAGGAAGAGGAGGAGAAGGAGAAGAAGAAGAAGAAGAAATTTTAAAAAGAAGAAAGCTGCCACACCTGGGGATGGAGTACCGTGTCTGGGATGGTGCTTCTGTCAGGTGAGGAAGTGGCAGGTGGTGGGTAGAAGGACATTAGGTCCAGTTTGGCATGTTCGGCCAACTGAGGTGGTGGTAGAGATAATGCATCCAGTCCAGAATGGGGGATTCCATTGGCCATGACAGTGGCCTGTGGCAGGGAGGCCAGTGTCTAGCAGCACACTGTGCTGACTGAGGACTTGGAACATGCATGCAGGGGTGGTGTGCACTGGTGCTCAGTTTGCGGGGCTGCCCCTGTGAACTCATGGCAAGGGTGTCATCAGCTGCTGAGTGGATGGTGGTGTGGAGTGGCCACATTTCTCAAACATGGTGGCATAGTTGGTCCGACATTTGGCCAAGTAGGAGTCTTGGAAACAGATAGGGGCAGTTCTGCCCTGCCCTATGTCATCACATGAGTCAGAATTGACCCAATGGCCATGGGTCATGAGTTTGGGGGTTTGGGGTGGAGTATGAAGAGTAAGGGAGACATCCTATAGTTTTGTTCATCAGCCACCAGTGTGGGCACTAGTGCAGTCCTGGGCAAACAAAGCCAGCTTTCTGGTTCCTGCCTCAGTTGGAACCTGCTTGCAATAATTCAAAAGGGAGCAGACAGCTCACTGGTCAGTGTGTCTTTTTGATCACTGATTGGATCCACTTTCTTCTTCTCATTGAACGACTGTTTGAAGCTCAGCATTCTTGTGTTATCACCCATAAATCTGTCTTTGTTGTACAGGGTCTATGGCTATTCTATCATCTTACTAGCAGTCTATCTCCAGTTTTTGTTGTTTTTTGATTTGCCATCGAAGCAGCTCCAACTCATGGCAACTGCATGTGTGAAAGAGCCAAGCATTACCTGGGCCTGCATCATGTTCATGGTCATTGCTATGTTTGAATCCATTGATTTGGCTATTGTGTCCATTCATCTCATTGAGAGTTTTCCTTGTTTTTCTTGGTAACCATGATGGTTTCTTTTTTAACATTTGGCCTTCCCTAAAGGTATGTCCACCTAAATAAGTTGAAGTCTCACCATCTGCAATTCTAAGCAACATTCTGGTTGTATTTCTCAGAAGATTGATTTATTCATTTTTTGGCTGTCCTCAGTATGCACAATATTCTTTACCAACACCACAGTTTGAATGCAATTCTTCTGCCTTCTTTTTTTACTATCCAATTTTCACATGCATATGAAGTGATTGCAAAGGAGCCATTAAAAGCAGCCTCTAGCACTAACTTCCTGCGCTCTGCCAATTCCTTCAGACGTGCCTCCCTTTTCCTTTTCCTGTCTCAGCACCAGGCACACCCGCGTGGAGTGCCTTTGGCTCTCAGGCTCTAGCTGAAAACGTCCTATCTGAGAAGAATCATTGGCTTTAAACGTTACATTTACAACTTAACACCTACAGAGCATAAAAGGAAAAATCATTTGGGATGTAAACCAAATGTAGACACTACCCTCCAAAATAGCCTCTAGTTAGAGGGAGATGGGAGAAAGACAGGGCTTTCTACTCCCATAAACAGTTACTGCCTTTCACAGCGGCAGTCCCTCCCTGTCCTATAGGGTCACGAAGAGTCAGTATTGAGTCAATGGCAGTGAATTTGGTTTGGTTTTGTAATTGGAAAGGTTAAGTATGTACATACCAAAAGAATGATCACATTGTAGAGAGTTAGAATTCCACTCATGGAAATCCAATTTTCACACAAAGTTGGAGTGAATGATACCGATGGGGGTAAAATCTAAGAACCTCCCCCCTCTTGCTTTTCTCTGAGTTCTAAAAAAGAACGTCTTGGTTGAGTCTGTTGATGTTGCTAATGCTAAACAGTTCTTCACTGCTCCCTCTTATCCCATAATGGCCTGGCTTGGCTTCCTTTATTTTCCTCGGCAAAATCTTCAGAATTTTCCCCTAAAGTCTGAGTTTTCTCTAAATGACAGTGTTTATACTATTCTCAGTTGAGAACTACTTTGTATTTTCATTTTAGGGACAATCTTAACATTTTCCCCTCTAATACTTATACTTCACTTTAGCAGCATGCATTTGGAAGTAAAAAGTTACCACAGAGTAATATGCTAGTTCTCAAAGATAGCGTTTTTCAAACCAGGGACGGGGGAGGAATCCCAGGGGAGACGTGAGAAATTCCTTGCCTTTCATCAAACCTGAGATGTAATAAGAAGAATAAAAAGCTCCATGTTGGCCTGTGAATAAAGGAATTTGGAAGCACCCAAAGAACTCACAAACACCAAGAAAACAGAAATGGATGGAGTCCCCAGGTATTTTAATATCTCAGTGGTCTTGGGACGGAAAGATGACCCTTGAAAAACCTAATCTAAGATGTTTCTGGGAAAACTCCTGCTGTTCATTCTGGGGTGATGGTCATTAAGATGATGGAAAGAGATTGGAAAAATTGAAGCACAAATTGGCAGTGTTCAGCAATCATGAGAGATGCCAGCAGACATTATGATGCAAAGAAAATCTACACTGTGTGAGTCAGGACACTGTCTGAAGCCTAAGCGAGTCCTGGTGGCACTGAAGGTTAGACGCTGGGCTGCTAATGCAAAGGTGGCGATTCAAACCTACCAGCCACTCCTCAGGAGCATGAGGAGGCTGTCTGCTCCTGTAAAATTTACAGTCTCGAAGCCCTATATAAGGTCCTGACTCAATGACAGAGGGTATTTTGTGTAGTTGGAGGTAGGGATGCTAACCACAAGGTCAGTGGTTTGAACCCACCAGGCTCTCTGTGGAAGAAAGATGAGGTTGTCAGCTCCCCAAAGGTTTACAGGGTCAGAAACCTTACTTAATAGTCACTCTGAATCAGAATTGACTGGATGGCAGTGTTTTTAAGGAGCGTTGGTGGTGTTGCCAGGGAAGCAAGCACTGGACTGCTACATTCAAGGTCAGTGGTTCAAAGTCCCCAGCAGATCTGAGGGAGAAAGACATCTGCTCCCACGGAGATTTATAGCCAAGAAAATCCATTATAGAGTCACTATGAATTGGAATCAATTCAATGGAAGTGAGTTTATTTATTTGGAGAAACTAGACTTAAAAGGGGTCTTGGGTTCAACAGTGGATGCTGAGATCAGCTATTGTCCAGTCCTCTCCTGTGCGGGGACCACGTACACGGCAGAATGAAATATTGCTTCCTTCTGTATCATCTTCACCATCTTTAGTATGGTCAAATGAATTATTGCAGCCACTATAAATTTGGAGTTCCTTCCAACAGAGGGAGTTTGTCTTCCAGCACTGCACTGGGCAATAGTCACAGGATTTCCATTGACTAACTTTTGGAAATACATTTCCAGACCTTTCGTCTTACGGTGTTGCAGCTTTCAAGCTCTGTTGAAATTTGGCCAACACGAGAGAACCTTCTGTTCTTTGAGATACTGGTGGCATCATTTCCAGCAAGTCCCCACAGTTTGACAAGCTGAAAGGTAGAAAAATAACAGTTCCGCAGACAAGAAAATATACTTACTGCACTATATCTTTATATCTGCTCTAGGAGATAAAAGAGACCCCAAGTTTAAGAATTATGGAGACACCTTCATTAAGTCACAAACAGGACAAAGGCAATTCATCCAGATGAGGGAGACCATCAGTGAGAGACCATAATGGTGTCCATAAACATGGACATGAATGCAAAGGAAACTGTCGCAAAACACGACTGGTGGCAGGTCGATACATCACAGTGGCTGGCTCGATGGAAAGGGACGTGGAAAGGGAACAGGACTGGGATACGTACACTCTGGTCAGCTTGTAGAAAAGCTTACAGGAGAATTTCAGGGCCCTCCACCAAGGCAGTCAGGGGGACTGGTGACCACAGGAACCCTCGCCCTTCAGATTCCACTAAGGGCACATCCACATACATCCCTAGGGGTGAGGCTGGTTCTCCCTGGACTGCCTAGGCTAGCGGTACTGATGTGCTTTCAAACACTCTGTCCCAGGACCAAGTTGTTCACATCGTTGGTTAATGGTCAGAAAGATTTCAATGGAGCCTGAATTCCTGCTGAGACTCCAAAATTGGTTGAGGGCTTTCACTCTAAACGGTAGCCTTCCACAAACCTAGTGCTCAGAATTTAAGCGATCGTGCACCATGTAAGCACTTGTCACCATAGCTCCTGGATGGCCAGGCCTTGTGCACTGGCAACCGCAGAGCCAGACACAAGCAGGAAGGCAGGTGAAGAGGCACAAGAGAGAAATTCCCACTCTCTCTCTCTCACAAAAGACCACGCCCACACCCTCAAGGAGGCATTATCAGGCATGACTTGGCCCACACAGGGACCAGCAAGTTGACATAAAATCTAACCACCAAACAAAAAAAGTAAAATTGAAATGGACTTGCAGTCTTTGGTGACAAACAGATTGAACCCTCTCCGCCACTCCCCACTCCCCACCCCCAAAAAACCAGCACTGTATATTGAGAGTTTTTGTTACTCTCACAACCGATCCAGGAGGTGGATACTGATTACCTTCATTTTACAATGTGAAAACTGAGTCATACAGAGGCTAAGTAACCTGTGCCGAGATACATAGCTCACAAGTGCCCGGGCAGTGCCCACTACAGTCCAGATGGCTGCTATAATGATATCACTTCCCGGAAGGATTGGTGTGGGAGGGTGTCCCTCTTTACTGCAAACAGATCCATGAATACAGTGAATCATTCTGGCACCCAAACCGTGTAAACATCTTAGACATAACAAAATACTTGAGAGAATGACTCACTGGGCCTGGGGGCTCAGGGGTCTAGTCATAAGGGACACCCAGTTCAATTGGATGGCATCATCCACTAAGACACCATTCTACAGCCTACTTTGGTGAGGAGCAATTGGGGGTCTTAAAGCTAATGAGCAACCCTCTAAGGTGCAGTTATTGATCTCTCCGTACCTAGAGGAAATATGTGATGAAAAGCAAGCATGCATGGACACAACATTCCAAGAGACTAATGGAAAACTATATGATGCCCATCTATCACTGCCAACTGTTCTAAAACGGACCACAATAGAAGGTCCTGCACGGAGCGGAGGAAAATGTGGAACAATAAAAATGGTTCAAACTTTATAAATAGAGACATCATGTTCTAGAAGTCCTACCATTGTCTCTTGTCTCTTAAACATGGCTTTGTAAATGTCCATAAACCAGAATTTTCTTCTTAGAAGTTCCTGGATCTCCTGTAGGTAAGTTTTGTGAAAAATTCCTTTTCAGCAACATTTTTGTGACTCTGCAAAATGCTGCCTATTCCAGATTATCTTGTTCCTTCAGGAAACTCCTTAATTTGATTTTAACAGAAGCTGCAGTTGGCTCTTTGATGGGACTGAACTTAAGCTCTTAGAACCTTTGAGTGCAGAAAATACCAGAATTCATCTGATGGATAAACTGGTTTTCCTGGCTTTGCTATCTTTGTTCAGCTAATGCTTCATGGCCTTCCTGGATATCTACTGTCCCCAAGTGGGGGTAGTAGTCGCAACTGTCCCCTGACAGCAGGAAGAGCCAGGTTTGATTTCCAAACAGTGCACATTATACAGTCACCACATATCTGTGAATGGAAGCTTGAACAGTTTTATAATGCTGAATAGATTTTTAACGGAGCCCTGGTGGTGCAGTGGTTGTGAGTTGGGATGCAAACTGCAAGGTCAATAATTCGAACCACCAGCCTGCTCCTCGGGAGAAAGACAGGGTTTTCTACTCCTATAAGGAGTTACAGTCTCAGAAAGTCACAAGAGTAGTTCTTCCTCATCCTGTGGGGTCACTATGACTTGGCACCGATTCTATGGCACTGAGTTTATGTTTGGAACAAGTTTTAGATTAGCTCTCAAATTAGAAAAAGTAGGAAGAAGTGCCCAGTTTATTTCTTTAAAACAGCCATTAAAATCCTCGTGAGTAAGAGCATTACAGTCTGAAGGATGAGTGCAGGCCCAAGAAACATTTTGGCTGCTCTGCATGGGGTCCCATGAAGGGGTGACTCAACAGGGGCTGGCAACACAGCACACCCTGGATGCCCTTTCTGAAAAGAACGTAAAAGCCACCGAGGAGCACAGTCAAGGTTTACTGTGGAGACTGAAGGGGACTCCTCTAATCTCATGTTATGAGGTTGGCGCCTACCCTACAGAAGAATGAAAACCTAACCAAGTAAAGGAAAACAATACATTTAAAATGTCTTCCAAAAAATAACAAACTACATTTAAGGATAAAAAGGGAACACATCTACTTAACCCCCCAATTCTCTTAGACTTCACAGTTCCAGGACCTGCCTTAGTACCCCTGAGTTGTCTATGAACAGAGCTGGTGTTAATCAGCAAAGGTCAATGTCAGACAAATATTCCCTTAGTCCAGCTACCTGGCTCCTGGCTCCTTTGCGTCTTCTCCACTTTTGATTGACATAAAGCTATTGCAAGTCATCCCATTCGTGGAGGGGAGACACCCAGATTTTATGCTTTCTGTCTGCCAACAAGGCTATTCACAGCTCTCAGCAATGGTCAGAGGGGATTCACTGAACGCTTAATCCATGTGCGGACCCTGCAAGTGGATTGGGGTTTCCACTGTTATCCATAAACTTAATGTGCTCACAGTTTAAGCTCGGGTGCCATTTCCTCCTCTGCATTTAGATTATATTATTTATAATCCTTGGATCACACAGACTGTTACGTTTCTTCCCTATGAACTTAGTTGATGCCTCATTTAGATGGCTGCTTGTTTGAAGATGGGAAGTATCGGGCCATTTAAATTAGACAATCATATGATTTACTACTCTGGGAATGACAAATTTAAGAGGAATGATGTACTCGTTGTCAAAAAGGACATTTCAGTACCTATCTTTTTTTTATTAAATTGTTTTATTGAGGCTCATACAACTCTTATCACAATCCACACATACATCAATTGTGTAAAGCACACTTATACATTCGTTGCCCTCATCATTCTCAAAACTCGCTTTCTGCTTGGGTTCCTGGAATCAGCTCCTCATTTTCCTTTTCCCTTTCCCCTCCCTCCTCGCTCCCCCTTCCCTCATGAACCCTTGGTAATTTATAAATTATTGTTTTATCTTATCTTACACTGCCCGGTGTCTCCCTTCACCCACTTTTCTATTGCCCATCCCCCAGGGAGGAGGTTATATGTAGATCCTTGTGATCCCCCTTTCTATCCCCGCCTTCCCTCCCTGTATGACCATTCTCCATTCTAACCCCTGATCCTGTTGGATTCATCTGTCCTGGATTTCCTGTGTTTCCAGTTCCCATCTTTACCATAGTGCATCCGCTGGTAGAATTGGGATCATGATAGTTGAAGGGAAGGAAGCGTTTCAGAACTAGAGGAAAATTGTGAGTTTTATTATTGCTACCCTGAACCCTGAGTGACTCATCTTCTCCCCACTAGCCCTCTGCAAGGGATGTCCAATTGTCTACAGATGGGCATTAGGTCCCCATCACACGCTCCCCTCATTCATTGTGATATGATTTCCCCCACCCTCACCTTCAGTGCTTGAAACCTGGTCCCCTTGGTTCTTCATGATCACACATGTTGGTGTGCTGCTTCCATGTGGACCTTGTTGCTTCTGGGCTAGATGGCTGCTTGTTTGCTTTCAAGCCTTTAAGATCCCAGATGCTATATCTTTTGATAGCTGGGCACCATCAGCTTTCTTCACCACATTTGCTTATGCACACGTTTGTCTTCAACGATCATGTCAGGAAGGTGTGTATCATGGAATAACCGTTTAACTGAGCAAGGAATTCATGCGAGGAGGTCCAATGTCTACCTGTTACCCTACTACTGGGCCTATAAATATATGCGCATAGGTCTATTTCCCCCATAATCATAAATATATTTACATATGTACATGTCTGTATTTAGGCTTCTATGTATGCCCTTTGCCTCCTACTCATTTCCTCTATTTCCTTAAGCTTTCCTCCTGTCCCACTACCATGTAAGCCTTCATTATGGTTTCAGTAATTCCTCTCAGTTACTTTGCCCTTGGTCACTCCCTACCGGTCCTCCCATCCCCTCCCTGCCACTGGTTTTGAACCACTCATTGTTCCCTTGTCCCTGGGTTGGTCAACACCTCCTCCCTTCTCCTACCTCCCACACTATCATGTCCCTCCAGGACTGTTGGTCCCATTATTTTCTTCTCACATTTTTGTCCAGCCTATCTTATGTAGGTGGACATGCCGATACAATAATATGTGCATAAAATTGTGGATGGCTTTTCAAGACCTATCTTGAAGTGAAATGCTGGCTATTACAGGATAATATCTATACACAACTGAGGAAATCAAGTTAATATAAATATTATCCAAATTTACACACCAACCACTTAAAGCTAATGAAGAAGAAATCAACGAACTCTACCAATCTCTTCAGCATGAAATTGATCAAATATACACTCATGATGCATTGATAACTATTGACTCTTGATATACAAAAGTTGGAAATAAAGAAGGAATAGTGGTTGGACAATCTGGTCACAGAGATAGAAATGAAATGGAGATCACATGGCAGAATTTTGCAAGCTCAACGACATCTTCATTGAGAATATCTTTTTTCAACAACACAAAGGGTGACTGTACTTGTGGACTTCTCCATATGAGATACACAGAAGACAAATGGATTATATTTGTGGGAAGAGCTGATGGAAAAGCTTAGTATCATCAGTCAAAACGAGGTCAGGGGCTGAATGCTGAATGTGGAACAGACCATCAATTGCTTATGTGTAAGTGTGGCAATGAGAGTTTATGTCAACTTGTACTTGTGGAGGGCTTGGGGTCCAACCTGTCAATCACATGACAGCCTGTTGAGATCTCCTAAGAGGTGTGGCCTTTTTATAAGAGAGACACTGAAGACCTCCAACCCCTCTCTCTGCCCCTTTGCCTTCCTGCTTACTGAGAGTCTGTGCCTGCCTCCAGGGATGGTCCCATGTAGGCCCCCTAACCCTTAAAATTTGGTCCTGCCTCTCGAGAGCTGTCAGTGCCTTCCCTGTGACCTGGGATCCACATAACTTTTCACCCACCAGGCTGTGATCTTCCTGCATTCTGCTTCACCTTTCTGTATCATTGGGCTGCTGCTACATGAGTCTTAAGAGGGCTCTGGCTATCATTGGAACCATGCGCTTAAGTTGGACTGAGTTGGGATGCCTTCTTGATGTAAGATTACATATATATATATATAAATATATATATATATATATATATATATATATATCACTGGTTTTTCTTCTCTAGACAACCCTAGCTAGCACAGTAAGTTCATGAAGTGTTGAAGAAAATTAAAACAAGTCCGTGAGAGCCAAAATACGACCTTGAGTATATTCCACCTGAATTTCAAGAACAAATTGTCAACATTAAACACTCATGACAGAAAACTTAATGAGCTGTGGAATGACATCAAGAACATCATAAATGAAGAATGCAAAAGGTCATTAAAAAGATAGCAAGGAAAGAAAAAGCGAAATGGATGCCACAAAAGATTCTGAAACTTGCTTTTCATCATAGAGAAGCTAAAGCATATGGGAGAAATGACGAAATGTTCCGTAAAAGCTGAACAGAAAATTTCAAAGGTCATCTCAAGAAGAAATGTACAAAGATCTGGAATTATAAAACCAAACAAAGGAAAACGCTCAGTTTGTCTTAAACTGAATGAACTGAAGGAGAAAAAAATCAGGCCTCAAGTTGCAACATTACAAGATTCTATGGGCAAAATATTGACGGCTACAAGCACCAAAAGGAAATGGAAGGAATACACAGAGATCCTGTAACAGGAAGAACTGGCAGACCTTCCGCCATTTCAAGAGGCAGCACGTGATCAAGAACCAATGCCGCTGACGAAAGCAGGCCAAGCTGCACTGATGACATTAGACAGAAACAAAGCTCCCGGAAATGATAGGCTACCAACTGAAAGCTTTCAACAACCTAATCAAACACTAGAAGCTCTCACTTGTCTGGACCAAGAAATTTGGAAAACTGTTCCTTGGCCAACTGACTGGCAGATCTCCATATTTATACCCTTTCCAAAGATAGGTGACCCAACAAAATGAACAAATAATAGAGCAATATCATTAATATTACATTTAAGAAAAAAGTTGATGAAGATCATCCAACAATGACTGCATCTTAGATCGACAGAGAACCAGGATTCAGAAGAGGATGGGGAACATGGGATATCATTTTGGATATCAGATGGATCTTGGCTGAAAGCAGAGAATACCAGAAAAAAAGGTTCACTTATGTTTTATTGATTATGCAAAGGTATTAGACTGTGTGGAGCACAACAAAGTACGGATAGCGTTGAGAAGACTCCAGATGACTTTACTGCACTCATGCAGAATCTGTGCTGCAGGTTTTAGTACCAGCAAAGGTGTGTGTCAGTGTTGTATCCTCTCACCATACTTCTTCATCTGTACTCTGGGAAAATGGTACAAGAATCTGGACTATGTGAAGACGAATGTGACATCAGGATTGGAGGGGGCTTATTAACAACCTTCAATGGGCACTGGATACAATTTTGCTTGTTGAAGTGAGGAGGGATTGAATCACTTGCTGATGGAAATCAGCCATCTATGTGGATTACCATTTAAGGTAAAGAAAACAAACAAACAAAAAGTCTTTACAACTGGACCTATAGGTAACATCACAACAAATGAAAAAATAAAGTTGTCAAGGATTTCATTTTGCTTTGATGCCCAATCAATGCTCATGGAAGTAGCAGTCAAATGGATAGCGGGGGAACATGGCACTAACCCACCTAGGGGGAGGGTGTTGTTTACTTCTCCACAGGAGAGGGAGAGAAGGACCAGACTTTAACCCGGTGCACCAAGACCTGAATGCAACATACCGGCATGAAGCAGGGAATCAATACAGAGGTCTGAACCCAATCCCAACAACGTGAGCACCCGCCCTACTTTCCCTCCCACAAGAATGCCCTACAGAGGACAGCCCTGAAGCTGCAGCTCAGGGAAAGGGGCCCATCTGATCAGAGCACACAGGAGGAAACAAAGAGGGAAGGAGAGAGAGTAGAACAATTCTGGCCCAGCAAGTTCCGAAGGTGATATTCCTGCCCAGAGAGGACCATAGGACCGGCCCCACCACGAGACACGACGTCCCTCACTGACCCATAGCACTATGAAGGACAACACTGGAGGCACAGTGTGGGAATTGTGCCTGATCTGACAGCACCACAGTGGGGCAAAACACTGAAATCATGCAACAGAACAGCAAGGAGAGCAACGCAATGAAGTCCCCAGGGAATACCAAAAGTGGACTTTGGGACCAGAGCATGACATCCCATCAGAACACTTGCCTAAAGGTCAGCAAAGAGACCTGGAACTATTTCTGGGCTTTTCTTTTTTGTTGCTGTGGTTTGATGTTTGGTTTTTTGTTTTTCTTTTGTTGTTTTGTTTTGCTCTGCCTTGTTTTTGTGCCTATTATTGTCTCTGCATGTCTATTTAGATAAGATAGGTGGGATAAGCAATATGGAGGTAAAAACAATGGGACCAATCATTCCTGGGGGACATAGAAGAAGGGAGGTGGTGAAAGGAAGTGGATGTTAACAAACTTAGGGACAAGGGAACAACAAGTGATCTTAAATCCACGGTGAGGAGGGTGTAGGATGCCTGGCTAGGCTTGAGCAAAGACACTGTAACTGAGAGGAATTATTGAAACCTAAAGGCCAAACATGATAGTGGGACAAGGGGAAAGTAAAAGGAAACAGAGGAAAGAACTAGAAGGCAAAGGGCATTTATGGAGGTCTAACTACAGGCATGTATATATGTAAATATACTTATAAATAATGATACAAAATAGATCTATGTGCACATATTTATATGTTAAGTGTTAATGTAGCAGATGGACATTGGGCCTCTATTCAAGTACTCCCTCAATGCATGAACACTTTGCTCTAAAAACCCAGAATTCCATGACGCTCACCTTACTTACAAAATTGCAGGAGACAAAACGGGTGCATAGCAAATGTGGTGAAGAAAGCTGATGGTGCCCAGCTATCAAAAGATATAGCATCTGGGGTCTTAAAGAATGGAATACAAACAAATGGCCATGTAGCTGAGAAGCAACAAACCCCACATGGAAGAAACACACCAGCTTGTGTGATCATGAGCTGTCAATGGGAACAGGTATAAGGCATCAAAGACCCAGAATAAAATATGATATCAATGTGAATGAGGAGGAGTGCAGAGTGGAGACCCAAAGCCCATCTATAGACAATTAGACACCCCCTTTCAGAAAGGACACAAGGAAGAGATGAGCCCATCAGGATGTGGTATAGCATGAATGAAACATGCAACTTTCCTCCAGTTCTTTAATGCTCCCCACCACCCCCTGCCCTATCATGATCCCAATTTTACCTTACAATTCTATCTAGACAAGAGGATGTTCACTGGTACAGATAAGAGCTAGAGACACAGGAGATCCAGGACAGATAAACCCCTCAGGACCAGCAATGAATGTAGCGATACCAGGAGGGTAAGGGGAAGGTGGGGAGAGAAAGGGGGAACCAGTCACAATGACCTACATATAACCCACTCCCAGAGGGATGGACCACAGAAAAGTGGGTGAAGGGAGACATCAGTCAGTGTAAGACATGAACAAATAATAATTTATAAATTATCATGGATTCATGAGGGAGAGGGAAGGGAGGGGATAAAATGAGGAGCTGATACCAAGGGCTCAAGTAGAAAGAAAGTATTTTGAAAATGATAAATGTACGAGTACAAAAATTCATATCATTGTGTGCTCACCTCCCTGATATGATCACTGAAGACAAATGGGTGCATAAGCAAACATGGTGAAGAAAGCTGATGGTGTCAGGCGATCAAAAGATATAGCATCTGGGGTTTTAAAGGCTTGAAGGCAAACAAGTGGCCATCTAGCTCAGAAGCAATAAAGCCCACATGGAAGAAGCACACCAGCCTGTGCAATCACGAGGTGTTAAAGGGATCAGGGATCAGGCATCATCAGAACAAAAAATCATATCATTGTGAATGAGGGGGAGTGTGGGGTGGGGACCCAAAGCCCATCTGTAGGCAATTGGACATCCCCTTATGGAAGGGTCCCAGGGAGGAGATGAGTCAATCAGGGTTCAATGTAGCAATGATGAAACATACAACTTTCCTGTATTTTCTAAATGTTTCTTCTCCCCCGCCCCGCCCCATCATGTTACCAATTCTACCTTACAAATCTGGCTAGAACAGAGGATGCACACTGGTACCAATAGGAACTGGAAACACAGGGAATCCAGAGAGGATGATCCCTTCAGGATCAGTGGTGGGAGTGGCAATACTAGGAGGGTGGAGGGAAGGTGGGTGGAAAGGGGGAAATGATTACAAGGATCTACATATAACTTCCTCCCTGGGGGAGCAGACAACAGAAAAGTGGGTGAAGGGAGACATCAGACAGTGTAAGATATGACAAAATAATAATTTATAAATTATCAAGGGCTCATGAGGGAGGGGGGAGGGGGGAAAATGAGAACCTGATGCCAGGGACTTAAGTGGAGAGCGAATGTTTTGAGAATGATGAGGGCAACAAATGTACAAATGTGCTTTACACAATTGATGTATGTATGGATTGTGATAAGAGTTGTATGAGCCCTTAACAAAATGATTAAAAACAAAAAAAATTTTTTAATTTTAACAATTTATTAGGGGCTCATACAATTCTTATCACAGTTCATACATATACATATATCAATTGTATAAAGCACATCTGTACAGTCTTTGCCCTAATCATTTTTTTCTCCTCTTTTCTTTTTTTACATTTATCAGGGACTCATACAACTCTTATCACCATCCATACATATACATACATCAATTGTATAAAGCACATCCATACATTCCCTGCCCCAATCATTCTCAAGGCATTTGCTCTCCACTTAAGCCCCTTGCATCAGGTCCTCTTTTTCTTTCCCCTCCCTCCCCTTTCCCCCCTCCCTCATATTGCCCTTGGTAATTTATACCTCGTTATTTTGTCATATCTTGCCCTATCCAGAGTCTCCCTTCCCCCCTTCTCTGCTGTCCCTCTCCCAGGGAAGAGGTCACATGTGGATCCTTGTAATCAGTTCCCCCTTTCCAACCCACTCACCCTCCACTCTCCCAGCATCGTCCCTCACACCCTTGGTCCTGAAGGTATCATCCACCCTGGATTCCCTGTACCTCCAGCCCTCATATGTACCAGTGTACAGCCTCTGTCCTATCCAGGCCTGCAAGGTAGAATTCAGATCATGGTAGTTGGGGGGAGGAAGCATCCAGGATGCTTTATATACCTTTCTCTTTTAATGACTTTAATGAAAGAGACCAACTTTAAACACATGAAGAACAGGATAAATTACATCAATGTATATATTGATTACTTGCTTTCTATGAACACCTGCTCTTTTAAAAAAATAATTTTATTGGAGGCTCATGCAACTCTTATCACAATCCATACATATATCAATTGTGTAAAGCAGATTTGTACATTTGTTGCCATCATCATTCTCAAAACATTTGCTCTCCACTTAAGCCCCTGGCATCAGCTCCTCATTTTCCCTCCTCCCTCTCTGCTCCCCCATCCCTCATGAACCCTTGATAATTTATAAATTATTATTTTGTGATATCTTACACTGTCCAATGTCTCCCTTCACCCACTTTTCTGTTGTCCATCTCCCAGGGAGGGGGTTATATGTAGATCCCTGTAATTGGTTCCCCCTCTCCATCCCACCCTCCTTCCACCCTCCCGGCATCGCCACTCTTAACCACAGGTCCTGAAGGGATCATCCATTTGTCTTCAGCGGTCATATCAGGGAAGTGAGCACAAAATGATATGATTTTTTTTCTTTGATGCCTGATAACTGATCCCTTCGGCACCTTGTGATCACACAGCCTGGTGTGCTTCTTCCATGTGGGCTTTTTTGCTTATGAGCTAGATGGCCGCTTGTTTACCTTCAAGCCTTGAAGACCCCAGACGCTATCTCTTTTGATAGCCAGGCACCATCAGCTTTCTTCACCACATTTGCTTATTCACCCGCTTTTTCTTCAACAATCCTGTTGGGAAGGTGAGAATCATGGAATTCCAGTTTAATAGAACAAAGTATTCTTGCACTGGAGGAGGGAGTACTTGAGTGGAGGCCCAATGTCCATCTGCTACCTTAATATTAAATCTACAAATATATGCACATAAATCTATTTTCCCATCCTCATATATAAATATATTTGCATATGTACATGACTCTTTTTAGACCTCTATAAATGCCCTTTGCCTCTCAGGTCTTTCCTCTATTTCCTTTTGCTATCCGCTTATTCACTATCATGCTAAGCCTTCATTTGGGTTTCATTAATTCCTCTCGGTTACATTACCCTTAATCATGCCTTACCAGGCCTCCTACACCCTCCTCACCACCGATTTGGATCACTTGTTGTTCCCTCATCCCTGGGTTTGTTAACACCACATCCTTTCCCCCACCTCCCCTCTCCCACGTCCCCCTGGAACTGTCGGTCGTGTTGTTTTCTCCTCTGAATTGTTCGTCCAGCCTATCTTATTTAGACAGACCTGTGCACACCTGCTCTTAATTAACCCTGCCACCAACTGAAAGGTGGTTTTTATGGTTCCATATATCCACTAGAATGTTTTGAGAAATAAATAACTGAAGACCAACTTCAAAGCAGCTCAAGTGATCAGGAAATGGCACTGAATTCCTTAAAAAGAGGTAAATTTAACTCTATTTGATTATGGCAAGATCATATATATGTAAGAAATTCTAAAGAGTCCACAAGGCATCTACTAGGGCTAGCAAAGTTGCTGGGTACAAGATCAATGTGAAAAATGAATCGAGTTTCTATATACATCAGCAGTGGACAATCTGAAAAGAAAATCAAAAGAAACAGTTTTATTTACAATAGTACCTAAAAGATATAATCAATGGAATTTTAAAAGAATAAAGTACGTTGGAATAAATATAACAAGGGAGGTGAAAGACTTTTTCACTAAAGATTGTACGACCGTGCCAAAAGAAATTTCACAAGTCTGAATAAATGGAAATCCTGTGTTTGTAAAGTAGAAGATTTTATGTTATGCTATTACCCTGTTTCCCAGAAAAATAATACATTGTCTTATACTAATTTTTTGCTCCCAAAGATGCACTAGGTCTTATTTTCAGGGAATGTCTTATTATTCCATGAAAAAGAATACAGTACACATTTATTGTTTATTGTTTTATTAAAAGAGACCTCGCTCTTCCTGTCTGCTCCAGCTGCTCTGAGGCTGACAGTGAGCTATGTGGTGGCGCCTGCTGCTACGGTCCAGAGTCCAGAGTTATGGTAGCTTCGGGGGGCTCTTATTTTTGAGGGGGTCTTATTTTCGGGGGTGCCTTATATTTCAGCAAGCGGCAAAACTGTAAGTAGGCAGTATTTTCAGGGGATGTCTTACTTTCAGGGAATTTGGGTAGAACTACCCAAATAAATTTAGAGATTTAATAGAAATCTTATAAAATTCCTATAGCCTTTTTGCTTTCTTCCCCAAATAGTGAAATTATCAATTCATATGAAAATGCAAGACCCTCCAATAGCCATACCATCTTGAAAAATAATAAGCTTAGATGATTGACAAGTTCCAATCTCAAAATATGCTATAAAGCTATAATAATCAAAACAGTGTGGTACTAGTAGACATATAGAAAAATAGAATTCAGAGCTAACTCTTTTAAGAGTAAGTTATTTACTGTTTTAAATTTTTGTTGAAACCACATCTCCAATAGTAAAAGATATTTTGAATGGAATGGGAAAAATTTCTAGCCAATATAGATTTTAATAAAATTAAGCCTCTGGTAAATCCCCTATGACCATACATGGGGATGTGAATAGACTTGCTTTCTATCAGGAAACGTGCAGTGGAAAGTGGATTAATGCAAATGTAGTTAGATTAAAATTTTGCACCATATCATTTGATCTCCTTTTTGACCCATTTTAATTTTGTTCTGGTTTAAAATATTTCCTCCTTTATTTTTGTGTATAAGGGGTTTTAAAAATCATTTCATGAGGACTCATACAATGCTTATCACAATCCATCTATCCATCTATCCATCCATCCATTCATTGTGAAAAGCACATTTGTACATTTGTTGTCATCAGCATTCTCAAAGCATTTTCTTTCTACTCGAGCCCTTGGTATCAGCTCTTTATTTTTTCCCCTACCTCCCTCAGCCTCCCTCCTTCAAAAACCCTTGATAATTTATAAATTATTATTTTTCACGTCTTAAACTATCCAATGTCTCCCTTTACCCACTTTTCTATTGTCCGTCCCCAAGGGAAGGGGTTATCATTGTGATGGGTTACCCCTTTCTCCCCCACCTTCCCCTTTCCCCCTGGTGTCTCTCCTCTCATTATTGGTCCTAAAGGGTTTATCTACCATGAATTCCAGTGTGCATCCTCTAGTCTAGTCAATTTGCAAGGTAGAATTGGGATCATGATAGTGGGGGGAGGAAGCATTAAAGAACTAGAGGAAAGTTGTATGTTTCTTCGGTGCTATACTGCACCCTGATTGGCTCATCTCCTCCCCGTGACCCTTCTGTAAGGGGCTGTCCAGTTGCCAAAAGATGGGCTTTGGGCTCCACTCCGCATTTCCCCTCATTCACAGTGAATGATTTTTTGTTCTTTGATAGTTGTTACCTGATCCTATTGACACCTCATGGTCACACAGGCTGGTGTGCTTCTTACATGTGGGTGTTGTTGCTTCTCAGCTAGATGGCCGCTTGTTTATCTTCAAGTCTTTAAGACCCCAGACACTGTATCTTTTGATAGCCGGGCACCATCAGCTTTCTACACCACATTTGCTTACACACCCGCTTTGTCTACAGCAATCCTGTCAGGAAGGTGAGCATCATGGAATACCAGTTTAATAGAATAAAATGTTCTTGCATTGAGGGAGTACTTGAGTAGAGGCCCAATGTCCATCTGCTGCCTTAATACTAAACCTACAAATAAATGTAATATGTCTACTTCCCCATCATCATATATAGATTTACATATGTACATGCCTGTATTTACACCTCTATAAATGCCATTAGCCTCCTAGCTCTTTCCTCTATTTCCTTTTACTTTCCTCTTGTCGTAGTATCATGCTCAGCCTACATTTGGGTTTCAGTAATTCTTCTCAGTTACATTGCCCTTGATCAAGCCCTACCAGGCCTCCAACACCCTCTTTGCCATCAATTTTAGATCACTTGTTGTTCCTTATCCCTGGGGTTAACACCCACTTCCTTTCCCCTACCTCCCCCTCTCTCATGTCCCCCAGGAACCATTGATCCCATTGTTTTCTCCTCCAGATTGTTTGTTCCGCCTATTTATCTAGATAGATCTTCGGAGATAATAATATGATCAAAACAGAAAAACAAAGCAACAAAAGAAAACAATAACAACAACAAAACCAACGACAAAAAAGAGAAAAGCTTGTAAATAGTTCAAGGTCTGTTTCTTGACCTTTAGGAGTGTTTTCCGGTTGAATCTGATGGGCGCCATGCCCTGGCCCCAAAGTCTATTTTGGGCATTCCCTGGGGAATTCATTGCTCTGTTCTCCTTGCTGTTCTGTTCCATGCCCTTAGTGTTTTGCCTCGGTGTGGTGGGATCAGATCAGGTGGAATTCCCACACTGTGTCTCCAGTGTTGTTCCCCTGTAGGAGTATGGATCAGTGAGGGATGTCTTGTCTCATAGTGGGGCTGGTCAAGTGGTCTTCTCTGTGGATTGGCTGCTCTGAGTGGGAATATCGACCTCAAGGCTTGGTGGGCCAGGATGTGCTCTGCTCTCTCTTCGTCTCCCTTCATTTGCCCCCGTGTGTTCTGATCAGACATGTCCCTCTCCCAGAGCTACAGATTCAGTGCTGTCCTCTGAAATAAATTCTTCTGAGGGGAGGTGGGAGCAGGTGTCCATGTAGTTGGGGTTGGGGCCCGCCCCTCAGACCTCTCCACTGGTTCCCTCCCTACTCCATGCTGGCATATTAGGGGCAACGCAGATTTTAATACAATTCGTGGGACACATGTTCCCAAGGTGGGCTCTAGGGTGGATTGATTGGATGAGACTTGTTTTTCAGATTCATGGATTTATACAGACCCAACAAGATGGCAACATGCCCTAAAAGTGGAATAGCAGCTTTCCACAAAACCCCAGAGGTGGAAAATTTACATTTATATTCCCCGGGGATACAAAAGGATTGAGACAGAAATAAATCCTTCTATCTAGGACCAATTGATTTTTTACAAGGAAGTTAAGATAGTTAGTTTATTGTGCCAGTCTAGCTGATAAACACATGTGGGATTAATTGAAGGGCGAAGAGATAAATGGCTTGGCAAGTCTTACCGTTCTTGTCTCTTGCTCTTTGATCATTGGACCAGTGTGCGGCTGCCTTGGTTGTTCTTTGCCTCAATTTGCAAGCTACACTACCTGTGGGACACCTAACTTGTGGACTGTGTCATAATTCAAGGCCCCTTTAAGACTTGCCTCACCAGAGAATTAGAATGTACATCTCTGGAGTTGGGGACTGACTGTTGGTAAACTGGCTGACGATTGGTGACCTGCCTTGCTGTTTTCTGACTGTGCTGGGATAACCTAAATCTCTCTACAGAGGACCACCTGGAGGCCCTCAAGACTTGAAGGACTGCCGGTATCTCACAACTCTCTCACAGGAATGAGTTGCACTGAGCCATTTGTACTGCTTTATAATTTAACAGTTCATTTCTTGTGTTATATATCTATCTTTTTTGTAGTACATTTCATTTCAAAAAACTTTTTATTAGGGGCCCATACAACACTTATCACAATTCATACATACATCAATTGTGTAAAGCACACCTGTACATTCATTGCCCTCATCAATCTCAAAACATTTGCTCTCCACTTAAATCCCTGGCATCAGGCCCTCATTTTTGCCCCTCCCTCCCAGCTCCCCCCTCCTTCATGAACCCTTGATAATATAAAAATTATTATTTTGTCATATCTTGCCCTGTCTGACGTCTCCCTTCACCCACTTTTCTGTTGTCTATCCCCCAGGGAGGAGGTCACATGTAGATCCTTGTAATCGGTTCCCTTTCCAACTCACTCCCCCTCTACCCTCCCAGTATCGCTTATAAATATATATATATATATAATTTTATATAAATATATAATTATCAGCAAACTGGTTTTGTCTCTCTAGAGAACCCTGTCTAACACAGAAGTCAAAACCGATTAAATAGAAAAATCATGCTCTCTTCAATAATTGTTGCTCAAAACAACTAGGTCTCTAAATCTGAAAAATAGAATTTGCACCTATGTCTCACAGTTTATATGAAACACCAGTAAACAAATTCAGTATCATTGAGTTGATTCTGACTCACAGAAACCTTGTAAATCTTTGTGAGAGAAGAAAGCCTCATCTTTCTCCTGAGATGCAGCTGGTTGGTTTGAACAGCCAACCTTGAGGTTAGCAGATACCATGTAACTCACTACTCTGCCTGGAACAAAAATTGGCAAAGATCAGACTTCATCAAAATAAAAATACTTTTTTTGGGGTCAAAGGACTTTATTTTAAATGTCCAGAGGCAACCCACAGAATGGGAGAAATATATGTGGGGGGTTTAATATCTATACAACATGCATAACTCCTACATCTGAACAACAAATTAGACAAGCAGCCCAATTTTAAAATGGACAAGAGTTAAGAGGGAAAATGACCAATAAGCAGAGGGAAATATCCTCAGTGTCATTAGTTATTAGAGAAATAAATGTACATCACAACCACTGTGACATACCACTTCACACCAGTAGGATGGCAAGCATTGACAAGGGTATGGAGAAGTGGGACCCTCATGCATAGATAGTGAGTGGGATGTAGCACAGCTCAGCTTGTGTGGAAAACAACTTAGCAGTTCCTTGAAAAGTTAAACATAGCATTTGCATGTTGTTGTTGTTGTTGTTGTTGTTGGGTGCTGTTGAGTCAGTTCTGACTCATAGGGACCCTATCTACATGCAACAAAACAAAACACCACCCAATCTCACACCACCCAATCTCACACCACCCTCACAGTGGTGCTTCTGCCTGAGCCCCATTGGGGCAGCCACTGGGACAGTCCGTCTCATCAGGGGCTGTCCTCTTTCTCCCTGTGCCGCCATTTTACTCAACATGATGTCTTTCTCCAGAAATAGGCCTCTCTTGACAACAAGTCCAATATATGTGAGAAGTCTCACCATTCTTATTTCTAAGGAGCATGCTGGTTGTACTTTCTTCTAAGACAGATCTGTTTGTTCCTTGAGAAATCCATGGTAATTCCAATATTCTTTGCCAAGACCATAGTTCAAATGAGTCCATTCTTCTTGGATCTTCCTTACTCAATGTCCAACTCTCAAATGCATACGAAGCCGTTGAAAATGCCATGGCTTTGGTAAGGTGCACCTTAGTCCTCAAAGTAACACCCTTGCTTTCCAACACTTGAAAGAGTTCTTGTGCCACAGATTTACCCAATGCGATGTGCCCTTTGATCTCTTGACTTTTGCTTCCATGAGCATTGATTGTGGTTCCAAGCAAGATAAAATCTTAGACAACTTCAGTCTTCTCTCCATTTGTCATGATGTTACCTGATGGATCCAGCTGAAGAGAAACTGCGCCTGACCATTACAAATGCCTGCCTCCCATGTCTCTTGCTCACACACTCTCTCCACCACCCACACTTTCCTCGCTGGCCAAAAGCGTCTCGTGTGTGTCAGAGGCCACATCAACCTCTTCATTCAAACTTGCCAACCAGGAGGATACACGGTGCTTTCCCAACCCCAGGCAGAAGTCTTCATCCCATAGGGCATATCTGTCTGTGACTTCTTTGTCTCAGGATGGCTACTCTCTTTCCCCTTCCTCTGAGTACTCCAGCCGGCTGTGCTTCCCAATAAAGCCTGTTACTTGATACCCACATTTTGGTTCCATTCTTGTTCTGTCATTACCCATTGATCCAGTTGTGAAGGTTTTGGTTTTCTCTATGTTGTGTTGTAATTCAGACTGAAGGCTGTAATCCTTGATCTGCAACAGCAAATGTTTCAAATCATCTGCATATCACAAGCTGTCTTTTTAAAAAAAAATATTATATTGGGGCTCTTAAAGCTCTCATAACATTCCATACATCAATTGTATCAAGCATATATGTACATATGTTGCCATCATCATTTTCTAAACATTTGCTTTCTTTCTGACCACTTGGTATCAGCTCCTCTTTTTTTCCCTCCTTCTCCCTTCGTGCATAGCCCCCATGACCCCTTGATAAATTAAATTTTTTTTCATATCTTACACCGACCACTGTCTCCTTTTGCCCATGTTTCTATTGTTTGTACCCCTGTGGGTGAGGAGTGTGTGTGTTAGGTATTGATCATTATGATTTGTTCCCCATTCCTCCCCTCCTCCCCCCACCTTCTCCTTCCATCCTGGTATCGCTACTTCAATTTCTGTTCCTAAGGGGCTTATCTGACCTGGATTCCATATATCATGAGCTCTTATCTGTACCAGTGTACATGCTCCGTGTAGCCAGAACTGAAAGGCAGAACTGGGAAAATGATAGTGGGGGGTCAGTGAGGAAACCTCAAAGAACCAGAGGGATATTGTGTTTTTTGGTGCTATACTGCACCCTGGTTGACTCATTCCTTCCTTGTGACCCTTCTGTGAGATCTCCTGTTGTCTATACATGGGTTTGGGGTCTCTACTCCTACCTTCCTCATTCTCAACAATATGCCTTTTGTTGTTGTTTTGGGTCTTCTGGTGCCTGTTACCAGGTTCCATCAACACTTCATGATCACACAGGTTGATATGCTTCTTCCATGTGGGCCTGTTACTTCTCTGCTAGATGGTCACTTGTCTAACATCAAGCCTTTAAGACCCCAGATGCTATATCTTTTGGTAGCTGGACACCATCAGCTTTCTTCCCCACATTTGCTTATGCACTCATTTTGTCTTCAGCAATCGTGTAGGAGAGTGAGCATCGCAGAATGCCAGATTGTTAGAACAAAGTGGTCCTGTGTTGAGGGAGGGCTTGAGCAGAGGCCCAAAGTCTATCCACTTCCTCAATGTATTGCCATATTAATATATGTACATAGGCCAGAACTTCTATTTTTATTAATTAATATATTTACATAAGTGGACACCTATATTTATACTTCTATCCATAGCTTTGCTTCCTAGATCTTTCCTATGTTTCCTTTTACCTTTCTTCTGCCCCACCATCATGCTCACCCTTCTTCTGCCTCTTAGTAATTCTTCTCAGCTAGATTGTTTTTGTTCCAACACCACTGGGATTTCTACGTCTTTCTCCTTGTTGTTGCTTTTAATTCCCTAGTTGTTCCCCTGCCTATGGCATTATTTGCTCATTGCTCATATTCCCCACCCCCTCCTCCCCCATGCATATCACAAACTATTAATAATCCTTCCTCTAATCCTGATATAGTCATAATAGCCCCACAGTGTAATAAGCCTAAATTTTCATCACTAGCTGATGTATATATAGCATGTGATACACACACACACACACACACACACACACTGGGAAATTATACAGCCGTACAGATAAAGTCCTGACACATACCATAACAGATAAACCTTGAAAACATCATTCTGAGTCGATTAAGTGGGAGACAAAAGAAGAAAAAATGCATGATCATTTTTATATGTAGAAATATGTGGAAAAGGAAATGCATAGACACCAAAGGTTATTTGTGTTTACTAGGAGCAGGGAGTAGTGGAGCATGGGGACTTATTTCTTAAAGTTGTTTCTTAAAGCCTGGGGAGTTGTTTCTGCTTAGAATGATAAAAACTTGAAAATGTAAAGAGCTGATGGTTGCACAAGGTAAATATAATTAATCTCACTGAATCCTACACTTAAATGGCTTTAGGCAACTTTTTGTTAAATATGTGTGTTAGTTAGGTACATTAGAGAAACATATCCACAGAAACTCATATGTATAAGAGAGAGTGTTAAATAAAGGTTATGTGCACACCAAGAAAACATCCCAATCCAGTGCTGCCCAAGCCCACAAGTCCAACATTATCCATGAACCCATATGTCCAACACCAATCCACAAAGTCCTCCTCCATCGCCCAAAACACACACTATGATGCCGACTCAGGAGCAAAGCCGAGTCAGTGAACATATAAGCATCTCAGCACTGGCAGAGGTTTCCACACAGCTGCTCCAGCACCCAGGACTGCACTTGTCCATGTGGCTTCTCCTCAGGGATGTCTTTCAGGAAGTAGGCCTTACCAGCTGAAGCAGGGAACTGGCTAAGGCAGCTGCACCCTGGTCTGACCACCAGAAAGCGAGAGACCTGAGAACTAGAAAGACAAGGCTCATCGAGCCATTTATCCCTTTGCCCTTCACTTAACCCCACATGTGTTTATCAGCCAGGTTGGCACAATAAACTAACTACCTCAATATGACATATGTTGCCATATAAAAGTTTAAAAAATATTTCTACAAACAGTTACAATGAATAATGGTAATACCAACACTGGAGAAAATGATTTCCAGTGTCTATTTAATCACAGAGAAGGTAAACTTAGCTGTTACAGACAAGCTGCTTCCTCCAGACCTGAGAAGCCTGTACATGTACATTCCTGTGGCATTGGGAGATGAAAAGTGGAGTAGGCCAGGGGTAACAGAGAATATAATGACAGATTTCTTGCCATCCTCACAGAAAATCTAGGGCAGAGGTGGGCTCCCAATGTCTCAGCTTCAGAACTGGAACTCAGGATATTTCCCCCCAAAAGTAATGATTGAGTAACCTACTGAATTCACCATATAGAAGAGTTTTTCATCTTTGCACATTGACAAGAAGGAAGTCATCCCCAACTCCTACCATTCACTGATAAAATAACAAGAATGAATTCCCCGCAGTAAAAAAAAGAAGGAGAAAAAGTGGAGAGGGCACTTTTTAGCTACAAGGCAATGTGACTTTTCTGGGCCGTGTAAAATGTATTACTATTCAAATTTACTAGAATGCACACAATAGCCACTTTCCGTTAGCTGGAGACTTGGTGCTGACACTGTAAGAATATTCCACTCTGAAGCTAGGAAAAAGAGATCTCAACCAAATCTGGTAACTAGCTAGATTTGTTTTAAAGCCTGCCTCCTCTCAAGACGCTCCCTGAGCACCAAGTGCACCCATGCCGGTTTTCAACCTGAACTGTGGGTTATAGTGATCAGAAAAATGACCCTTGGTGTCTGGACATTCCTGATTCTGCAAATAGGCATTATGTTGATAAAGGTGGGTTACTGAACATGGCAGAACAGGACGTGGGAGAAGAGGGCTTGTATTTTTCTTTTAACAAGTAACATTGGAATAATTGAGGCACAATTAAATTGTTTGGGGGGAAATATACCTGACCTTTGAGGGTGCTATTTATGCAAAAATGGGCATTTCCACATGGGCCACCACATAATGCGGGGAGAGAAGCGGCACTAGAGTCTTGGGGTGGCATTTCTGCTGTCTGGGGCATGGCATGTGTGAAGTGAAAGAAAAGAAATAATTACACAAATACTTGAATTTTTTTTTAATCTCTCACTGGAAATAACCAGGTAATTGCAAAAGGTTTGTTTTGTGCTCTGGGGTCATTTTGTGTGCATATTTGAATTGTCTGTATAATTTCTTCTATTGTCACTTCAACTTTCTTCACAATTTCCTTGTGCAGAAAAATTTCAAAGGCAAGACGATAGCTCCTCCGAACTCCAAGAGGGCAACAAAACTGCAGGCCCCAGGTAGGAGCCCCAGAATTAGGGACACAAAACGCCATTCAATTGGACAGTCAGAAGCTTCTCCCTGAAGAGACTACACAGATTTGCTGTTGTTAGGCGCCACTGAGGACGTCCTGACTTAAGTGACCCCAAGGAGCAACACATTGAAATGCCACGAGGTCCGCACCGTCTGCTGCAGTCATTGTCAGTCGGCCTCACGGGAGGTCTCCCTCTATTTCCCTGCCCGTAAAAAACACGATGTCCCTCTCCAGAGACTTTTCCCCCCTGGTACCATGTTCAAAAGACATGAGACGAACTCTTGCTAAGGAGCATGCAGGTTGTCCTTCTTCCAGGACAGATGAGCTTGCTCTTTGAGCAAGCAGTTCATGGGTACTTCAGATGTCCTTCCCCAATGCAATTCAAATGCACCAATTCATGTTTGTTCCAGCAGAGGGCCGGGGAAATTGAGGAAGACTCAGTGGGACAGATGGACAGTCAGAGTAACAGATGGTGCAGGAATGGGCAATAGTTCAAGTTCCCGTGCATGGTATTACACGAGTCAGAGTCCGCTCAATGGTACCTACCAACAGCAAATTTGCATCATTACTTCTCCAGTCTTCCTTCTCCACATAGTCAAATGTCTTTGCATTGTCAAAAAAAACACAGGCAAACATCTATCTAGTATTCTCTGTTGTTAATCAACTTCCATCTCACATCAGCGATGATATTAGTTTTTGAACATTCTCCTCTGAGTCTGGCTTCAATTTCTGGCAGTACCTACTCAATGGTAGTGGTGCAATTGTTCTTTAACTACTGGATCATCAGCACAATTTTACTAGTGTGTAATATTTATGACACGTTAAATGATTTCCGTATTCTGCTACAACTCTTTTCTTTAAAAGGGCCACACATATGGATCTTTACAGCCAGTTGACCAGGTAACTGTCTTCCAGCTCTTCTGGTATAGACAAGTGAGGACTTCCAGCAGTGCATCCTTTTATTGTAACATTTAAATTGCTATTATTTTGGTTTCTGGAGCCTTGTTTTTCACCAAGACCTTTAGTGCAACTTCTTCTTTTAAAACCCATGGTAGGTACACAATTTCATGTCAACGTGATAAATAAGAATGACGGTGTGGAGTGTAGCCTGTCAATCAGGTCACAGTCTGATGATCCCTCCTTGTGGGCATGGCCTTCTCGTGAGGATTCTGGAAACTCTCTCTCTTCCTCCCTGGAGACAGGACACACACTCCCTCTCCCTTTCTGTGCTTCACATTCCTGTTGACAAGCAATATGGAGCCATGCTGATGGCAGCCAGAGCCCTGGAGATTCCTCCACCGCCACTGGACCCACAGGACTTTCTCTCTACCAGCCTGTGATCTTCCTGCATTTGGTATCATTGCATATGCTGCGTAAGTCTGAAGAGGAATTCATGGACTAATATCGGACATATGGGCTACTATTGAACTTATGGACTTGATCTGGGCTGGGCTGGGCTACATAATTACTTCTTCATATAAAGCTCTCTCTTACACATATATGAGTGTCAGTGAATTTGTTTCTCTAGTCAACCCAGATTAACATAATACCATCAAATCCTGCTCCAATGATACTCCCTGAAATGATTAAATATCAACCACTCCTTTTTGTTATGGCGACTCTGTGTATTCCTTCCATCTTTTTTTGATGCTCCCAGTGCAATTCAATATTTTGCCTATAGAATCCTTCAGCATGACAACTTGAGGTTTGAATTGTTCCTTCACTTCTTTCAGCTTGAGAAATGCTGAGTATGCGCTTCCCTTCTGACTTGCTAATCCCAGTCTTGGCACATATTGACACTACACTTGATCTTAGCCAAAAGGCTGAGAAGCGAAGGTTATAATTCTTTAGTTTGTCTTCTCAGGTTGTCCTCTGAAATCTGCTTAGCTTGCCTACATCGTCATTTCCTCCATTGGTGTCAACTATCCTACACTTAAGAGCAAGTTTCAGAGTCTCTTTTGTCATTCCTTTTGGCCTTGTCTTTCTTACCCTTTTAATGACCTTGTGCCTTCTTTATGTATCACCACAATTTGTCTGTTCTTCAGTCACTAGTGTTTAATGTATGAAATCTATACTACTTCAGCTCTTTTACAATTGTTTTAATGTTTTTTACAAAGTTCTGTAGTTTGAAATTGATCAGACATGCTATCAAGATTCATTGATAAAAAACTAAAATCACGAGTTATCAGACATCAAAGAACTAAAAATCATATCAGTCGGTGCCCACCTTCCTAAATCACTGAAGACAAATGTGCGCATAATCAAATGTGGTGAAGAAAACTGATGATGCCTGGCTATCAAAAGATATAGTATCTGGGGTCTTAAAGGCTTGAAGATAAACAAGTGGCCATCTAGTTCAGAAGCAACAAAGCCCACATGGAAGAAGCACACCAGCCTGTGTGACCACGAGCTGTCAAAGGGATCAGGTATCAAGGAACAAAAAATCATATCATTGTAAATGTGGGTGAATGCACAGTGGAGACTCAAAGCCCATCGCAGGCAACTGGACACCCCCTTACTGAAGGGCTGTGGGGAGGTTATGAGCCAGTCAGGGTGCAGGGTAGCAACAATGAAACATATAACTTTCCTATAGTTCTTAAGTGCTTCCTCCCCCACCACTATCCTGAGCCCAATTCTACCGTATAAATCTGGCTAGACCAGAGGATGTACATAGGTACAGATAGCAACTGGAAACACAGGGAATCCAGGACAGATGACTCCTTCAGGACCAGTGGTGAAAGTGGCAATGCCTGGAGGGTGGAGGGAATGTAGGGTGGAAAGGGGAAACCGATTACAAAAATCTACCTATAGCCTCCTCCTTGGGGGATGGACAGCAGAGAAGAGGGCAGGAGGAGATGTCGGACAGTGTAACATATGACAAAATAATAATAATTTATGAATTATGAAGGGTTCATGAGGTAGGGGGAAGTGGGGAAGGAGGGAGAAATGAGCAGCTGATATTAAAGGCTCAAGTAGAAGGCAAATGTTTTGAGAATGATGATGGCAACAAATGTACACATGTGCTTGACACAATGGATGTATGTATGGATTGTGATAAGAATTGTACGAGCCCCCAATAAAATGATTAAAAAACAAACAAACAACTAAAATCAGCAATCTCTACACGAACTTGGCTGCTGAGATCATGGCCATGATCCCCATGCTCCAAGACTTCAACCCCATGCTCCAAGATGTGAATGCAACATAATGAACCAATAAAATAACAATAACAACAAAAAACGGAAACAAAAAAGCAATGAACCAATAAAGAAGTTTGCGGGGCTGGCCCCAATGCCAAATAAGTGGATACTACCACTCCCCCATCACCCAGAAGAGGAATGCACTTCAAAGGACAACACTGACGTTACAGCTCAGGGAAAGGGGCACACCTGATCAGACCACACAGGAGTAAACAAAGAGGGCAGGAGATAGAGTGGAACACATCCTGACCCACCAAGCCCATAAGACGATATTCTTGCTCAGAGCAGCCAATGCACAAAGAGGACCATAGGACTATCCCTACCATGAGACACGACATGCCTCACTGACCCATAGTGCTATGGGGGACAAAACTGGAGGAATTTTGCGGGAATTGTGCCCAATCTGACCCCACCACACATGGGCGAAACACTAAGGGCATGGATCAGAGCAGCAAGGGGAGCAAAGCAATGAAGTCCCTGGGAAATCACAAAAATAGACTGAGACCAAGGTGGGACACCCCAGCAGACTCAACCGGAAAACACTCCCAAAGTGCAACAAACAGGTCTCGAACTATTAAAAAAACAAACAAACCCTAAAATCAAACGTACTGCCATTGAATCGATGCTGATTCATAGCCACCCTGTAAGACAGGGTAGAACTGCCCCTGTGAATTTCAGAGACTGAAACTCTTTTACAGGAGTAGAAAGCCCCATCTTTCTCCCATGGAGCAGCTCGTGGTTTCAAACTGCACCAGCATGAACACTGCTAATTGCTACTGATTGGAATATGAATGTTGGAAAGAAAGAAGGAGGAGCCGGAGTTGGAAAATATGATTTGGGTAATAGAAATGACACTAGAGTCACCACCCTAGACTTTTGCAATGCTAATAACCTACTTATTGTAAATAACAGTTTTTAATAATAATATAAACAATGACTACACATGTGGATCTGACCAGATGAAATGTGCAGGGAACAAACAAACCACATCTTTGGAAAGAGATGGTGGAGAAACTCAAGATCATCAGTCAGAACAAGGCTGGACGGACGATGAAAGAGACCATTGATTGCTTATATACAAGTTCAAATTGAAGCTGAAGAAAATTGGAGGTAAATTAGATACAAATATTTCTGGTCCCTTGGTACCACTGTTTTTAGAGCCCACTCAACAGATGAGTGTGATTCTGTTGGATGCCTTGAGTCCGGCACTCTGCAGCATGCAGGGTAATAATTATGCTCAATTATAGCCTAGCATGTGGTTTCTGGAGCCATAAAGATCTCCCCATGTCACAGCACTCTTCCAGGAAAAGAAGATTCTATTATGGCATTTTCACATGATACTCCTTAACTTAGGCTCCAGAGCACTTCCATTGTTTCAGACCTGTCACTGACTGTGCTGTGCTAACATGTTAACGGATGGCATTAGCATGTTTTTAGGGGCCCCTCAGGACCCCACCAGTTCA
The DNA here is from genome assembly GCF_050624435.1 of Tenrec ecaudatus. NCBI lineage: Eukaryota > Metazoa > Chordata > Mammalia > Afrosoricida > Tenrecidae > Tenrec > Tenrec ecaudatus. The sequence goes on along the minus strand of NC_134542.1, from coordinate 136,088,926 downwards.
GAGATGAACAAAGCATTCTTCCTGCCTGCATCATATGATGTAAAATGATGAGAAAAAAAATCAGAAGCTCCAACGTGACTGTGTAGAAAATAGCCCACATCCAGAGGCAGATTCATTTTCATTTTAGGGCTTCAGATAAGCCTGCTTGTTTGTCCCCTTGTGCAAGTACACATCCACCAACTCTTTAAAGAGAAAGGAGAGAGAGAGAGAGAGAGAGAGAGAGAGAGAGAGAGAGAGAGAGAGAGAGAGAGAGAGAGAGACTAAAGGCAAAAAAAAAAAAAAAAAAAGAAAGAAAAAGAAGCCAAGGACAGGACACGGGCATGCACACAGGTGCATTAACTATCCAAAGGTGCCACTCCAGATAAGCCACAGCCTCTGGCTTCTTATCTCACTCTGGACACAGTGGATGGATTCCACAAAGAAAAGGCTGACATGCATTGTAAGAATATGTTCCGGTTCTGTGAAATTGAGAATGTCTCAAACACGTTGGCTACTTGGATTCCATGGTTTGAAACATAGCCCTAATCACATAATCACTCCATAATATTAGAAAGCAGAAACCAGCCACGTAAAAGAGTGTGAGGGAGAAGAGGATAGGGAGAGGGCACTCTGGCTAAGGAAATGTCACCAAAGGAGTTCCAGAGAGGGCCCGCCATCTACAATGAAATGAATACACTATCTCCAGGGTTAAGAGATCAAAACTCTGCTTCTCTTCCTATAAAATGGTCACAATGTACCTCATATATTGACAATCCAAGGGCTTCTGATGGGCTATAAAATGTTCTATAAAATACACAAAAATGTGTTCTAAATTTAAAAAACAATTCATAACCAGCTTCAAGCATTAAACATTTGAGCTGCCCTTTAAATCTTAGACTCAATTGATGGATCAGTTTAAAGTCCCCGTGTTAGGCCAGGTTGACTAGAGAAACAAATCTAGAGACATTCATATGTGTGCAAGAGAAAACTTTATAGCAAGAAATCAATATGCATCAATAGAACACCCCAGCCCAGTCCGGATCAAGTCCATTAAGTTCATGATTAGCTCATAAGTCCAATATTAGCCCAAGAATTTCTCTTCAGACTCACACAGCACATGCAATGATGCCGAATGCAGGAAGATCACAGGCCAGTAGATGGAAAGTCCTGTGGGTTCAGTGGTGGTGGAAGCATCTCCGGGGCTCTGGCAGCCATCAGCATGGCTCCATGTGGCTTGTCAACAGGAAGGTGAAGCAGAGAGAGAGAGTGTGTGTCCTGTCTCCAGGGAGGAAGAAAAGAAGTTCCCAGAATCCTCATGAGAAGGTCATGCTCCCAAGGAGGCATCATCAGACAGGCTAGACTCCATCCCATCATTCTTTTATTAAGTTGACATGAAATTGTGTAACCACCACAGTCCCCAAATAAGAAAAACACAAAACAAAAAAGCGAATATTTAAAATGTGCATTCCTTTCCCCTCCCATGCCCATACACTGTCCAGTGGCAAACAGAATTATTTAAAATCACTCAAAGACAAAGCCATAAAACTCGAAAGAAAGCTTTGATTTAAAGCATGAGCTGAGGCTGTTATGTATTGAATTGTGTCCCCACAAAATACTTAGCACATAGCCGCTCTATATGATCACAATTCCATTTGAGAATGGTGTTTCTTTGTTATATTAAGTGGCGGTGTTAATATAGGGTATATCTTCTGAGACATAAAAAGATCAGATACAGCAGAATCTTTTTTTTTCTTCAAGTAAAATGGGGGAAACAGAAGCTTGCCACATGACAATCACCAAGGATTCAAGGAATAAAAGCTTCAGAGCAAAGGAGATTCCACGGAGCAGAGAGAAAACCTACCCCTAGTAACTACATGGTCAACTGTTCAAAACCACCAACCAGCTCTTCAAGAGAAAGACTAGGCTTTCTACTCTCAGAAAGAATTACAGTCCTTTTAACGAAGATGATGCCAAAGGCAAAGAAGCCTCTTCCCCTCCCAATATGGAAGCCAAAGCAAAGGTATTCAAGGTCAAGAAGGCCAAACTAAAAGGAGTCTATTGCCACAAAAAAGAGAAAATTCACAGCCCAAGACCCTGAGGCTATGAAGGACGCCCAGATATCTTCGGAAGGGCTCCCCCAGGCGAAATAAGCTTGACCACTCTGCCATCAGGTTCCCCCTGACCACCAAGTCTGCCAAGAAGATCAAAGACAACAACACACTTGTGTTCAATGTGGATGTCAAGGTCAAAGAAGATCAAAGATAACAACACACTTGTGTTCTGTGTGGATGTCAAGGTCAACAAGCACCAGATCCAACAGGCTGTGAAGAAGCTCTATGACATTGACATAGACAAGGTCAACACCTTGATAGGCCTCACAGTGAGAAGAAGGCATGCTTGACTGGCTCCTCACTATGACACTGTAGATGTTGCCACCAAAATCGGAATCATCTAAACTGAGTCCAGCTGGCTAATACTAAATATAGACTTTTTCAATACAAGCACATGTACAAATAGTCTCTGAAACTAATAGGGGCAGGTCTATCCTGTCCTTTATGATCTCTCTGAATCACAGTGGACTCGGAAGTGGCTTTGGTTTGGAGAGCTGATATTAGACATCTAGTCTCCTAATTACTAAGCACCCTGGTGAGACTTCCTTGTTGTCATGCAAAACCTATACATGCGTCAAGAGGCAGTTGTGGGAACAAAACAAGCATACTTTAAAATCAGGAGAGGTGTGTGACAGGGTTGTATCCTCTCACCATATTTATTCCATCTAAATGCTGAGCAAATCATCAGAGAAGCTGGATTATATGAAGAAGGATGTGGCATCAGGATTGGAGACTTATTAACAACCTGTAATATGCAGGTGACACAACCTTGCTTGCTGAAAGTGAGAAGGACTTGATACACTTGCTGATGGAGATCAAAGATTACAGCCATGAGTATGGATTACAAATCAATTAAAGAAGACCAAATTCCTCACAACTGGATCAATAGGTAACATCCTAATAAACGGAGAAACGATCGAAGTCAAGGATTTTGTCTTGCGTGGAAGCACAATCAATACTCATGGAAGTAGCAATCAAGAGATCAAAAGACAGATTGCATTGGGTACCTCTGCTGCAGATGACCACTTTCAAGTGTTGAAAAGAAAGGATGTTACTTTGAGGACTAAGGTGCACCGGACCCAAGCCACGGTATTGTCGATTGCCCCCTATACATGTGACAGTTGAACATTGAATTTGGAAGATGGAGAAGTAATTGATGCATTTGGATTGTGATCTGGAGAAGACTCAAAGCACCCTGGACTGCTGAAAAGACACACAAGTCTGTCGCGGAAGACTTACAACCAGAGTGATCCTTACAGAGAAGGTTGGTGAGGTTTCTTGGCACGTCCTTTGGGCGTGGTGTCAGAGAGACCAGTCCCTGGAGAATACATATGCTTGGTAACGTGGAAGGGCAGCGAAGAAGGGGAAGGCCCTCGAGGAGCTGGATGGACACTGTGGCTGCAACAGTGGGCTCAATCAAGCATGGGATCAATTGCGGGGATGAGGCAGGACCAGGCAATGTTTCATTCTATTGTGCATTGGGTCACTCTGGGTTGGAACTGCCTCGAAGGCAACAACAACTGGTGACATGTGGGTTAAGTCAGAATTGACTCCATGGCAGCGAGTTTCATTTTGGTTTGACCTTAGCTTTCACGAATAGAAATATATGTTCTCACAATTTAGGAGGCTCATTTATTCACTCAGTCAGTCACTGCCACTGAGTCGATTCTGACTCATAGCAGCCCTTTAGGACAAAGTAGAACTGTCTCTGTGGGTTTCCGTGACTAACTTTACAGGAAAGCCTCATCTTTCTCCTAGACAGCGGGTGGTGGTTTTGAAATGCTGACTTTGTGGTTAGCAGCCCCATGTGTAACTGACGCTGCCACCAGACAGAAGAGAAGCAAATAAAGTCTCGAGTGAAAGAAAGCCCAAACACGTGTCAATTCAGTGCTCATAAAATCAAGTATGTAGTCTTCTGGCCCAAGAGAACGAGCAGCTTTCGCCTAACGCTAAAAAGCTTGCTGTTCGGGAGGCTGGCAGGCACTGCGTTGATGGGAAGCGTCCGAACTCACCCTCTCACCTCAGTGAACTAGAAGGATGGCGGCTGGTGGAACGGAGCTGTTGTGGACATTGCGCTGGGACTTCAATGCTCTAGAAAATGCGTATGTCCAGAGGAAATGATAAGTCCTGATAAGGATGCTTTAAAAGAGGGTTATGCTAAGTAACGTGGACAACTTAAACCCCGTGTGGTGGTCTGAAACTGCCTCTTTAGTTTTTGTTTTGTGCCTTGAAATGCAGTCCCCCTTGTGTTTTGGAAACCTGAGTTCCTATGCTGCTCTTGGCTCCCCTGATTCACCCTACAGGGAGCATCTTCTTACCCCCTCGCATCAAAATTTAGCTGTCTTAAAGCTCCCTTAGGAACCCTATTTGGCAGTGTGGTTAATTATCAGCTGCTCACCAAAATGTTGGCGGTCTGAATCCCACCAGCTGTGGGCATCTGTTTCCATCAAGATTTCCGTCTGGGAAACCCTATGGGCCGGTTCTACCCTCTTCCATTGTAATCGACTCGATGGTCATGGGTTTTTGTTTTCTGTTTTAAAGTTCCGACTCCTGATAGTGTTGCGGTTTTGCTTTGGGTTGTTAACCCCAAGGTCATCTGTTCGAAACCACCAGCCTCTCCAGGGCGATGAAGATGAGAGGTTCTGCTTCCATAGTTATAGTCTCAGAAACCCCCAGGGATAGTTGTACCCTGTTTTATTGAGTCACCGTGGGTCAGAACCGACTGCATGGTAAGTGGTTTACTCCTCTTCCTAAGGAGTCCTGACACTGTGGGCTGGATAGGGGTCTGCTAACTGCATGGTCAGCAGCTCAAATCCATCAACCACTCTGCAGAAGAAAGCTGAGCTTGTCTGCTCCCGTGAAGATTTACAGGTTTGGAAACCCCACAGAATGTGGCTATGAGTCAGGTTGACTTGGCGGTAGAGGATTTCTACGAATTGGAAGAATCAACGGTAGTGGGTTGGGTTTGTTTTTGTTTTATTTTCACTCCTAGTCCTTATTCCCATCTAAGAAAAGAGACCGGGTAGCAATGATGACACTTACAACTTTCTTCTAGTTCCTAAATGGTCCTTCCCCCGGCTATCATGATCCCAGTTCTACCTTACAAATCTGGCTAGACCAGAGGATGTACACTGATACAGAAAGGAACTGGAAACACAGGAAATCCAGGGCAGATGATCCTTTCAGGACCATTGGTGAGAGTGGTGCTATCAGGAGGGTGGAGGGAGAGTGGGGTGGAAAGGGGAAACCAATTACAAGGATCTACTTGGGGATGGTCAACAAAAAGTGGGTGACAGGAGACATTGGATAGTGTAAGATATGACAAAATAATAATTTATAAATTATCAAGGGTTCATGAGGGAGGGGGTGGGAGGAGGGAGGGGGCAAAATGAGGGGCTGATGCCAAGGGTTTAAGTGGAGAGCAAATGTTTTGAGAACAATGAGGGCAACGAATGTACAAATGTCCTCTACACAATTGATGTATGTATGGATTGTGATAAGAGTTGTATAAGCCCCCAATAAAATGATTTTTTTTTAAAGAAAGAAAGAAAAGAGACCGGGCAGGCATTAATTGCTGATAATGCTCAATTGGACTACCTTCAAAAATTCATTTGCATTTTAATAGAGGTCTTTCAGGCCAGGGTAGAGAAATTCATAACGTGGGATTCTCTGGCACCTTAGAGAGGCCAGTGAGGAAGACCTATTGGGGCACCCTGATGCTCTGCAGCGTCCTCTCCTTCTGCTCCTAAACACTTGCTGGGGAAATCTAACGTCACCCCAAACACTTTACTCAGAATCTTAGGTGTCGCCCCCTTTGTGAGCACAGCTAAGCACAAGACACATTCACCCATAAGTCCTGATGTAGCTGCCTCCTGCTGTCCCAGGACTCTGGCAGGAGCAGCCCAGTTCAGCACAGAACTCTCCTATTGACCCACAGCTTCCCGTCAGTGACCAGACAAAGAGCCAAAGAAAAGGGCAGAGAGAAAAAAGCCTTTTAAATCTTATGTTGGATGCGAATTAACTGTAGCCAAGATTAGTAGATTCCTCATATGCTACCCTCCTATATCCAGTTGACCAGATACACCTCAGTTCCCAAAAGGGAGTCAGATGTGACACTACTAACATTCATTCCTGAGTCTCTTAGGCAGCCTCTTATGCAGACAAGAATTTCCATTCTTGGCAAGTTTTTTTCTCCCTGCTCTGCATGTTCCTAGGAAGGCCCAGGTGTGTCTTCCATGTGCCCTGAGTGGGTCTCAGCTGCCTCTCACCAAGTTCCAGTGCAGAGATCCTTAAAGACCTCTCCCCTGGTCTTTCTCAGTGAGCGACTGCTCCTTCCACTGGGCATGACCACTCTATCAAGAGAAGGTACAGATTTGGGAGAAACTCAACACTGTCACCTTGAGAAGGAACTCCCACTTAGATTGCTGTATCTTTTCTAACTCTCTTGGTCCTCTAACTATGATAGGCTTCTGAGATTCAGACCACACAAAACTTTCCTCATCCCCAGCTGGGTCAGCATGGGCACAAGTGTCCATGCTGTGCTTGACACTGTACTTGGAAACCTACACCTTTATTGTTGTTGTTGTTGTTGATAGGTGCCATGCAGTTGGTTCTGACTCACAGTGACCCCACACACAATAAAATAAAACAGACTGGTCCTGGGCCATCCTCACAATTGTTCTCATGCTGAGTTTATTGTGGGAGCCACTGTGACAATCCTTCTTGTCTGGCCCTTCCTTTCTCACGACACCTCTGCTTTATCATGCATGCTGTCCTTCTCCAGGCACTGGTCTCCTGTGATAACATAGCCAAACTACATGAGATGACGTTGTACCATCCTGGCATTCGGGCTGTACTTCTTCCAAGACAGATCTGTTTGTTCCCTCAGCAGCCCATGGTACTTTCAATATTCTACGTGAGCACTACAGTTCAAATGCACTGAATCTCCTTCCATCTTCCGTATCCAATGCCCAACTTTCACATGCATATGAGGCATGAAAACTACCATGGCTGGGGTCAGTCCTCAAAGTAACATCCTTTCTTGTCAACACTTGAAAGACGTCTTCTGCAGCAGATGTACCCGATACAACTTGTCTTTTGAGCTCTTGACTGCTACTTCCATGTGTATTGATTGTGGTTCTAAGCAAGACAAATCCTTGACAACTTGATCTTTTCTCCAATTAGTGTAATGTTACCTATTGGTTCAGTTGTGAGGATATTGGTCTTCTTCACGTTGAGTTGTACTCCATGTTGAAAGCTGCAGGCCTTGATCTTCATCGGCAAGTCCTCCTCACTTTTCTCAAGCAAGTGTGTGTCATCTGCACATCTCAAGTAGGACTTCCTCCACTCCTGATGCTGTATCTTTCTTCATATGATCCAGTTTCTCTGATGATTTGCTCAGCATACAGATGAGCGCAGACAACCCTGACACACAGCTTTCTTTACTTTAAACCATGCAATATTCCCTCCATTCATGTCCAGGTTCTCCATGACGACAAAGTGTTCTGGAATTCCCATTCTTCTCAAGTTTGTTATGATCCACACAGTCAAATGCCTTGACATAGTCAATGAAATACAAGTAAGCATCTTTTCGGTATTCTCTGCTTTCAACCAAGATCCACCTGATGTTAGCGATACTTTTCCTTGTTCCATGTCCTCTTCTGAATGCAGCCCGAACCTCTGGAAGCTCCTTGTCAATGTACTGCTGCAACCATTGTTGGATGAACTTCAGCAAAACTTCAGTGCCTGTGATATTGATGATATTGTTCTATAATTAGAGCCTTCTGTCGGATCACCGTTCTTTGGAATGGGCATAAAAATGGATCTCTTCCAGTCAACTGGCCACGTCGCTGTCTTCCAAATTACCTGGCATAGACAAGTGAGTGCTTCCAGTGCTTCATCGGCTTGGTAAAACATTTTTGTTGGTATTACATCAGTTTCTGGAGCCAAGTTTCTTATCAGTGCTTTCAGGGCAGTGTGAACTTCTTTCTTCAGTCCCATTGGTTCTTGCTCATCTGCTGCCTCTTGAAATGGAATGTTCACTAGCTCCACCTAGTTAGCAACGACCCAGTTGGCTCTAACTCATGACAACCTTAGGTCCAGCCGTCCCATGTCACGCTCATGATTGACAGTGTGCTTGAGTTCTTGTAATAGTCACAGTTTAGGAACTTCCAACCTAGGGGGCTCACCTTCTGGCCCTGAACCCCTTAGGTGAATATTCCTGTTCATGTTGTTCCCTACCTGTATGCTTGCTCTACTAACTGCCCTTTTATTATCCGCAACGCCCATCTTGCCCCTCCTTGTCATCAGCATTCCAGGTCAACACCCGTGTGCAAAGAACCACTCCCGGCCTCTTCCAGCTTGCACCATGTCTGAGAGCATGCACATCCGTGTCCTCCAACTAACCCCAGGCCCAAGCATCTCTGGAAATAAACATGTTCGCTGACTCACCAACCTCCAAGGCCCATTTTAGAAGCTAGAAGTGCATCCAGGAGAATGTGACTCAATAGCTGAACCTCTGTTTACGGACAGAGATGGGAGATGAGGAGGTCTGGGTTTGATGGTGAGGAAGTCTGGGACGCAGCAAGAATCTGGAAGGATACTGGGGGAAAAGACCCAGGTGCTCTGCAAACAGGGAGCCTACAGGATTTTGGTCATGAGACCCCCACACTGTTCATTGTCTGTGTAGTCAATAACATCCTTGTATTTTTCTCTTCTTCCCAGTGTCTGCTTTATGACACTTGGCTAATAACGTGGCATGAGAGCCTGTGGTTGGATGGTAACAGCACCAGATTTAATTCTTTTAACATGGTGTCAATGTTGTGTATATTTACATTAGCTTCGTTGACAACTTTTTCTTCTACATCCATTGTCTGGCCACATTCAGAGTTAGGTCCTACTTAATTTTAAAATGATTATTATTGGACTAGGGTCACACGTTTCTATTATATTGAAAACTGGCCGTTTTTAGATACCGACAACTCTAAATTTGCACCCTGAAGCTTTCTTTACATTCATGTCTCCTTTGCAGGATGTGGTCACTGATATCTCTACTCGGTTTTTTTATACTTATCTCAATTTATTTATCTATTTAGCTTAACATCCCCAGGACTTCCTTTGCATCTGCACAGATTAGTGATCAGAGAATGATTTAGATGAGGTAATTATTTAGAGTCCATGTTCCTCGAGTTTATAAAACTTCCACCCTCTGCCAATGGATCTGTGTATGCAGTGCACATCCACATGCACTTTGTTCAAAGTGCAGCCTGCTCTGAAGACGGCCTCAACTTTAGCTTTATGTCTTACTCGTTTGCGTCTTCCCTACACGTGTGCATAGTTGCCCACGTAACTAAGGACTTCTGGTGAGCATATCTTTTCTCCTATTACGGTGACCAGATTTTAACATTGGTAAAGTGGGACACCAGCGGGACACCATTGATAAAACTCATCTCCTGGCGAAATAGCCACATGGCAGCTGAAAACTGTATACCCTAGCTTGTCGTACATTCTTTCCAAAAATTGGGACTTTTTTTAAATGCCGTACGACGCAGGAAAAAATGTTAAAAATCGGGACTGTCCCGCCAAAAGCAGGATGTCTGGTCACCTTACTCCTATGTCTTCCTTATTTTCCAGATCTCCCCATAAATTCCTGGGTGGTCTGCGACCTACCCTAAATGAGACCACAAACTCAGACTAGCAGAGACACAGGTTTTCCCGATTCTTTTTATACTAATGTTGCTACTTTAGCTGACAACTTTAAGAGTAAGTGTTTTCGCTCTCCATCCCATTCACTCTTGTTCCTCTGGCAGCAAGACTACTGTTTTCCAGCTTGTCCTGCCCTCGTAGTCAAAACTACACTTCTTGCCAACTGAGATGAGACAGGGACCAGAACTGCTGAGGCAAGAAGTCTTGTCTCAGAGTCTCATCTGATGTTCAAATGAAGTAACTCTTTTCAAGTTATGGTTTGCTCTTGGTTGATTTTCCGTCCTAGAATGGAGGATTTTTTAAACAACCACTTCTGGGAGGGGATTCATCCAACTTTGGACCACCCCAACCAGAAGTACCACCTCTCATACCTTTATAGCTTGAGATCTGTTTTGTTTTTAACTCTTTGGATCATCGCCCAGGATGTGTTTTGAAATAGAGCACTAACTTTGTTCTTTCCCCAAACTAGAAAGCAACATTTGGTTGATTTAATCCATACACAGCTGCTGTCCATTTGGGTACATCGTTTCTGAATGAGACTAATGTGGTCTGAGTGTGTGTGTACGAATGTTGGTGCAGCTGTTGAGGAAAATGGCATGTGGCTCCTCCAAGTACACAGAGCTCCTTCGAGAAGACAAGGTAAGAAGCACGCAACTGTAGGCAATGGTAAGCTTACATGCAGACGCCATCCCAGAAATGACTGAGGCTTCGACTGGATTTATCATGGTGTCATATCTGCATGTGGCCCCTTTATGACTCATTGTCCTTGGCTTGCATGTCCTGTCTGTGTTTTTTCCTATATCTAACCTCAACTCAACATTGTGGTTTTAAGTTTTCTTTTTTTTTCTTTTCCCAATAATTGCCAATTCCATGACCTTGGGTTAGCAGCCAGTGGCTTCTTCTCTTTCCTTTAAAAAAAATTGTTTTTTTAGGAGCTCATACAACTCTTATCATAATCCATACATATATCAATTGTGTAAAGCACATTTGTACATTCATCTTTCTCAAAACAGTTGCTCTCCACTTAAGACCCTGGCATCAGATCCTCATTTCCCCCCTCCCTTCCTGAACCCTTGATAATTTATAAATTATTATTTTGTCATGCCCTTTCCAATGTCTCCCTTCACCCACTTTTCTGTTGTCCATCCCCTAGGGAGGAGGCCACATGTAGATCCTTTACTTGGTTCTCCCTTTCCAACCCACCATCCCTCTACACTCCCAGTATCGCCACTCACACCACTGGTCCTCAGGAGATCATCCGCCCTGGATTCCCTGGATTTCCAGTTCCTATCTGTACCAGTGTACATCCTCTGGTCTAGCCAGACTTGCAAGGGAGAATTCGAATCATGATAGTGGGGTGGGGTGGGTGGAGCATTTAGGAACTAGAGGAAAGTTGTATTTTTCATCATTGCTATATCGTACCCTGACTGGCTCGTCTCCTCCCTGCGACCCCTCTGCCAGGGGATCTCCAGTGACCTACAAATGGGCTTTGGGTCTCCACTCCACACACACCCGCTCATTCACTATGGTAAATTTTTTTGTTCTGATAATGCCTGATACCTGATCCCTTTGACACCTCGTGATTGCACAGGCTGGTGTACTTCTTCCATGTGGGCTTTGTTGCTTCTGAGCTAGATGGCCACTTGTTTACCTTCAAGTCTTTAAGACCCCAGACACTGTATATGCTGATAGCCGGGCACTATCAGTTTTCTTCACCACATTTGCTCATGCACCCATTTGTCTTCAGATCGTATCATGGAGGTGAGCACACAATGATATGATTTTTCTTTCTTTGATGCCTGATAATTGATCCCTTCGGCGCCTCATGATCACACAGGCTGGTGTGCTTCTTCCATGTGGGATTTGTTGCTTCTAAGCTAGATAGTCGCTTGTTTACCTTCAAGCTTTTAGGACCCCAGAGGCTATATCTTTTGATAGCCAGGCACCATCAGCTCTCTTTATCACATTTGCTTATTCACCCGCTGTGTCTTCAGTGGTTATGTTAGGAAGGTGAGCATCATAGAATGGCAATTTAATAGAAGAAAGTATTCTTGCATTGAGGGAGTACTTGAGTGGAGGCCCAATGTCCTTCTGCTACCTTAATATTAAACCTATAAATATATGCACATAGATCTATCTCCCCATCCTCATACATAAATATATTTGCATATGTACATGTCTTTATCTAGACCTCTATAAATACCCTTTGCCTCCCAGTTATTTCCTCTATTTCCCTTGACCTTCCTCCTGTCCCACTATCATGCTCAGTCCCACCAGGGTTTCAGCAATTCCTGTTGGTTACATTACCCTTGATCATGCCCTACCAGGCCTCCCACACCCACCTCACCACCAATTTGGATCACTTGTTGTTCCCTTGTCCCTGGGTTTGTTAACACCTCCCCCTGTCCCATGTCACCCCGGAACTGTCAGTCCCGTTGTTTTCTCCTCCAGATTGTTCATCCAGTCTATCTTATTTAGACAGACATGCAGAGATAATAACATGCACAAAAACAAGATAGAGCAAAACCAAGTAACAATATACAACAAAACAAAAACAAACCAATGACAAAGCTTATCGTTAGTTCAAGGATATTTTGTTGGTCTTTAGGAGTGTTCTCCAGTCCAATCTATTGGGGCACCATGCCCTGGCCCCAAAGTCCACCTTCAGCATTCCCTGGGGACCTCACCGCTCCATTCCTTTGCTGTTCTGTTGCACCCCTTAGTGTTTTGCCTCGGTGTGGTAGGATCGGATCGGGTGCAATTCCCACACTGTGTCTCCGGTGTTGTCCCTGTAGGGCTATGGGTCAGTGAGGGGCATCATGTCTTATAGTGGGGCTGGCGATGTGATCCTCTCTGTGGACTGGCTGCTCTAATTGGGATCATCATCCTCAAGGCCTGGTGGGTCAGGATATGCTCTACTCTCTCCTCCTCCCCTTTCATCTGCTCCCATGTGCTCTGATCAGATATGTCCCTCTCCTGGAGTTGCAGATTCAGTGCCATCCTTTGAAATAAATTCTTCTAGGGGGAAGAATTTGTAGTTGGGATTTGGGCCGGTGTCCACTTTGTAGTTGGGATTTGGGCCGGCCCCAGTTTTAAGTTTTCTACTGTCTTGGTGCAATATTAACAACGTCCGACCCTGAGCACAAAATAACCCAGCAACTTTTACTCATTTATTTGAGCCCTTGGCTCTTTGCCCAAATGAGGAGCATGGTTAGGCTGCACTGAGCCTCCATCACTCTTTGATCAGGGTGTTAAATGACAGTGTCTATATCGACAGTGTGATCCCAGAGCCAGTCCTTGAAATCACTTTTCCCCTAGGAGGGACAGCAGGAGTCCTGGCGGCACAGAGGTTAATCTTGGCTGCTAACCAAACAGTTGGTGCTTTGAATCCACCAGCCCCTCCATGGGAGTGAGACAAGCAGTTATATCTGTAAGGATTTACAACCTTAGAAACTCCATGCAGCAGTTCTACTTCGTCCTGTAGGGTCACTGTGAGTAGGTGCTGACTCAACACAGCAGGCTTGAAAAAGAGATCGGAGGATGGACCTGCAGTGGCACTTTGGCTGATGCAAGGCCCTCTGAGCACAGCACACCACACGGCAAGTTCACACTTGTTGGTGTCAGCTGACTTCGACCTGTTGCACTATTGTTGGAGTCAGTTATCTGATATATAGAATTCTATGGAATGCAATAGTGTTCCTGATGGGTAGGATTTCTGAAGATCTTTGTTTACTTTGAAGAATATCCCTGGCTGCCTAACCAGGAGGCATTCCAGGAAGCAACACAAGGCTTTGAGATTTGGTTCTGACCTGGTCATTCTGTAAACTCAGGTCTCTCATCAGTGGAAGAAGAATGATAGCACTTTCCAGGGTTTTCCTGAAGATTATAGATGGTGCACATGAAGTACTCGGTACTCCTGGAGTGCTCCCCAGGGATATCATGCAAACAATCCTGTTTCCTCGACTAGTCAGCCTAATCTTGTAGGATCCGTGGTAGGGGATCCTACAATCTTGTAGGATCTTGTGGTGCGGGGGGCGGGGGTGGGGGCAGCCAAGTAAAGTATGTGGCACAATTTGTTGTAGTTTCAACTCATAGCAACCCTTTGCACAACAGAACGAAGCACTGCACAGTCCAGTGCCATCCTCACAATTGTTCCTCTGCCTGAGCCCATTGCTGTAGCCACTGTGTCAGTCCATCTTGTTGAGGGTCTGCCTCTTTTTCTCTGCCCTTTCACTTTACCAACCACGATGTCCTTCTCCATGGACTCACCTCTCTTGACAATGTGTCCAAAGTATGTAAGATGAAATCTTGCCATCCTTGCCTGTAAGAAGCACTCTGACTTTATTTCTTCCAATACAGGTTGGTTTGTTCTTTGAGCAGTCCATGGTACTTTCAATATTCTTCTCCAGCACCACAATTCCAATGCATCTACTCTTCAGTTGTCTTCCTTACTCAGTGTACGACTTTCATATGCTTATGATACAATGGAGAATACCATGGCTTGGGTCTGACACACATTCGTCCTCAAAGTAACATCCTTGATCTTCAACACTTTAAAGAAGTGTCTTCTGTAGCAGATTTACTAGTCCAATATGTCTTTTGATCTCTTGACCGCTGCTGTCATGAGCATTGATTGTAGATCCATGTACGACAACATCCTTAAAAAACTCAACCCTTTCTCCATTTATCATGATGTTCTCTATTGTTCAGTTGTGAGGATTTGGGTCTTCCTTACATGAGTTGTAGTCCACACTGAAGGCTACAATCCTTGATCTCTATCAGCAAATGCTTCAAATCCTCCTTACTTTCAGGAAGCAAGGTTGTATCATCTGCATATCTCAGGTTGTTAATAAGCCTTCCCCCAATCCTGATAACACACTCTTCTTCAAATAATCCAATGTCTCTGATTATTTGCTCACCAAATCAATTGAATGAGTATGGTGAGAGGATACAACACTGACACAAATTATTTTAAACCATGCAGTATTCGCTTGTTCTGTTTGTACAACTCACTGCCTCTTGATCCCTGTACAAGTTCTGAATAAGCACAGTGAAATGTTCTGGGACTTCCATTCTGTAAGGTTATCCGCAGTTTACTATGGTCTACGCAGCCAATGAAATTCAAGTAAACATCTTTCCGGTATTCTCGGCTTTGGGTAAAGATCCAACTGACATCAGCAGTGATGACCCTTGTTCTATGTACTTTTCTGAATCCAGCCTGAACTCTGGACATTTCCATGTCAATGTTCTGTTACAACCATTGTTGGATGATCTTAAGCAACATTTTACTTGTGTGTGATATCAATGATATCATTCTATAGTTTGAACATTCTGTTGGGTTGCTTTTCTTTAGGATGGGCACAACTATGGATCTCTTCCAATCAGTTGGCTAAGTAGCTGTCTTCCAATTTTCCTGACACAAATGAATGAGTCCTTCTTCAGCTTTCTGAAGCATTATATTGGATATTCCATCAATTCCTGGAGCCTTGTTTTGACTAATGCATTCAGTACAGTTTGAACTTCTTCCTTCAACACCATTGGTCCTTGCTCAGATGTTACCTCCTGAAACGGTGGACTCTCAACTAGTTCTTTTTGCCACAGCATCTCTTATTTATTCTTTCCATTGTCTTTGATTCTTGCTGCATAATTTAATATTTTGCTCATAGAATCTTGCAAAATTGCAATTTGAGGTTTGGCTTTTTCCCCCTTGAGTTATTCAATTTCAGATATGCTGAGCATGTTCTTGCCTTTTATTTTTCTAATTCTAGGTCCTGGCATATTTCGTTATAATATTTGGCTTTGTCTTCTCAAGCTTCCCTTAAAATTTTTCTCTTCAGCTCATTGACTTTAACTTTTCATCCATTTGCTTTAGTTACTCTACAAGTTACAGCAGTTTCAGAGTCTCTTCTGACATTCATTTTGGATTATTTTTCTTTCCTGTCCTTTTAGTGACCTTTTGCTTTCTTCACGAATAACAGTCTTGACTTTGTCTCACAGCTCACCAGGTCTTCTGTCATTAGTGTTCAATGCATCAGATCTGTTCTTGAGATGGTCTCAAAATTTAAGGTCATATTTTGACTCCTGTGGATTTGTTTTATTTTTCTTCAGCTGTATCCTGAACATACATATTAACAATTAATGGTCTGTTCCATGGTTGGTCCATGGTCTAGTTTTAGCTGCTGATATTAAGCTTCTCCGTGGTGTCTTCCCACAGATAGTCAGTTTGATTTCTGTATATTCCATCTGAGGAAGTCCATGTATGCAGTAGCCTTTTGTGTTATTGAAAAAAGGTGCTTGCTATGAACAAGTCATTGGTTTTGCAAAATTCTATCATCCGATCTCCAGCTTCCTTTCGATCACCAAGTCCATATTTTCCCAATTACCGTTCCTTTCTCTTTATTTGCAACTTTTGCATTTCAATCACCAATCACTATCAACACATCTTGATTGCATGTTTGATCAATTTCAGACTGAAGATGTTGGTAGAATTCTTCCTTTTCTTCATCACTAGCTTTTGTGGTTGGTGCATAGATTTGAATAATCACTGTATTGATTGGGTTTCCTTGAAGGTGGATAGATACAACCTGCTCACAGGTACTGTTGTACTTCTTGATGGATTTAGCAAGCCCCTTTCTGACACGGAATGCCAGGCCATTTCTCTTGGTTACTTTCTTCCCGGTATAGTGAATCATATGATTTTCTGATTCAAAATGGCCAAAACCAGTCCATTTCAGCCCACGAATACCTAAGATATTGATCTTCATGTGTTTCATTTCATTTTGACCATCTCCAATTTTCCTAAATGCATACTTCGCACATTCCAAGTTCAGATCATTAGAAGAGTTTTGTAGCTGTTTCTCTTTACCTTGAGACATGTCTCATCAGTAAATAAAGATCCCAAAGCTTCTAGTCCACAGGCTTTACCTGACTCAAATCACCATGGTTGACTCCCTTCCAAGAAATCAGCTCCTCCTCAGTCGCATCACATGCCGTTGCACCTGAGAACCCCATTTGCTAGCAGTATCGCTCAGTGCTCGGCTTTCTTTGTTTAGGCTTTCCCTATTTGAAAATGCTTCGAAGCTATGCATAAGGTGGTGTCTCAAAAGCCAGCAGTCCCAAAATGAACAGATTTCAAAGGCACTTCCAGGCTCAGAATAGACAACAAAGAAGGGCAGGCTTCCTATGCAGGAGGAAGAAGCCGATGAAAGCCTTACGCATGGCTTCAAAGCAGTTCCAACCTGGCCCACGGCGATTCTCTAATATGGAAGCTTGTGTAGGTGTTGAGGGACGTAGTTGTTTAGTCGTTTCCCTTTCATGCAGCCCTAAATTTGGAGTTAAGATCCCTATTTTAGATTTGGCGCTAGTGGTAATCAGACTCATTCTGGGACTCAGTTTCCTCATTTGAAAGTTAGATATTTAGAGAAGCCAATACATCCTTTTTCTAAACCAAATAATACTTAAATTTATGTTTTGCAAGGAAGGTGCTTTGGGAAACTGGGAGCCTACTCCAGAAATTCACTAACAAGGGTTATTCCATTAAAAGAAAAGATTTCATTCCAAATGAAAGCAGGAGCAGGATGGCCTGAGCACTCCGAGTTCACAAAAAGATAGATGATGCTGAGTACCGGAGTCCTGGAGGGAATTGCACTGGATTCTTCTGCCTTCCCCCCAAAGGGAATTTTTAGAATGACTCACATCAAAGCCTTCTATGTACTTTGAGTCTCTGTGTCACACACTTTCTCCTTGGTATTATACAAGAAGTAAACACCTCGCCTTCAACCTTCATCTTAACAATATTTGGGAACAGGTGAAACCCACCTGCTGTTTTAGCTTGTCTTAATTTAAAAAGCAGCATTTTTCTCCAGTCAAATGATCACATTTACCTGAAAGGAACTTTCCTTTTTAATTAAAAGGCTATTAATTACAAACTCTTCAAGGCTCTTCTTTGATGAGAGTGAGTGAAAAAGCATCCATGCTTTGGGGATTCCAATACAAATATTATCAGTGAATTTCTGATGCTTTAGTCAACAGATACTTTCTTCATGATTCCTTTGTTTTAGCGTGCTCAGAGCCTGGCACACGTAGCTGCTCAAATATTTATTGAATGAATAAATGAGTGAGCATTGTCTTTTCATGGTATCCAGCAAGGAGAGTATCATTGGAAGTTTTAAATGGCTAGATGCTGTTTTAACAGAATTTATCTGGTTAAGGCACCTGGACTTTGAGAAATTGGTCATGAGAGTAGTCAGAGAAGGGGAGAGATGATGCTGAGATCTGCTAAGGCCTCTTTCTTTCGATGGAGGAAGGCATGGAGCAGTGGAGAGAATAAGTTAACCACGCATTCCTTTGGGGTTTAGTAATTGGACTCCAATTCAAATAAGACTTGTTAAGTCTTCCCAATCAGGGGCTTGGCTTGGGGTGTACATGTATTTGGAGAGGTAAGACTGGTTGAGTCATGCATGGCTAAGCTGGTGGAAAGAAGCCGAAGTAAAAAAGAAATTTGAGATTCCAAATAGTCTTCGATATGGGATTACTTTCACAAATGAATAGTCCTTGAACTCTGAGTTAATGAATGAGTGGATATTCTTATTTATGCTGTTTCGTATGATCAACTTTTCACATTGAAGTCTCCCCTTCCTTTCCAAAGAACCAAGAACCTCTATGTATCCTTGACAATGTGCCTTGTTCCTCATAGCATGAAGGAATTACAGAGTCCTGGTGGAATGAAACAGGAAAAAAAAAGTATTGAATTAATAATCATGCCTCAACCAATAAGCTGTTAGTGGGCTTTGGAAAAGCTGTTTTATATCTATGGGCTTCTGTGACAACATCTGTTAGGTAAAAGTATAGGACTAGATCAGCGGTTCTCAACCAGTAGGTCGTAACCCCTTTGGGAGTCGAATGACCCTTTCACAGTAGTCGCCCGATTCATAACAGTAGCAAAATGACAGTTATGAAGTAGCAACAAAAATAATCTTATGGTTGGGTTAGTTACCACAACATGAGGAACTGTATTAAAGGTTTGCAGCATGAGGAAGGTTGAGAACCACTGGACTAGCAAACCGCACTATACTAGGTACTAGTGGAATCCAGGGATGAGGTGCACATCACTCTACACTAGGTTCAAGCTGATGTCCAAGAGACTGCCATTTGAACCATATGACCCAACAGATTCTATGATGCTTGAAATGACAGTTTCAGATAAAAATGCTGTTCGAAGGGATCAGGCATAAGGCATCATCAGAACAAAAAAAATCTTACTATAGTGAATGAAGGGGGAAGTGCAGAGTGGAGACCCTAAGCCCATTTGTTGGCCACTGAAGATCCTCTTGCAGAGGGGTCTAGGGGAGGAGATGAGTCAGTCAGGATGCGATGTAGCACCGATGAAGAATACAGTTTCCTCTAGTTCCTAAATGCTTCCTCCCCACCCCACTATCATGATCTGAATTCTGCCTTGCAAGGCTGGCTAGACCAGAGGATGTACACAGGTGCAGATAGGAGCTAGAGACACAGGGAATCCAGGGTGTTGATACCTTCAGGACCAGGGGTGTGAGTGGCGATACTGGGAGGGTAGAGGGAGAGTGGGTTGGAAAGGGGGAACAGATTACAAGGATCTACATGTGACCTCCTCCCTGGGGGATGGACAACAGAAAAGGGGGTGAAGGGAGACGTTGGACAGGGCAAAATATGACAAAATAATAATTTATAAATTATCAAGGGCTCATGAGGGAGGGGAGAGCAGGGAGGGAGGGGAAATAAAGAGGACCTGATGCCAAGGGCTTAAGTGGAGAGCAAATGCTTTGAAAATGATGAGGGAAATGAATGTACAGATGTGCTTTACACAATTGACGTATGTATGGATTGTGATAAGAGTTGTATGAGCCCCTAATAAAATGATTTAAAAAAAAGAAGAGAGGATGGTGAGACTTCCTCTCACAGACACATGGTCAGGAGAGACCAGTCCCTGAGAAGGACATCATGGTGCTGAAGTGGAAGGTCATCAAAACAGGCAGAGACCTTCAAGGCATAGAATTGAAACCTTGGCTGTAACAATGGGGGTCAACATCACAGTTGTGAGGATGGGAAGGAGTGGAAAGCCTTTGATTCTGTGGTGCACAGGTCTGCCATGAGTCAGAACTGATGTGATAGCACCTAACAAGACAGCTGAGAAAACACAGGTGCAGAGATCCTGCTTCTCACCACATCTGATGTACATTTTGCATCTGCACCAATACCTTGGGGTTCTCCAAGAAAAGGAATTTTATGACTAAACTGTTATTTTTTTTAAATGCTGTTTGGGATCTTTTGCAGACTTCTATTCATGAATCAGACCCTTGGGATTTGGGACAATGTCCTGCCATTCTCTGCAGATAAGTCTCCTTTTGAGAAACAGCTTTTGACTTGTTCCTGGGCCTTAGTACAGACTTGGGTGTAACCATAGGTCATTCAGCCACCAAGCATCCTGCAATGCCCATCATGAATTGTGTATTGTCTGATCATAAAGTTGAATATACACAGCATCATAAAGTTGAACATACACAGCCTTGCTCCACTATTACATTAAAGTGTTATGCACAACATCAGGCTCATGCAAGATCTGTAGTCACAAGTAAGTTACATGACTAAGAGGACCAAATGTTCACTACCTAATGTCACTAATATCACACTACCTTCCCTCCTCCAGTCTATACCTATAGCCTTATGGGAAACTCTTTATGATCACTGACTTGGGAAGAAAACTAAAACAGATGTGTACTACGTTTAGAGATGGTTTTCTGCAATGTTCAGGTTCCACTAGAAACTGGTCAGTGACAACACTGTAGCACCTTTCTAAGACCTTCCTGGATGGCATCGGTATAGGAAAAATCTCCAAATGGCCTCTGCTTGGACAGAGAAAGGGCCAAATGTGTGGTTCTGTGCTGATTTATGGAGTGAAGCCAATGATTTTGCTAGAGGGCCAGGGACTTAGAACATTGTTGACAGGAGGTCTGAGGAAGGAGAATATAAAGGATCCCGCAGTAACACTCCTGTCCTCTGCCATAGCCAGCATCTCTAACCACTTCTTCATCCCCACCGTCTCAAGACTGTCCACAGAAACCTTCCCCACTCTCTTCACCGTTCTGATGGCACCACAGCCAAATGGGGGGAAGCGCGGGCTCCTTTTAGACACGGTCATTTATTTCTGTTCCAAACGTTCATTAACGTGGGGTTCCTTTGTTTGCTCTTTCTGTCAGAGTTTCTTATTGTATGACCGCACATCTGTCCCTCTGTTGCTTCCTCTCTCTAGCTCTCCCTTTCTTACTCCGGCTATTCTCTCTTTACTCTGTCTTCCAATCTCCCCCTCCCCCTGCCCCCTTGACTCTTGTTCCAATCTCAGCACCCGGGCAGGTCATTAACACTAATAAAACCTGTTCATTAAAACCCATGTTCTGGGTCTGCGTTCCTTTTATTCCCGTTCTAACAGTATCCACGGGCCAAAGAAGTGGAAGTATTTGTCCCTCGTGAGAAGGCTCACCAATGGGTGACCTGGACAGAGCTGGGCTTTAGCAATCAAGCTGATCGAGTGGCTGTTTTCAAAAAACACGTGTCCCCTCTTCCCAGTCACTCTTGTCCTTGCCCAGTGGGTCATTGAGAGTGTGGAGGCCATGAGAGCAGAGATGGAGGCATTGGAAGGGAAAGAGACCCCGAATGCAAATCCACACGTGTTTTATACAGACTTCTTTATTATGACATGACTAGGACAAGACAAGGATAAGTCATCTGCATGAGGGAAAGCATCAACATGAGGCCACAATCGTATTCAAAGGATTCAAAGCCAGTAACTAATTATAAATAGTAGAAAACATTACAAAATTATAATTAGTGGCAAAGCAATTCATGCACTGCTACAGAGTTTAGGGAAAGGACCATGTTTGGGATGCATTTATGATTAAACATTAGAAAATCTTATAGGATTAGTAATAGGGCCCTGTGAGCACCTGCCCACATGGCAGTCAAAGTATGACTCATAACCATGTGGACCAGAGCCATTCACCAAATTTTATAGGTTATGTATCTGTCGGTCATTAAGGGCAACCCCAGTATGTCCCATGAGGGCAAGACTGCCTCTCCCTGGTTTTACAGAAGAGTTGCAATCTACTTTCAAAAACACTTTCCTTGAAGGTAAAGCTGTCACATTTCAAGTTAAAGATCAGAAAGAATGCAAATGGAAGCTAAATTAAAAATGACTGAAAATGGAATTAGGGTTCACACTCTAAACCACAGCCTTCCACAGACCAAGTGCTGTAGAATTTAGACTCTAATACATTCCCTCTTCTGATCATGGATTTTATTTTAAGATCCTTCATCCACACTGAGGTTCATGTGGTTTCTTCTGAGAGGACTGGTTGATGACTCCTTTAGGTGAATGCTTGCTTTAGAATAAGCATTTAAGATACCAGATAGTATCCTTTTGGATAGTGATGCACTATCTCTTTCCTTCCAAACACGTGTGTTCAGTGATAATTTCATGAGGGTAAATATTGAACAGGACCCCATTGTAAGTCCATACACCTAAGGAGGACAGCTCAAGTTCATCTATAGAATAGACTGCTGTCTATATAAAGTTCCTGTAAGTTGTAATTGACTTGAGAGTAATGGGTTTAGGTGTTTGGGGTTATATGAGCGGTCTTCAAAAATCTATGAAACACTGAAATTAAACAAAAATGAAATTTCTTCATGAACTTTAAAAAAAATCATTTTATTAGGGGCTCATACAACTCTTATCACAATCCACATATCCATCCATTGTGTCAACCCCATTTTTACATTTGTTGCCATCATTTTCAAAACATTTTCTTTCTACTTGAGTCCTTGGTATCAGCTTCTCACTTTTTCCCTTCCCTCCCTCATGAACCCTTGATAATTTATAAATTATTTTTTTCATGTCTTACACTGACTTATGTCTCCCTTCACTCACTTTTCTGTTGTCCGTCCCCCTGGGAGGGGGTTATAGATAGATCATTGTGATTGGTTCCCCTTATCTCCCCCTACCTTCCTTGTATCCTCCTGGTATGGCTACTCTCAATGTTGGTCTTGAGGGGTTCATATGTCCTGAATTCCCTGGGTTTCCAGCTCTTATCTGTACCCATGTACATGCTCTGGGCTAGCCAGATTAGAAAGGTAGAATTGGGGTCATGATAGTGGTGGGGGCGGGGGGAGCATTAAAGAACTAGAGAAAAGTTGTATGTTTCATTGGTGCTCTACTGCACTCTGACTGGCTCATCTCCTCCCTGCTACCTTTCTGTAAGGGGATGTCCAATTGCCTTCAGATGGGCTTTGGGTCCCCACACTGCACTCCCCCTCATTCTCAATATGATTTTTTGTTCTTTGATGCCTGATACCTGATCCTATCAACACCTTGTGGTCACACAAGCTGGGATGCTTCTTCCATGTGAAGTTTGTTGCATCTGAGGTAGATGACCACTTGTTTATCTTCAAGCCTTTAAGACCCCAGATGCTATATCTTTTGATAGCTGTGCACCATCAGCTTTCTTCGCCACATTTGCTTATGTACCCACGACCATGTCTGGAAGGTGAGCATCATGGAAAGCCAGGTTAATAGAAAAAAGTGTTCTTGCATTGAGGGAGTACTTGAGTACAAGCCCAATGTCCATCTGCTACCTTAATACTAACCTATAAATATATGTATATAGATCCATTTCCCTATTGTAATATATAAATATATTTATATTCTTCATGAACGTTTTGAAAACCCCTTGTATATGGTTTACTATCTGGGTAATATATGGACTTCCTTAGAAATCACATTGCGATAGGTAGGTTTGTTGTGTCAATATGGCCAGTGAGCACATGTGAGATTAATTGAAGGGTGGAGAGACCTCTCTCTCTCTTGCTCTTTGATCATCGGACCAAGGTGTGGCTGCCTTGCTTGGTCTGTGCCTCCATTTGAAAGCTACACTACCTGTGGCATACCTAACCCATGGACTGTGTTGCTATAATTGAGGTTCCTTCAAGACCTGCTTCGCCATGCTACTGGAATATACATCTCTTGAGCTGGGGACTGTCGGACACTGTCATCTGTCTGACTGTTGGTGGCCTGCCTTGATGTTGCTGCCTGTGCCAGGATAGCCTGAATTGCTCTTCAGAGGACTACCCAGTAGCCCTCAAGAATTGAAGGACTGCCAGTGTTTTAGCTGTCTCATGGGAGTGAGTTGCACTAAGCCATTTGTATTGCTTTATAGATTAATTAACTGTTTATTCCTTATGTGATATATATATATATATATATATATATATGTAATTATTAGTGTCCTGGTTTTGTTTCTCTAGAGAACCCTGTGTAACACGCATTATAAGTAACATTCATATGACATTTGATAATACTACTAATAATAGTATCATTAATCTTGCCAATAGTACATCCTTAAAATAATAATGGGACTTCCAGGAAGATAGGGACAAAGGACTCCAGATAATCAAGCCCAGGAGAGTTGCTTAGAGGGAACTTTAACACAACTGGAGCACAGGAGGAGCATCATAAAGATAAGTAGGCACAGACCCACGGGGTTTTGAGGGGCTGAGGGCTTTTGAATTACCTCAGTGGAAGCTGGCTGGGGCTTGACCTTGGCCCCACCACTGTTTCTGCCGGAGCCAGTATCATTTGGAGCCTGTAGGGAGGCTTGGTCTCAACACAGCCACAGTTTGCCCCCACCTGCCTCAGAACAGGAACTAGACCCTTGCAATTCCACCGGCAGGGATTGGGGTCAGCTACACTGTTGCTTCTGTTTACATCTCTGCTCTCTGTTCCCTGCGCCCCCCACCCCCCACCCCATGGTCTTTGAGGGCTGATCAGCGGCTTTCTTTCAGTTCAGCTGAAGCTTGCCGAGCTGCCTCGGGGCAGGGACTAAACCCTTGCAGCTCCACAGGCGGTGTGGGACTCAACTACATAGTTGCTTTTGTTTTTATTCCTCTCTTCCCTATATTCCTGCACAGTCTAAACAGTCTTACTTTTTAATTTTTTTCCCTCTGTCTCTTTCCTGTTCTCTCACACTCCACTGCAGACCTCCAAACAACTCCCCTTAGCCTAGGGCATTTATACCTGCAGAAAACCCAGCTAGGTGAGCTCCACCCTGTGTAGCTAGCCCCAGGTTAGGGAAAGCCCTGTTTTCCCTCCAGGTGATACTCTGCCAAACCTCTCACCAGGGAAGTCCTACCTGTGTACCTGAGGGCATAAGGCAGCTTGGCCAACACTCATCAACATTCTAAGCTGTTGCAGGAACCTCTGCCCAACCTCTGAAACACCAAAGCAGGCAACCCACCAGCCTTCTGGGTCACTCCTCTGATAGGGAAACCACAGGAGGATAAAGGCAGTCATCAAAGGAAGTTTCATAGCAATACATGCACACCTGAGAAGAGAGACTCATGATTGATATGCTGGCACACAATTTACAACAACTAGAGCAGAGTCAGCAGGACAATCCTACTAGTAGCCAAAGAAAAGAAATTATAAAAATCAGGACTGAGATTCAGGAGAGGAAAAATAAGAAAATTTGGGGAAAAATTAATACCGCTAAAAGTTGGTTCTTTGAAAGGATAAGCAGAATCGATAGACCACTGGCAAACCTAACCAAAGAAAGGAGGGAACAAATTTCAATAGCAAGAATAAGGGAAGAAAGAAGGGACATTTTAATGTACCCTAATGAAATCGAAAGGATAGTTACACAGTACTACGAAGGATTGTAGGAATTCAACAATTTGGAAGACATGGACAAATTCATGGAAAAACAATCCCTCCCTTGAATTTCCTTGGTGGATGTTAAGAATCTCAACAGACCCATAGAAATAGAAGAAATAGACAAGGTTATCAAGGGATTACCAACAAAAAAATCCCCTGGACCAGATGGCTTCACTGGTGAATTCTACCTAACATTTAGGGAAGAACTAACACCAATCCTACACAAACTCTTCCAGAACATAGAAAAAGATGGCAAACTCCCGAATTCCTTCTATGAAGCTAGTATAACTCTGATACCAAAACTGGGCAAGGATCCTACAAGAGTTGACAACTACAGATAAGTATCCCTAATGAACATTGATGCAAAAATCCTTAACAAAATACTAGCCAACAGAATACAAAAGTATATAAAACAAATAATTCACCATGACCAAGTGGGATTCATACCGGGGATGCAGGGATGGTTCAACATACGAAAGACCCTTAGTATTATTCGTCACATTGACATGAACAACTATAAGAACCATATGATAATATTGATAGATACAGAAAAACGCACTCGATAACATCCAACAATTCCTGTTTAAGACACTTGAGAATTAGGAATGGAAGGAAATTTCATCAAGACAATACAAGCTATATATGAAAAACCAACAGCCAAAGTGGTAGTCAATGGAGAAAAGACTAACACAATCCCACTGAGAAAAGAGGGCCAAACAAGGATGCTCCTTGTCCCCACTCTTATTTAATATCATGCTGGAGGTTTTTAACAGCATAAGGCAAAGACAAGACATCCAAGGTATTAATCTGGGGAAGGAAGAGGTGAACTACCATTATTGGCAGATGATATGATTTCATATATGGAAAATCCCCAAAAGTTCCACAAGGGGAGTACTGGAAGCAATAAAGGAGTTTGGCAGAGTGACAAGATACAAGATCAACAAACAGAAGTCCATTGGACTGTTATACATATCTGATAAGACCACAGAAGAGAAGATAAAAAAGGTGGTACCCTTTACAATAGCCAAATACAAATAGAAATATCTAGGGATATACCTCACTAAAAGAATAAAAAATCTATATGGGGAAAACTACAGAACACTATTACAAGAAACCAAGAGCAACCTCAACAAATGGAAGATTATCCCATGCTCGTGCATTGGAAGACTCAATATAGTTAAGATGTCAGTTCTGCCAAAGGCATTATATAAATTTAATGCAATCCTGATACAATTACCCTCATCTTTCTACAAAGAAATGGAAAAACTGATTACCAATTTCATATGGAGAGGGAAGAAGCCCAGATATAGCAGAGAGCTCCTCAAGATGAAGGACTCAGTGGGAGGGCTTTCTTTACCTGACTTTAGCACAAACTATACAGCCACAGTTGTCAAAACCACATGGTATTGGTACAATGACAGATACTCACACCAATGGAAAAGAACTGAAAATCCAGAAATAAAATCATCAGCATACAGACAACCGATCTTTAATAAGGCCCCAAAAATATCAAATGGGAAGCAGATGCCCTCTTTACAAGTGGTGCTGGGAAAAAATAGATATTTACCTGCAGAGAAATGAAGCAAGACCCTTATCTCACTCCATACCCAAGAATAAATTCAAGGTGGATCACAGAACTCAAGGTAAAACTCCAAACTATTAGGGCCATCAATGAGAGATGTGGGACCAACTTGAGAACTTTGGCACAGAGAATATATAGGCTATCAGAAATAGAGAAGAACACAAACACAGAGGAGGTACAAATTCACAAATTGGATATACTGAAGATAAAACACTTGTGTATATAGAAAGAATTCACCAAGAGAGTAATAAGAGAGTCCACGAACTGAGAAAACATTTTTAGCAATGACACATCAGACAAAGGCCTTATTACTAAAATCTACAATATTCTGCTAGCTTTCAAA
The DNA here is from genome assembly GCF_050624435.1 of Tenrec ecaudatus. NCBI lineage: Eukaryota > Metazoa > Chordata > Mammalia > Afrosoricida > Tenrecidae > Tenrec > Tenrec ecaudatus. The sequence goes on along the minus strand of NC_134542.1, from coordinate 136,061,471 downwards.
AATAATAATAATTGCCCACTTGAGAGGTGGGCAAAGGACTTGAACAGAAGTTTCGCAGGGGCAGAAATCCAAATGGCCAACAAACATATGAGAAAATGTTCCCAATCTTTAGCCATTAGAGAAATTCAAATTAAAACAACAATGAGGTATCACTTAACACCTCAAAGGTAGCTCAACTCAAAAAAATCAGAAAGCAACAACTATTGGAGGGGCTTTGGGGAGTCAGGAACTCTCATCCACTGCTGGTGGACTTGTAAGTATGTCCGATCACTATGGAAATTGATCTGGATGGAAATCGAATTACCATAAGACCCAGGAATCCCCCTGCTGGGCATATACTCAGAAGAGGCAAGAAACAAACCAAGGCCAGACATCTGTGCTCTGATGTTCATTGCGACCCAGTTCACAATTGCAAGGAATTGGAAGCAACCCAAATTGCCATCAACTGAGGAATGGATTAAAAAACTGTGGTATATGCATACAATGGAGTACTATGCATCACTAAAAAGCAGTGATGAACATATGAGGCACATAGAGGCATGAGAAGAAACGGAGGAAATCGTGTTAAGCGAAGTAAGTCAGGTACAAAAGGACAAGTACAACATGAGTCCGCTCAGGTAAGCATTAAAAAAAATGCAAAAGGGGCATAGGGCAAAAGCTACTGTATACAAACATTCTTGGGGTGAGGATCATGTAGTATGGCAGGGACCAGACCAAATGCAGGGATGCACATGGTAGACAACTGGGGAGGAGGTGGGAAAAGAAAAAAAAAGTGAAAATAAGGAAGAAATGGGTAACGAGGGCAGGGGCGCTAACTCACCCAAGGGGAGGGTATTGTTTATATCTCCACAGGGAAAGAGGGACCAGACTTCAACCCAGTGCCCCAAGGTGTGAATGCAACATTCCGGTGGGAGTAGGGAACCAGTGGAGAGGTCTGAGGGGCTGGCCCCAGCACCAAATACTAAGTGGATGCCTGCCCCTCACCCCAAAAGTATTTATTTCAAAAGACAGCATTGAATCTGCAGCTCTGGGAGAGGGACATATCTGATCAGAGCACACGGGAGTGGATGAAAGGAGAGTAGGAGAGAGTGGAGCACAGCCTGACACACCAGGCCTTGAGGATGATCACCCCAATTAGAGCAGCCAGTCAACAAAGAGGACCACATAGCCAGCTCCACTAAGAAACATGACGCCCCTCACTGACCCATGGTCCTTCGGGGGAAAGCACTGGAGACACAGTGTGGGAATTGCACCCGATCTGATCCCACCACACCGAGGCAAGGCACTGGGGGGTGCAGCAGAACAGCAAGGGAATGGAGCTGCAAGATCCCCAGGGAATGCTGAAAGTGGACTTTGGGGCCAGGGCATGGTGCCCCAACAGAATGGACTGGAAAACACTCCTAAAGGCCAACAAAAGATCCTTGAACTAACTGCAAGCTTTTCTTTCTTCTTGCATCTTGCTTTGTTCTTTGTCAGTGGTTTGCTGTTGTTGTTGTTGTTTTGTTGTCTATTGTTCCTTGGTTTTGCTGTCTTGTTTTTGTGCATGTTATTATCTCCGCAGGTCTATCTAAATAAGATAGGCTGGATGAACAACCTGAAGGAGAAAACAACAGAACCGACAGTTCCTGGGGTCATGGGATAGAGGGAGGTGGGGGGAAAGGAAGTGGTGTTAACAAACAAGGGACAAGGGAAAACAAGTGATCCAAATTGGTGGTGAGGTGGTTATAGGAGGCCTGGTAGGGCATAATCAAGGGTAATGTAACCAACAGGAATTGCTGAAATCCAGGTGGGGACTGAGCATGATAGTGGGACAGGAGGAAAGTGGAGAGAAATAGAGGAGAGAGCTGGGAGGCAAAGGACATTTATAGAGGTCTAGATAAAGTCATGTACATATGCAAATATATTTATGTATGTGGGTGGGGAAATAGATCTATGTGCCTATATTTATAGGTTTAGTATTAAGGTAGCAGAAGGACATTGGACCTCCACTCAAGTACTCCCTCAATGCAAGAATATTTTCTTAAATTATTTCTATTAAATTGGCATTCTATGATGCTCACCTTCCTGACACAACTGCTGAAGACAAAGCGGGTGAATAAGCAAATGTGGTGAAGAAAGCTGATGGTGCCTGGCTACCAAAAGATATTGTGTCTGGGGTCTTAAAAGCTTGAGGGTAAGCAAGCAACCATCTAGCTCAGAAGCAACAAATCCCACATGGAAGAACACACCAGCCTGTGTGATCACGAGGCGCCAAAAGGATAAGTTATCAGCAATCAAAGAACAAAAAATCATATCATTGGGTGCACACCTCCATGATACGATTGCTGAGGACAAATGGGTGCATAAGCAAATGTGGTGAAGAAAACTGCTGGTGCCCGGCTATCAAAAGGTATAGCATCTAGGGTCTTAAAGGCTTAAAGGTAAACATATAGCTCAGAAGCAACAAAGCCCACATGGAGGAAGCACACCAGCCGGTGTGATCACGAGGTGTTAAAGGGATCAGGTATCAGACAACATCAGAACAAAAAAATCTTACCATAGTGAATGAAGGAGGGAGTGCAGAGTGGAGACCCAAAGCCCATTTGTCGACCACTGGAGATCCCCTTACAGAAGGGTCTAGAGAGAAGATGAGCCAGTCAAGGTGCGATATAGCAGTGATGAAAAATACAACTTTCCTCTAGTTCCTAAATGCTTCCTCTCCCTCCACTCCTCACTCCCCACTATCATGATTTGAATTCTACCTTGCAAGTCTGGCTAAACCAGAGGAAGTACACTGGTACAGATAGGAACTGGAAATCCAGGGAATCCAGGGCGGATGATACCTTCAGGACCAGTGGTGTGAGTGATGATACTGGGAGGGTAGAGGGAGAGTGGGTTGGAAAGAGGGAACCGATTACAAGGATTTACATGTGACCTCCTCCCTGGGGGATGGACAACAGAAAAGAGGGTAAGGGGAGACATCAGACAGGGCAAGATATGACAAAATATTGATTTTTAAATTATCATGGGTTCATGAGGGATGGGGGAGCCAGGAGGGTGGGGCAAAAATGAGGCCCTGATGCCAGGGGCTTAAGTGGAGAGCAAATGTTTTGAGATTGATGAGGGCAATGAATGTACAAATGTGCTTTACACAATTGATGTATGTATGGATTGTGATAAGAGTTGCATGAGCCCCTAATAAAACGATTTAAAAATGAAGTAAAAATAATAATGAGAAAAACATAAAGGAAACCTTTATAGTTAAAACACACAGAAAGTTTCATCTAGACACATTAAAAAAAGAAGTGATATATATGAAAAAGCATTTCAAAAGCAGGATTAGGCTCAGAGCAACACTTCCAATTACATTCTGTCACTTATTCTAGAATCTAGAGCAGCAGTTCTCAACCTGTGGGTCATGGCCCCCTTGGGGGTCAAATGACCCTTTCACAAGGATCGCCCACTTCATAACAGTAGCAAAATTACAGTCATGAAATGAAAATGAAAATAATTTTTTTACATTTTATTAGGGGCTCATACAACTCTTATCACAGTCCATACATATACATACATCAATTGTATAAAGCACATCCGTACATTCTTTTCCCTAATCAGAAAATGAAAATAATTTTATGGTTGGGGGGTCATCACAACATGAGTAACTGTATGAAAGGGTTGTGGCATGAGGAAGGTTGAGAAACACTGCTCTAGAGAATCAATAGGCATATAAGAAAAAATCAAGGCCTATGAACACAGGTTATGAATACTGTACATAGTCTGAATGGAAATGTTTTACCAATCAATAAACACCACTTGCCCATTTAAGGAAACCCATGGCCTTGGGGGAACTGTCCTCTGCTTCTGCCCACTAAGACCATTGCAGCTTCAAGTTCAAATGCAAGTCCTTTAGTCCCTTTAATCTGTGACACTCATACCGTTCACCTTCTAGTTCTCACTCATCTCAGATCTTCTAAAGATCCCATTAATTTGTCAGGAGCTTTCCTGGTCACTCGGTTTTATTCCAGAATTGTTCTTCTTGGGGTTGTATCTTTCTCTAGAGTTGGAAGAGAACTCTGTGGCTTAGATTATAATCATATTTATTTCTAAGATCATTTTCTCTCTGCGGGAACCCTTTTCCTCTCTCGGGTTCAGTTTTATTATAATGACATTCTCTTCTTTCTTCCTCCTCCCCGGTCATTTCACTGAAGACTGGTTCTTCACAATTTCCCCCTTGTGGAGTCTCTATGCGTGGTTCATGGAGTCTCTATGTGTGGTTCATGGTCAAGGGAGGATGAAAATGTACGTAATCTTGCTCTCCTCCTTCTCCAGATTGTGTCTTTCTCATGTATGACCTTTGCTCCTCCAATGTCAACTCCATGAGCAGTAGAGCTGTGTGCGAAGATAGGTCTGTTCTAACACTCCAAAAAGGTTCAACTTGCACAATGGAGACCTTTGAGGTTTTAAACATCCGGCTCAAGTTCAACATCTGGGGCAGTTTCGCAATTGCCGCAGTGATAAAACCACAGGAGTCAGAAAAAGGATGTCTATTTTCACTGGAGACCCAGGAGAGCACTTTTTCAGCAAGAAAAGCTAAAACAGCAGCAACCATTTTTAAAGTGGGTGAGGGGAAATGCCAGGAGACAACTTGAGAAATGTCTGAAGACAAGAGCAGCCCTCCAGAACAGCCAGCCTGCATGGGTCACCAGGGGTGAGGTTGCCATCTCTGCCCGAGTTCTCCAGGCTAGAGGAGAGCTCTGAATGAGCTAGGCAGGGTCATTCTGTACACAGACACCTACATCCCATTGCCTTGGGATAGGAACATCTGTCGTTTGGTGTTGAGAAAAATACTGGTAACGCAATGAAAAGGGTATTTGTCTGGGTTACGTTCTTTCAGAGAGAGGGTTTCTACAATACCTTTTCCTTTCAGGTTGCTTGGGCGTACACCTCCCTGTGAGTGCTAGCTTACTTAGAGTGCTGTGTGAATGAGGCCAGGCCCCTTACCTCCAGTCTGTTGCTTTGCTCCAGGACCACGGATCACACCCCTAACTTCAACTAGTAATTGCATGAGTCTGTAGCACATTGTTAGTCCCTAGAGAACTAGGTAAGAAAATGTTTATTTTCAACTGGGGAGGAAACTGTGTCACTCCCAAGACAATGTGACTTTCTTATCCCATCCCCTTTATTGTTCTTCAGGCAATACTCAAAATAGTTCTTAATATACATTTACCCAATTTTCCCCCCAACAGTTTTATTGGCACAGAGTTTACCGAATATACAACTGAATCGTTCAATCAAATCAAATTGTGCAATCACCACCACGTCTATCTTAGGCCCCCAGGCTACCCCATGGTTAAAATGCCTTCAAAATGAGGTGTGCACTATCACTTGTAATGCCCCCTCCCTCCTCCCGCCTTCATTGTTTACGCCCCAAATCCCCTTTCCCTCCCTACTACCCACCCCCAACCCTGCATTGCCCATTCTTGTATCAGGTATTGTCATCATGCATCCGCTCCTCCTGTGCTTCACAACTGGGAAACCCCACAGAAAACAATGAAAATCAAATTGCTCTCAGGTAGTAAGAACAGATAATATTAGAGTAAAGACAAAAATACAACCAATGCTTAAGAATGAAACCCCATCAATATTCAAGGAGCCAGGGAAGAAATTTCTGTCATGGAACAACTAAGAGATGCGTGCACCCAGTACAACTTTGGGTCCTGTCTCTGGGGAGGCCAACTAGTTGAGTATCTAGTGATCCAGCATCATCAAGATTACAATGGTCTCTGCCTGCTAGTAAAGCTATGTGGGATTTTCATGTTTTAAGCAGTAGCAAGTCAACTGTGGGCAGGACCATCTCCTGCCCTCGTGGCCCTGTATACAGTACGTCTCATTTCCTGTAGCTCTGCTCTTCTTGGTTTCTAATGGACTGTTGCAGGATTTATTTGCATACACATGTACGAAATATGTGTGGATATTCTTATTGTTCCCCTTTTTTCTAACTCATGCATAAAGGTATTACTAAGCCCTGATGTTTTCATTCAGCAATATTTTTTTGAGAACTTTTGATGTCAGCATCAGGACCTTCATAATTTTTCACAGCCACATGGCATTCTTTACATGATGTTCCAAAATGCATTTAACAGACTATATTGGTGGATATCTGAGTTCTTTACCATTGTAGGGAAAAGATGGAAGCAAAAAAGATAAGAAGAAAAAGCTAAAGAAGGAAATGTAGAAGAAGTGTCACAATGAATAATCTTATAAATACTTCCTATCTATACATTAGAGTATCAGAAGTGGAATTGGAAAGGTTATACATATACTGTTATATTACCTTTCATAAGGCTTCGCCTATTTTTAATATATAAAACATGAACTTTTTTCTTAAAAAAGGATATACTTCACTTCATACCACATGACAAATTAACATAAGATGAAACAAGGGCATGAATTTAAGGGCCACAACAATAAAATTCAGAAGAACATATAGAGGTAAACATTCATGATTTTAGATTTCGCAATGGGTTATTCCACACCAAAAACACAACCACTAAACATTTTTTAAATAGATAAATTGATTTAATCAAAATTTAATCCTTTTTACATTGCCTTATGCTGAGTTCACTCTAGAAGCAAAACCAGTGATACTTATATGTATGTGTGTGTGTATATATGTGTGTGTATATATGTATATATATATATATATGGTTTTCTCAAGAAGCAAAAGTAGTGATATGTAGAAAGAGATTTCTATCAAGAAATGGCTCACACAGCTGCAGTAGTGACAGTCTGGCTTAGTCTGTGGATCAGAGATCAGCTGGGGACTTCTGACTTCTCTAGCTTCAGAGTCTGACACATGGGAAACCGGATGATGAAACAGAAGCTGGTGGCTACTGAGCTGAATGTCCCCTAGATCAGCCAAATGAAGTCATGTTTAGAAATCCACTGATGGGTCCTGGGATGGCAGGCTACATTCACAGGTGGTGGATGGAGGAACCAGATACATTTTCAAAATCCAGTGATAGAAGTCAGCTAACTTCCATACATGTCAGTTTAGTGAAACCTCCCACACTTGTATCAAGGCTGTGACCAGATTGTTGTTGTTCTTAAGTGTAATCGAGTCGGTTCCAACTCATAGCAGCCCTCTGTACAACAGAACGAAACACTGCCCCGTCCTGTGCCAGTCTCGCCGTTGTTCATCTGTTTCACCCATCGAGGATTTTAGTCTTTTTCACTGCTCCCTGACTTTACCAAGCATGATGGCCCTCTCCATGGACTAGTCTCTCCTCATAACATGTTCAAAGCACATGAGACAGTGAGGTCTTTTTGCCCTGACCTCACAGCACCATCCTAGCTGCGCTTCTTCGAAAACAGAACGGTTTGTTCTTTGGCAGTTCGTGGTCCTTTCAACACTCGTTACCAGCACAATTTAATTCTTCTTTCATCTTCCTTATCCAGTGTCCAGCTTTCACATGCTTAGGCGGTGACTGGAAATGCCTCAGCTTCTCTAAGTGAGGTGTCAACTAAGTTCACATGGAAGAAGGACACCAACCATGTAATCCAAGGATTGAAAGCAATAAAATCCTAGAAGCAACAAAGCCCACATGGAAGAAGCACACCAGCCTGTGCGATCACAAGGTGTCCAAGGGATCAGGCATCATCACAACAAAAAATCATATCATTGTGAATGAGGCGGGGGAGTGCGGAGTGGGGACCCAAAGCCCATCTGTAGGCCACTGGACATCCCCTTTGAGAAGGGTCTCGGGGAGGCCATGAGCCAGTCAGGGTGCGATGTAGCAACAATGAAACATACAACTTTTCTCTGTCTAGTTCCTAAATGCTTTCTCCCTCCCCAGCCCCCGCACTATGATGATCCTAATTCTACCTTACAAATATGGATAGACCAGAGGATGTACACTGGTAGAGATAGGAGCTGGAGGCACAGGGAATCCAGGTTGGATAATCCATTCAGGACCAGTGGTGCGAGTGGCGATACCGGGAGGGTGGAGGGCGGGTGGGTTGGAAAGGGGGAACCGATTACAAGGATGTACATTTGACCTCTTCCCTGGGAAATGGACAACAGAAAAGTGGGTGAAGGGAGACATCGGACAGAGTAAGATATGACAAAATAATAGTGATTCATAAATTATCAAAGGTTCGTGGGGGAGGGAGCAGGAAGGAAGGGGAAAAATGAGGAGCTGATGCCAAGGGCTTAAGTGGAGAGCAAATGTTTTGAGAATGATGAGGGCAATGAATGTACAAATGTGCTTTACACAATTGATGTATATATGGATTGATAAGACTTGTATGATCTCCTAATAAAATGATTTTTTAAAAGAAAATAAAATCCAAATCTGAAGGAGATAATGGTATCAAAGCTTAAATTGTGAACACCCAGTTTGCTAGAAGGCTATGGATGTCAGGGGAGCCTAAAATCCCTTGGGAGGCTCCCCACAAGGATTCAGCCTGCAGTGATTTCCCTCGGACCATAGTTCAGAATTGCGAATAGACTTGTTATCAGACAGAAAGCTTTGTAAAGCTGATTATTATATCAGATGTAGTTGGGTCAAAATGTAATGTCTTATCACTTGATCTCCCTTTCAACCCATGGTAAAGGTTTCAGTTAGAAAGGTGCGGGGGAGGGGACACACCTGGAACATGGATGAAACTTCCAGTGAACCCCCCTGGCCACAGACCAGGCAAGTCAACAGCCTTGCTATCATGCAGGGCACAATAGAAAGTGGATTAGTGCAGCTGCAGTTAGGGTAAAATTTAACAACTTGTCCTTTCATCTCCCCTTTGGCCCATTTTAAATTTGTTCTAGTTCTTCCTATTTTACACTTTCTCTTTTATCGAAGCCTAACTTTTTCTTTAAAATGTTGTTCTGCATATGAAATGCAAGATGGTAACTCTATAGCAACAGTTCCTGGACTGCTGGTTTCTTGGGAGTATGGCGGGGGAGGCAGGAGTGAAATGGTGAACTAGCAACTGTTAAGACGAGAAAGAAGAAAATGTTCTGAAATTGATTGTGGGGATGGCCGTTCAACTCTTTTTAATATGGTCAAACTACGATTTAAAAAGAACAAAGAAAGAAAGAGAATGCCATGACTTAGGTCAGGCATATGTTAGTCCTCAAAGCAACATTCATGCATTTTTCAACACTTTAAAGAAGTTTTGGAGCAGATTTACCTAATGTAATATGTCATTTGATCTCGGGACTTCCCCTGTGAGTTTTGGAGGCTGTAACTCTTTACGGGAATAGAAAGTCCATTCTTCTCCTGTGGAGCTTCTGGTGGCTTCAAACTACCAACCTTGCAGTTAACAGTCCAATTTGTAACCTCTATGCCACCAGGGAAGCCTCTCTTTCTCATAGATGTAGTCTATTTGATTTCAGTGTATTCCATCTGGAGAAGTTTATGTGTATAGTTAGTTGCTGTTTTTGTTGTTGGAAAACGTATTTATGATGATGTCACTGATCTTGCAAATTTCTATCAAGTGATCTCCAGCTTCATTTCTATCACCAAGACCATATTTTCCAACTCTTGTCCCTTCCTCTTTGTTTTAACAAACAATTATCAATGCACCTTGATTCCATGTTTGATGAATTTCAGACTGAAGCTGTTGGTAGAATTCTGCAATTTCTACATCACTAGCTTTGGTGCTTGGTGCATACATTTGAATAATAATTGTCTTAATTTGATTTCTTTGTAAGCAAGCAGAACCTGTCTTATCACAGACAGCATTATACTTTTAGATAGAGCTTGAAATTTCCTTTTTAATGATTAATTGTGCCAACAGTAATGAGATCTATTCTTCCCACAACTGCTCGGCTGTTTCACAAAAAAATTCCATCATGGAGTTAACACTATGTTCGATCATATGGGAGAATCCTGGCCTACCCAAGGTGACATAAAACCTATCACAACAGAGAAATTTTTACCAAGAAAATAGGTCATATGGGCAAGTCCAGGCCTGGGCAGGTTCCAAGATCATGGGTCACATGTCAGACTGCAGGCTTCTTCTGACTTGTATCGCAATGGAGGCTGATGTGCCCATGTTCAGCAAGACAATGACAGGCTGGTGGCTACAGAAGCTAATGAATTCAAGGTTGACAAGTCAGAGGGCAGGTCCCTGATTACTTCCAGGTTCAGCAGACAATATTGCTGTCCTTTGGCTCAAGTTCAAACAACTGAAAACCAATGAGCCAGATGCAGGACACAGACCCTGCAAAAAGCAAGGAAGCGTTTCCATAGCATTCATTTGTATTGAAAGCAGGCCACACCCCAAAGACTTCATTTTAATTGATTGTATCTGGCCTGAGTAAGGTTGTTATAGCCTACCCAAATCTTCTTACAATTGAGTAGTTGCTTGTAGCAGATCTATTATGGAAGTGATTATATTGTATTAGGTCATATCATGGGGGAATTATTAGGTCTTAACTGTCAAGCCACTAACAATCCCAGAAAAATTGGCACAACATGTTAGCTAGTCCATATATCAAAGTACATTATCAATAAAATGAAAAGACAATTCACAGAATAGAAGAAAAATCTTGCAACTTACATGAATAGGATTTAGCAACCAAAATATATAAAAAAATTTGGCCATTTTAACAATAAAAACACAAAGAGCAATTTGAAAAATGGGTAAAGACATCTAAGGTGCAAATATTGGTCTTTTCTGGAGACAAGAAGCCTGATGACAATAGACAGACACATGGAGCCAACTGGTCCAATGGACAAATGGACCATTAAACATCAGTCTCCACAACTCTGAGACCAGAAGAACCAGATGGTGCCCAGCTACCTACCATCTTCTCTGGAAAGGATCACTGAGAAAGTCCCGGTTAGAGTAGGAGAAAAATAAAATCAAGGATCTTCTCTGCAAATCTTTAACTTAACAACAACGAAAAGTTTTAAAAGACTAAGAAAACCCTATTTGCCACAACAAAAATGAAATAAGAATTAAAATGGACAAAGGGCTTATACGGACCTGTCACAAAGAAGATGGACAAAATGGTCTGTAAGCAAGTGCAAAGCACATGCTTATTTTGAGGTTCACCGGTGGTAAGGTGGTCTGTGGTAGTTACATAATTTCATGTCAACCTGCTAATAGGTTACAGGGGTGGAGTCTAGGCTGTCAATCAAGTCACAGCCTGATTGATGTCTCCTTGTGGGCATAGCTCTGTCATGAGGATTCTGGGAGTTTTAGTCTTCTTCCTCCCTGGAGGCAGAACACACCCTCTCTGCTTCACCTTCCTGTTGACAAGCCACATGGAACCATGCTGATGGCAGTCAGAGCCCCGGAGGTGCTTCCACAGCCACTGGGTCCACAAGACTTTCCACCCACAGGCCTGTGATCTTCCTTTGTTGAATGTGCTACATGAGTCTGAAGAGGAATTTATAGAATAGTTTCAACATATGGGCTAATATCAGACTTATGGACTTGACCTGGACTGGGCTGGGATGTTTTCTTAGTATATAATTACTCTTTAGTATAAAGCTTTCTCTTACACACATGAGTGTCCCTAGGTTTGTTTCTCTAGTCAACTCAGACTAACACATTGTCATATCTGTCTGAGTTCTCCAGACTACAGAACGTCTATGGACTTGCTGGGCAGAATTCGCTTTGTTTCAAGGACACCTACATCCTATAATGACTGTTTAGGGAAATGCAGATCCAAGCCTCACTGAAACACGACAATCTTAAAGAGGGAAGAGGATGTAAAAAGTGTAGGGAAGGCTGTGAGGCAATTGGAACGCTCTCATATTGTTGGCCGGAATGTGAAATGGTGCAGTCACTTTGAAAAGTCATCAGACACGTTTCTGAAAATGTGAACATAGAGATATTTTATTCTGCAATCGTATTCCCCCATACATACTCAACAGAAATGAAAACTCGTGACCACACGGAATTCAGTACACATATTTTCATAGCCCCAAAGCAAAAATAACCCTTGTCCATCAACTGATGAATGGATTAACAATCGTGGCCATACCCACAAAGCAGAGTATTCTTTGGTCTTTAAAAGAAATGGAAGTAGTGATACATGCTACAATGTGTCTGGATCATGAAAACACCATGCTGAGTGCTAGAAGCCAATCATATACACGCACAGACACACACACAAAATGTATGATTCCATTTATATGAAATGTTCAGAAATGTCACTCTATAGAGATAGAATGCAGAGAACGCACAGCTAGGTGGGAAGTGAGGCTGAAGGACTTGGGGGACAATAAGAAAGAGGTGCAGGGCTCTTTTAGAAGGGCTGGGTAGATTTTCAAATGGACTGTGGTGATGGCTGCATAACTTGAAACTGGGTGAATTTTCCCTGAATACAGTTATCACAAGGAGTGACAAAGACGGGATCTCACTTCTAAGAAACACATGCCTGGTAGATGGGGGAGCTCAGTGCCTGTGCTTTCATGAGGCTGTGTGCTCCAAAACATATTAACTATCGGCCAGTTCTTAGCACCTCCAGGGCACCCTCTGGCAATGCTCCAGTTTGAACCATGGAGACACTTCGCATATACTTGCTATTCATTTGGTCTTCTGTGAGCAGTAAAAAATGTGGTTGTGTGGGCGGGGGCAGGAAAAAAAAGTGGTTTGTGGTAGAATTCTTGCCTTTCATACAGACAAAGTCCTGGTTTGATTCCTGGCCAATGCACCTCAAATAGGCTTGCACATTGCTATGATGCAGAACGGGATTCAAGAGAGTTTACGGACTGAGGTGGGAAAAATGGTCTGACAATCTACTTTTGAGAAATCGGTCCATGACCACCCGGTGGATGACCTACAGCTGGTCACAGGGATGGCCCGGCCAGGGTAACATTTCCTCCCACTACATGTAGAGTCACCAGGAGTTGTGACCCGACTTTACAGTAGGTACAAGTAAACCTGTACTGCCTCTCACATACACCCGATTTATCATCGTTTAACTCCTGGCTTTTCTCCAGGTTGAAAAGAAAGAAAGAAATTTGGCACTTTGAGGTAAACAACTCTACCCAGCACACTCCCCGAGGTGGTTTTTAAAAGGGCAATTTGAGACATGTTTCAACAAGTTATGTGCATCAAGTGAGCAGGTTGAGGACACGGAGGGCTTCGGAGATGATTCATCATTTAAACAACTGTTGAGAAGCCCAGTGCATTTAATTCCATGGCTCACTGCAGATTTTGACGGATCCCATAGAAAGAGCTCCGACAAATCAGTAAATAAGAACGCAGTTCACCGAAAATTAAAAATTGAAATGTAAATGTGAGAAAGTGCCCGTCCACACACAAGAGAGAAATGCAAATGGAAACTTCACACCCTTTCACCCCCGTGCATATTTTACTGACCAGAGTGGTGAAGATGGAAGCATTTACATGTAGGGTGGCCTTTTCATGGGGCAAAGAAATAAGACTCCTATGCATTATTGGCTTATGGGTGCGATCGTCTCTTGGTCCCATCTCTCTGGAAGGGAACGGAGGAGCATCTAACAGGAGTGATGCCCACACCGTTGACTTGGCAGTTCAGCTTCGCAGGGTCATTCTCTAGATTCGTTTTTCTCTTCTCTCGATTTTCCTCCATCTGTTCTCATCTCTATGTCAAAAGTGAAGTCAATAAGCTGGGGGTAATAATTCCCTAAAACTCCATAGAACTAATTTCCGTGTGACTATAGGAATTGGCATTTTAATTTTTTTTAAAGCCTTAATAAATAAAAACCTTAAAAGTTCCTTCTATAAGGGGTCTCAGCTATAAAAGCAATCAATGAAGCTCCCCAAATACTTTGCTGGGTTAAAAATCTTATTCAGAAAGAGCTGACATTTCTCAGAGACCAAACCTACTATCAACACTACCATATCGCCCTCTGCTGGCCTAAGGCACAAACAAACGTATGTGGTAGATTTTCATCAACACTTTGTTTTAATTAATTTTTTGAACATTCCACATCATTTTATTCACATTTTCCCCATACATTAATTGGAATCCATTTAAAACACTTCATCCTTTGAAACTTCTGGGTTATTGCTTCTGCTGTTTTCAAGGTCTCAATTCCTTCTCATGGGGTACGGTGGCCTCTGACTGCTCAAAGATCAACCCCCCCCCCGCCCCCCGATGATTTCACCCTAATTCCTTAGCAGATTTGCTTCTCTCACTACCCTGTTTCCAGGCTGTTGGTGCGACATCATATCTGCCTCTGGACTGCCCACTTACTTGAAGCTCATGAGTGAGCTCCACATGCAGGTCTTGGCTTGGCACTGCCAGCCCTTCTGTGTCTCACCTCTCCTGCCCTTGCTTGCTCTCTATTCATTTCTTAATCCGATTCCTAAAACAGGGTTTGTGAACTATCGACATCATATTCATCAGGCTGCTCATTAAAATGCAGGTTTCTGAGTCTACCGTACACCACATCTTCTGTAATCCTGGAATCTACATATATAGCATGTGTCCTACAGAATCTGTTTGGGTCCACACAAATATAGAACATCAAAACCAAAAAGTGCCCTGATTTTAACTGTCCCGATCTGATTTTCATATTCTACTGAGACTGCTATTTCGAACAGCAACAAATGCCCATTTTAATTGCTCTTTAACGAAAGTCAAATTTAATCACGTAAAGCTATTGAGCGTTGTGCTTTTTAAGATTGTTCTATGCCTATTATCTTTCCCTTGCACTTTAATGCTGCCAAGATGTCATCCTTGTCTTTATTTGGCAAAGGAAGCCGGTGAGTCCCATGAACTTGAAGTAACTGACCCAGGTTCATGTACAGAGGAAACCATGATGCCCAAAAGTGAGTCGATCCTGGACGATGCTGGATGATTCTACAGTCTGCTCAACCCCAATCCTCTTTATTCCCCACAGGACACTGCCTGTTTCCCAGCATTCCTTCTTGGTCCTTCTGTAATGTCTCACATCTCAGAAGGCATCCTCTCTAGCAGTGGGCTGTATGCTGGTCTGCTAACGGAAAGGTGAGCAGTTTGAACCTACCAGCCACCCTGGGGGAGCAAGATGAGGATTTTTGTTTCCATAAAGATTTATACCCCTAAAGATTTATAGGGGCAGTTCTGCGCCATCCCACAGGGTCATTATGAGTCAGGTTCACCTCCCTGGCAGTGAGGTTAGTTTGGGGACTTATTTTTGCTTCTGAAGTTGGATCTTGTTTTTTTGTTTTTATTATGGGTTGGGTGAATGTATACAGAGCATATTTGGTTCCCATTCAATAACCCATACCTAGATTTTTTTATGATATTAATTACAATCCCCAGAATGTAGCGTCGCTTATTTCCTCCCTGTGTTTCCTACTTCTATCCCTTCTCCTTCCCCAACCCTCCGAACGTAGATGCTGACTCACAGTGACCCCGTGGGACAGGGACTAACAGCTCTGAGTTTCTGACACTGGGACTCTAGGCGGTGAGCAGCCCATCACGCACCAGGACTTCTCTCTCTGAAAGCAAACCTCAGATTTCATTTTGTAAAGCGTAGCGAGTGTTGTGCATTAAGCTCCTTATAGAGATGTTCTAAACACATTATCTTTCACCCTCACTGTAATACTTCTTAGTCTTTCTTGTCATGCACATATAATCCCCTACAAATGTTTCAGCGGGTGGCTCCCAACTGCTGACCTTGTGGTCAGCGGCCCAGTGCATGCCCTCTAACGCCAGGAATCCGAAGAGCAGCTGCTTACTCCCAAAGGAAGTAGTGACCCACGAGAGAATGATAACCCATGACCTTGCTTTAGAACCGACACCACATCTCTTCCACCCTGCTCTGCTATTAGAACTGGCTAAGTCCAATCTCCTTGTAAGAGGAGGAAAATGGACTTTCACTTCTTCAAGCAGGGGCAGGGGAATTTAAAGAATGTATTTTAAAACTAGTAGAGAAATGGAAATTAATTGGGTGAATGCACTGCTGGAAATCATGGAATTCAGGCCATATATAGGGCTGCCATACATTGGAATCAACTCCACAACCAATGATTTCGTTTGATTTTATACGCCAACTTCTGTAACCTGTTTATTTTTGTTATTTGGATACTCTTATTACCATCCTATCCATAAAGACCTAGTAAACCCTTGATATGAAAGATTGCCTTATTACCTTATGTGAGCGGCCATCTAAGGTGCAGCCATTGATCTCTCCCTATCTAGAAGAGAGAAGAGCGAAGACAATCATAGAAGCATGGAGAGAGTTAGTCCAACAACAAATGGCCCACACAAGGTCAGCCCCACAATCCTGAGACCAGAAGAGCCACGTGGTACCAACAGCTCTGAAGGGGATCATACTAGAAAGTCCTGGAGAGAGTGGAGAAAATGTGGAGCGAAACTAAAACTTATAAAGAGACCAAGGTCACTGGTCAGATGTTAACTGGTGGAAGTCTGAGACTATGTCCTTTAGCCAGCCTTGTTTTTCCATTTTTAATTGAACATAAAGAGAACAATATGCTAGAGAGGCATGCACTCATTAGAATAACCAGCCATTTGAGATTAAAAGGTCGGCATTTACTCAAGGGCAAAGCTCAGAAGGGTTAGGGAAAGGAGGAATGATGGGGAGGGGGGGGAGGGAGGAGGAAAAGTGATGTTACATTGTGGGGGTTACAATCAATGATATGAAACAAAATATGTGTGAATTGCTGAGTGGAAAACTGATCTGCTCTAACGTTCTTGCAGTTCACAATAAAAAGTTTTTTTTAATTACATCATTCATCATGTATTCCCTGCAGCTCTGCAAATAGTAACGTTGACACAGTATTTTCTTGAATAAATTAGTACTCTCAATTAGAAAACCGCTGTTTAGTATGCTTGTAATGATCGTAAAGGTAGATTTTAAAGAACACTCAACGTATCATAGAGGACATAAAGATGCAAATAGAATAATTTCTAATAGCACTGAATGAAATACAGCTAAAATTCAATGACGCCCCCCTCCTTCTGTCTTTTGCAGTCATCTGCAAAAATAAAGTTTTGGCCTTCACACCTTCCTGTCCCTTGATAAACCCAATATGTTTTCAAGTAAACTGTCACCAAAGAAAATTAGTAGATCATATTTTTTAATCTTTCTAATTTAATACTCTAAGGACACTGATTTTTTTCTACTTAGCCCAAATCATTTTATTATTAAACATTACTTTAAAATAATCCCGACTTCGAGGAAGATGGAGTGATACATACCGGAGGAACTCCGCAGAATTCAGCCCAGGAGAGTTGCTTAGAGGGAAATTCAACACTGCTGGAACGCAGGCGCACAGACCGAAGAGGTTTTGAGGGTCTGGGGGCTTTTGGTTTACCTCAGTGGAGGCCAGCTGGGGCTTGACCTTGGCGCTGCCACTGTCTCTGCAAGAGTCCGGACCATTTGGAGCCTGTGGCTGGGCTTGGTATCAACACAGCTGCAGTTTGACCCCGCCTACCTTGGGGCAGGGACTGTACGCTTGCAGTTCCATGGGCAGGGACCATGGTTCAGCTACATTGTTGCTCTTGTTTCCATCTCTTCTCTCTGTCCCACCCCTCATCTTGGAGGGCTGTGCAGGGGCTTTTTCTCAATACAGTCAATGCTTGCAGCTGCTGCCTTGGTGCAGGGACTAAACCCTTGCAGCTCCACTGGCAGGGATGGGAACTCAGCTACATTGTTACCTTTGTTTGTATCTCTTCACTATATTATACCCCCCCCCCCTTTACAGGCTCAGTGGGCTTGCTTTCTATTTTTTTTCTCCTCTTTTTCTCTTCCTTCCTCTCTTACACACTACTGCTAAACTCCAGACCACTCCCCTTAGCCTAGGGCATTTATGCCTGCACCACACTCAGTTAGGTGAGCCCCACCCTGTCTAGATATCCCGAGGCTCAGAAAGGCCCTGCTGACCTCCACCAGGAGATACTCTGCTCAGCATCTTACAGGGGAATTCCTGCCTGTGTGCCTCGGGTCCTAAGGTAGCTCAGCCAACACTCCTCAACGTTCTCAGCTGCCGCAGGATCCTCTGCCCTACTTCCGCAACACCAAAGCAGGCAACCCACCGGCCTTATGGGTCATTCCCCTGAGAGGGAAGCCACAGGAGGATAAAGTGGTAGGTTAATCCCATAGTAAAATAAACTGTAGGCAGTTCAAAGAAGCACTCCTACAAGTCTCCAAGAGAGAGCCAGTGCTCTGAGACTCCCTGGAAAATGACACCTGGCTCCTCTAAAACAATGCAATGCAAACAGCCATCAGTCCCAATGACCTCAATGAAAAAAACCCAGAGAAACAAAAGGCAATAGCAGAAGATGTCCTGAACATAATGACATGCATAGAAAACGCAGACATTGAGCTGCCACAAAAAAGAGAAAACAGACCTCAAGATGGCATTGGCTTAAGGTTGGAAAGAATTCAATGTCTGCTGAGGTAAGCTTTAAAAAAAATAGGCAAAGGGGGCATAGGGAAATAGCTACAGTATATAAACATTCCTGGGGTAAGGACCATGTAATATGGCAGGGACCAGACCAAATACAGGGATACACATGGTAGACAACTAAAAAGGAGGTGGGGAAAGGGGGAAAAAAAGAGAAATGGGTAACGGGGGCACAGGGCACTAACCCACCCCAGGGGAGGGTGTTGTTTGTATCTCCACAGGGAAAGAAGGACCAGACTTCAACCAAGGGCTCCAAGATGTGACTGCAACATGCCAGCGTGGAGTAAGGAACCAGTGGAGAGGTCTGGGGGCTGGCCCCAACCCCACTACTAAGTGGACACCTGCCCCTCCCCTCAGAAGAATTTATTTCAAAGAACGACACTGAATCTGCAGCTCCGGGGAGAGGGGCATATCTGATCGGAGCACACGGGAGCAGATGAAGGGGGAGGAGGAGAGAGTGGGGCACATCCTGGCCCACCAAGCCAGGAGGTTGATGATCCGAATTAGAACAGCCAGTCGACAGAGAGGACCACAGGGCCGGCCACACTATGAGACATGATGCCCATCTCTGACCCATAGCCCTGTAGGGGACAACACCAGAGACACAGTGTGGGAATTACACCCAATCTGATCCCACCAGACCGAGACAAAACACTAAGGGGGTGCAAGAGAACAGCAAGGAAATGGAGCGGCGAGGTCCCCAGGGAATGCTAAAGGTGGACTTTGGGGTCAAAGCGTGGTGTCCCAATAGACTGGACTGGAAAACACTCCTAAAGGCCAACAAACGATCCTTGAACTAACCACAAGCTTTTCTTTCTTGTTTTTTTGTCATTGGTTTGTTGTTGTTGTTTTGTTGTATATTGTTGCTTGGTTGTGCTCTGTCTTATTTTTGTGCATGTTATTATCTCCGCAGGTCTGTCTATATAAGATAGGCTGGATGAACAATTTGGAGGAGAAAACAACGGAACTGACAGTTCCGTGGGGACATGGGAGAGGGGGAGGTGGGAGGGAAAGGTAGTGGTGTTAATAAACCGAGGGCCAAGGGAACAATGAGTGATCCAAATCGGTGGTGAGGAGGATGTAGGAGGCCTGGTGGGGTGTGATCAAGGGTAATAATGTAAGCAAGAGGAATTGCTGAAACCCTGGTGGGGACTGAGCATGATAGTGGGACAGGAGGAAAGTAAAAGGAAATAGAGGAAAGAGCTGGGAGGCAAAGGGAATTTATAGAAGTCTAGATAAAGACATGTACATATGCAAATATATTTGTACATGAGGATGGGAAAATAGATCTATGTGCATATATTTATAGGTTTAGTATTAAGGTAGCAGAAGGACATTGGGCCTCCATTCAAGTACTCCCTCAATGCAAGAATACTTTCTTCTATTAAATTGGCATTCTGTGATGCTCACCTTCCCAACACAACCGCTGAAGACAAAGCAGGTGAACAACCAAATGTGGTGAAGAAAGCTGATGGTGCTCGGCTAGCAAAAGATACAATGTCTGGGGTCTTAAAGGCTTGAAGGTAAACAAGCGGCCATCTGGCTCAGAGAAACAAAGCCCACATGGAAGAAGCACACAAACCTATGTGATCACGAGGTGCCGAATGGATCCATTATCAGGCATCAAAGAACAAAAAACCATATCATTGTGTGCTCAACTCCCTCATATGACCACTGAAGACAAATGGGTGCATAAGGAAATGTGGTGAAGAAAGTTGATAGTGCCCGTCTATCAAAGAGATAGCGTCTGGGGTCTTAAAGGCTTGAAGGTAAACAATCGGCCATCGGGCTAAGAAGCAACAAAGCCCACAAGGAAGAAGCACACCAGCCTGTGCGATCACAAGGTGTCGAAGGGATCAGGTATCGGGCAACATCAGAACAAAAAATCTTACCATAGTGAATGAAGGAGGGAGTGCAGAACGGAGACCCAAAGCCCAATTGTAGGTCACTGGACATCCCCTTACAGAAGGGTTGTGGGGAGGAGATGAGCCAGACAGGGTGTGATGTAGCAACGATGAAACATACACCTTTCCTCTAGTTCCTAAATGCTTCCTCCCCACCCCACCACCCACCCACCCCCACTATCATGATCCGTATCCTACCTTGCAAGTCTGGCTAGATCAGAGGACGTACACTGGTACAGATGGGAACTGGAAACACAGGGAATCCAGGGCGGATGATCTCCTCAGAACCAGTGGTGATACAGGGAGGGTGGGCTGGAAAGGGGGGACCGATTTTAAGGATCCACATGTGACCTCCTCCCTGGGGGATGGACAACAGAAAAGTGGGTGAAGGGAGACGTCGGACAGAGCAAGATATGACAAAATAATTTATAAATTATCAAGGGTTCATGAGGGAGGGACGAGTATGGAGGGGGTGGAAATGAGGACCTGATGCCAGGGGCTTAAGTGGAGAGAAAATGTTTTGAGAAGGATGAAGGCAATGAATGTACAAATGTGCTTTACACGATTTATGCATGTATGGATTGTGATAAGAGTTGTATGAGCCCCTAATAAAATGATTTTAAAAACCCATGATAACACACACAAAAATAATAATTCCAATGTTAGGGCAAATTCACTTCTGTTTGCCCTTGATTCGGACTCATGGGTATGCTGTAAGACACAATAGAACTATCCCAGAGGTTTTCTAAGACTGTAGTGTAGTCTGTCTCCTGTGGAGTGGCTGGTAAGTCCAAACACCCAGCCTTTCAGCTAGCTACCAAGTGCGAAACCACTGTGTCACCAAGATTCCTGAGACTTTCCAAACTTCAACACCCTATGCAAATCCTCAGTGTAAATATACTCCTTTATCTTAATGACCAGTGTCGCCACTTTACACCCTTCCTGGTTAGGTGTTGAGCTGTTAATCACAAGGTTAGTGGTTCCAGCCCCACAGGTGCTCCAAAGGAGGAAAATGAGGCTACTGTCCCTAAAAAGCTATCCAGTCTCCGGGACATTCTATACCATCCTGAATTGGAACCAACTTGATGGCAATGCATTTAGGGTTTTGCTTTGCTTTTGCTGATTTCTCAGTGAACTTCATTCCCTCTGAGGCATTGTGGCAGTAATTTCAATATGTATATTTTTTGCAATCTAATTTTAATATATTCAATTAAAATGAATAGAGGATATTATTGTCCATTTTAAGCCATGTACAGTTTTGCTGCAGGTTGAAAGCAAACATACTCTGTCCTTATTAGGGAAAGTTGCTGCCAGAGCATGTCACCTCTGCCATCAAGGTAGCTAAGAAAATAGGCCATGCCCAGCTTCCTCTCTATCGCCAAACACTCCAGACACCACAAACCTGCTATACGGATACCTGATCTTTTGTCAGCCACTTGTCACCACTGACGTCAGCATTTTCTAAATTGTACTCTGTGGAGCACAAATGTCCTTACGGGACAGATATTTAGCAAACACTCCAGGACTTGTAGAGGGATCAGAGATTCAATAAGTCTGATAAAAACTGAACTTCAGGACTCTTTTTTTTGTTGTTGTTGGTGGTGGTGTTCATTGTTAGATGCCACTGATTTGATTCCCAATCCTAGTTCCTTATGTGCAACACACTGAAGCACTGGCCTGGCCTGTGCCAGGCTCACAGTCATTGCTTTGTTTAAGTCCGTTGTCACAGCCTCAGTGTTAATCCAATGTGTTGCCAGATTGGATTCATGTTTTTGTCATCTTGAGAAACCTGTTCCTTCTGATAAACAGGACCAAAGAACATGAAACGAAGACTCTCGCGCCTTGCTTCACAGGGGCATTCTGGCTGTCACTCTCGGGACAGATCTGGTCCATCTTCTGGCAGTCAGTAGTTGTCAGGTGCCATTGAGCTGGTTCTGACCCATAACAACCTTATGCACAACAGCAGGAAATGCTGCTTGGTTCTGTGTCATCCTCACCATTCCTCCTATGCCTGAGCTCCTTGTTGCAGCCACAATGTCAATCCATCTCCTTAAGGACCGTCCTCTTTTTCACTGCCCTTCTACCTTGCCGAGCATGGTGGCCTGCTCCAGGGACTAGTCTCTCTCGACAACATGTCTAAAGTATGTGAGAAGTTGTCTTGCCACTTTTGCTCCTAAGGAACATACTGGCCATGCTTCTTCCAAACTTCCACCACTGGTCTGTCAGTTTGTCATTCTGTGGTGGCTTGTGTGTGGCTGTGATGCTGGAACTCCATCACTGGTATTTTAAATGCCACCAGGTTCCCCCCCAGTGAGCAGGTGGCCGGCGGAGCTTCCAGACTAAGAATAGACAATGAAGCAGGACTAGGTTCCCTCTTTGGAGGAAGAAGTTGCCAAAAACCTTTTTGCAGGCAATGGAACATTAACACCATAACTACAAAAGCATCCATTCATCTTTGATCTTCCTTATTCGTTGCCTTGCGTTCTCACGCGTGAGGCGATTGGAAATACCATCCCTTCAGTCAGGTGCACATTACTGCTCAGAATGATAGCTTTGCTTTCATCTTAAGACTTTAAAGAGGTCTTTTGCAGCATAATATATCATTTGAATTTCTGCTGTTTATATGTGTGTTGATTGTGGGTCACGGTAATATTAAAACTTCAATAACTTTGATCGTTTCTCCATTCTCATGATGTTTCTTATGGGCCTGCATGTGAGATTTTTCATTTTATGTTGAGGTGTAATCCAATCAGTGAATGTTTCAAGTCCTCTTTGCTCTAAGTAAACAAGGATACAACTCTGATGTATATCTTTCTTGATTTTAAACCCTGTGTGTCTCTGTTCTATGTGAAAGACTGCCTTTTGGACTATGTACAGACACCTAAGTGTTCTTCAGTACTATTATTTGCATCGCCATCCTGAATGTGTTGTAACCTACACTGTTGAATGCCTTTGAATAGTCACTTAAGCACAAGGAAAGGTATCTCTAACCTTCTCTGTTTACAGTCAAGGTCCATCTGATATTACCAGTGATACCCCTCCTAAAAATTCACTTTGAATTTCTGACAGCACCTTGTTGACATATTGCAGCATCTGTTTTATAAGTATGTTTGGCAAAGTGTTACTTGTGCGTGATATTGGTCATATTGTTTGACAGTGTTTGCATTCTTCCGGGCCATCTTTCTATGGAATGGACACAAACACAGATCTTCCAGGCAGTTAGGTACTTGCCTCCCACGCTTCTTGGCATTGATGAGTGAACACCTGCAGCATCGCATTGTTTGTCGAAGCACCTTGATTGATGTTCTGTTCACTCCTGGGGCCTTGCCTTCAGTGCAGCTTAAACTTTTTTCTTCAATATTATCAGCTCTTGGTCAGATGCTACCATCTGAAATGGTTGCACATTGACCCTTTTTTGGTTACAGCGACTGTGGATTCCTTCCACCTTCTTTTGACGCTTCCCGCATAGTTCACTATTTTGCCCACTGACTCCAT
The DNA here is from genome assembly GCF_050624435.1 of Tenrec ecaudatus. Lineage (NCBI taxonomy): Eukaryota > Metazoa > Chordata > Mammalia > Afrosoricida > Tenrecidae > Tenrec > Tenrec ecaudatus. The sequence goes on along the minus strand of NC_134542.1, from coordinate 136,037,730 downwards.
CTAGCACTGCGATTCGAGGCTTGATTTAACTTCTTCGGTTCCTTCGGCTTGAGAACGAGCATATCCTTTTTTGTCTAATTTCAGGACGTTCCATTTCAATATATTACTTTGTCCTTTCAAGGCGCCCTTTGAAATGCTCCATTCTTCCACTTGCTCTGGATTGATCATTTCTTCCATTGGCTTTCGCTGCCCTGCGTTCAAAAGCAAGTGTCAGAGGTTCTTCGGATATTCATCTTGTTCTTGTCGTCCTTTAGTTGACCTGCTGCTTTTTTCATGGATGAGACATCACATTAAGTGACATCACATTAAGTGGTCTTCACTCACTAGGGCCCTACGCCTCGAATATATTATTAGGTCTCTAAATTCAGGTGGAATTTAGAATATACTCTGGACATATTTTGGGTCTCATAGACTTGTTTTAATTTTCTTCAGCTTCAGCTTGAACTTGGATATGAGAATATACAAGGGGGTAGCCTAAAAAGACCAGATTTTTTTCAAAGATATGTATTTACTTTTTTTTTTACACAACAACCTTATCACCTTCAAAGTACAATCCATTACACTTAATACATTTGTCAAATCTGTGATTCCATTCCTGGAAACATTTTTCAAACTCATCTGTTTGGATGGCTAACAGTTGTGCCCTCATTTTTTTTCTTCACCTCTTCTGTGGCTTCATATCATTGTCCTTTCATGTCCCTCTTCTTTTGCAGAAACAAAAGGCAGTCACACAGGTCAGTGAGGTCAGGTGAGTAAGGTACACAACAGAGGCATGCTGTTGTTTGCCAAAAGCTGGCACACTGAAACGGCTGTGTGAGCAGGTGCATTGTCATGGTGGCAAAGCCAGTCCCCCATCTGCCACAAATCAGGCCTTTTTTGGTGATGCACTGTTATATGATCTTTCCATAACCTCTAAATAGAAAGTTTGATTAACATTCTGACCTGGTGGAGCAAACTCCAAATCCCTCTCACATCAAAACAAAACAACAACAACAACAAAAAACCCCAAGTGAGCATTGTCTTGCTCTACGATTTCACTTGACAAGTTTTTTGGGGTGAGATGCCAGTGGAATTTTCCATTGGCTTGATTGATGTTTGTTTTGGGGGGGGGGGTGTAAGAACAGCACACGTTGACAGAATTCACGTCGAAGCACATTTTGTAGTCCAAGTGAGTTTTTATGAAGGAAGGGTACACATTATTTCTGGAAAGCATGGCAACCCCTACAGAAGCCATGTGGGGGTTCACAACTGGGCAAGAACAACCACGTGGAAAAGAACACCAACAGGTGTGGAACTGGGGAATACCTGGAGCCCAAGAGGCCAAGCACCTGTGTGCCCCCATGATAGAGGCCCTCCTTCCATCATGCCTCTGAGGGAGGGAAGGGCAAAAAGAAACTGGCAGTAAGCCAAGAAGGGATGCCAAGGGGCAAACAGGCAAGAGAGAGGGCTGAAGAATGCTCCCTGCCTTTATTCTATCATGCCCCCACCCTTGGCTGGGGGAGGCATGGTTGAAGATATCAGTTGACCTCATTGGCTGAGTTAAGCCCACCTAGGTGATGTCATTTGCTGGTTCCTAAAGTGGGCGTGTCTAAGGTGTTGGCTTTTCCTGGGCCTAGAGGGTCCTAGTCTTTGCATGCTCCATGCTGCGTTTGTCCCACAGGTGTTCAATGGGGCACTTGATTTCTTTCCAACCTCCTCTATGGGGGCCCTTGCAGGAATGGGAAGGACAAGTCCCCTGTTCCTAAATCTAGGTACCTTAATCGTTCAAGCGAATCTGCTAGAATTTTTTTACAAAAAAATTCACTGTGACTACAGAGAACCTTCCCAGGCAATGCCCCTGGGTTCACTAACTCAGAGCAAGTAGCTCAATGCTCGCCAAATTGGGGTGGGGGGTGGGGGTGTGTGCATACTATGAAAGCTCTGCCCAGTGGAGCTTTTCCCCGCTTTTCTTTGGCTACCCCCTCTTATATTTACCGAAATGAATATTAGCTAGTCAGAAAATGGCAGGGCAGAAGTGTTGATAGTGGAGAGAAACTGGCAGGAATCTTAAACAGCAAAGAGATGGAGACAGGCTTCCCTATGTAACTCTCCAACACAAAGGAAGGTGAAGGGCAGACAGGACACATGGGCTGATCAATAGAAGAGACCAGCAATAATGAAAAGGCTGATAATGAGAAAGACAAAATATTCAAACTACCCCCACAAAGACTGAGTGGTTTGGGATCAGAGACAAGGACACAGCGTGAAGTCTAGAGGGCTGGGATGTGCATACCGGAAAGGGAGAGGAATGCTCCAGAGGACCAGCCAATAGCAGCAGACCCACTGGAGAGTCTGGTGAGAAGTCCACATTAACCCACATAAAGTCTAGCACTTTCCCCAGACCTTTTAGACTACCCTAGCGAAGGACCTGTGAACGTCCTTTCCCAAATAGCCTCCTTCAGTAAACTTCTTTCTGGTCAAACGTGTTTTCTCTGACTCTGGTTTGAATTTTGTGCCTGGTCTGAAATCTTTCTTGTCAGTGGCACAAGAACCGAGGAGTGGAGAGGCTTGAAACCCAGTGCCTCCTCCTGGTAACAATTACAATAAAATTAAAAATCAAATACCTATTTGAACAACGGGAGATCAAAATTCATGTATTTTTACAAAACAAGAGTAGCATGTTTATAGCATGTTCACAAAACATGCTATAAATATATAGAAATGATTTTGCAAACATAATACATTGATTAAATTGATTCACATTTAGTGATTCATATTCTACAAAAGTCTTTTCCAAATTATAGAGTATAAAATTAAGCAAAACCCCTCCAAAACCATGATTATTCTAGCCATAAATTTAGCATAAAAGAGTATAGATTATATTTGCATTTAAAATTTAAAGACTTTAGGATTTAAAAATCTTCATTTTATTAAATAAATGAAGAAATAGCTTTAAGTTTTATAACACATTTCCGATAAAAATCTGTATTAAATTAACGACACCAAGGAAATGGGCTCTAAAATACATTTCAGCTTTCTCAAGTACTTTCTCATTACTTGTGGCCATCTGGGTTTTGGTAATTAAGCTACCTTTTACATAAAATGACCTTTGTACTACCTCTATGGGAATGTTCAAGCACGGCTACCTAGTCCTCTCTGTGGGGCTGGCAGGTAAAAATTACAAAGCTGCAATTTGTTCAGAATGATGCACTCATAAAACTACACGCAAAACGGTAAATTCCAGTACGCTACTGACAAGTGATACCTTCACCTTTCATTTACTAAGGAGATGAATAATATTCTATAGCATATTAAAGCAGAAAACATATTAGGGAGCAAAACAAACTTTTATAAGGATTTACATTCTGCCAGTATGACTACAGTGAAATACTGGTGGCGCAGTGGTGCAGTGCTGGGCTGCTAATTGCAAAGTGAGCCATTTGAAACCACCAGCGGCTCTGAGGGAGAGAGATGGGCTGTCTACTCCCGTACAGAATTACAGTCTCAGACACTCACAGGGGCTCGTCTACCCGGTCCTACAGGGTCGCTTTGAGTTACCATCTATCTACTGGATGGTAGTGAGAGTATGGCTGTGAAAGAAATGCAAACTAAATACAAAGCAGCTTCAAAATGTGTGTGGAAAATGGAATTGTTAGTAGCTAGCTTTAGGGACTGGGGGTTGTCCCTGTCATGCCTGCAAAAGGTCCCCCATAGAGGAGGTTGGAAAGACGTGAGGCAATCATTAGGCACCTATGAAGACCCCAAGCTGAGCATACTTATTCATACTCCAGTCCTTGAGCCAGGTGGGAGGTATACCTGGGCGGTCCAAACTAGGCCCAGGTTTATGACATCACCCAGGTGGGCTCAACCCAGCCAATAGGGTCAACGATAGCTTCCACCACGTCTTCCCCCAGCCAGGGGTGGGTTAGAATAAAGGCAGGGAGCACACCCTGGGATGCTCTCTCTTGCTCTCTCACCTGGCTTCTAGCCGCAGGGGAGGATGAAGGTTTCCCTCCCCTGGAGGGTGCACGTGCACCCACTCCAGGACCACTCAGGGCCCACAGCCTCTCTTAGCCTTTCTTGACCCTGTTTCTGGTCAGAGGCAGGTCAGAGGGTGGGGGCGCACACGCGCCCTGGGTGTGCCCCCTCAGGGCCTGCTCCAGTCCTCCTTGGGGCCCACAGCCTCTCTTGACCCACGCTCTGGGCCACTCACTCCCTGGTCTCCATGCGCTCTTGCCCCTTACGCCCTCGACTCCTCGGTTCCCGGGATCCCCCACCCCCAGTTCTACACGTGAGGGTGCTCTGTTCCACAAGGCTGCCTGTGCCCAGTTGAGATCCCCATTGAGACTCTAAAACCTGAAACTTGGCCTGCCCTTCATAAGAACCCACTTGGATCATAAAACAAGCTTCGTAACGCCAAGAACCTAGGTATTGCGCACTCAAGAAATCTTATAGAATGAAAAGATAATGGAAATTTCCACAGACATTTTTGGCCCCTGAGTATGTATGTGGTACCACAGAACTTTAGATTATATTTGTTAAACATACATTTATTTAATTTTTTTAAGATTGTCATCAGATATTTTATAATATACTTACCGATAAAGAGTATTACTGTTATTTCAATATCCTATCTGTACTCTTTCTAACGTCTTTCTGGTCAGGTTTTTCAAAACACCTTCACCTTCCTCTTGGCGAGTCACACTGAGACCTGTTGGAGCCCTGTGATGCGGTCCTCACCACTGCATCTACAACTCTGCACTCATCGGCCTGTGAGCGTCCTGCATTCTGCTGTATTGCATGTGGCTGCGTGAGTCGGAAAAGAGACTTATAGACTAGCATCTGACTTATGGACTTGAATTGGCCTGGGCTGGGATGTTTTATTGATACATAATTACTTCTTGATTTAAAGCTCTTTTTACTTTTAAAAATCATTTCATTGGGAGGTCTTATAGATATTATAACAATCCATAATTCAATTAGATCAAACATAATTGTACAATTGCTTGCTGCCACCATCATTTTCAAAATATTTTCTTTCTTCTTGAAGTCTTTGATATCTCTCCCATTATCACCCCTACCCCAAGAACCCTTATTATTATATTTTATATATATTTTTGCCATGTCTTACAACATCCAATGTATCCATTCACCCACAATTCTGTTATTCCTTCTTGTGTTAGTCCGGGTAGACAAGAGAAACAAATTCATGGACATTCATATGTATATAAGAAATAGCTTTATGTTAAGAGTAATTTTACATTAAGAAAACATCCCAACCCAGATCAAGTCCATAAGTCCGATATTAGCCCATATCTCCGATACCAATCTATAAAGTCCTCTTTAGACTCTCAATATACATGCAATGACGCCTAATGCAGATCACAGGCCAGTGGATGGGGAGTCTTGTGGATCCAGTGACATGGTAAACATCTCAGCTCTGGCAGAGGTCCATGTGAGGACCTCAGGGCACTAGCGTAGCTCTATGTGTCTTGTCAGCTGCAATCTGTCCCAGGGAGTGAGCGTGTGTCCCATCTCCATCGAACAATTTGTCTCCTAGTAACTCCAATGAGGTCATCAAACTGTGACCTGATTGACAGGCTATACTCCACCCCTTCACTCTTAAGTCTCAAATTGATAACAGGTTCTGTAACTACCGAAGCTCCCGTCCTGTCATGTTATTCAGTCATTGTTATGGATCTCCCACCCTTCCCATCCTTTCAGGGAATCATTACTCCCTTTACTATTTCTAAAGGTTTTATCTATTTTGAATTTCATGCATCGAATGACTTTAATTACACAAATGAACATACACAGCTCTCACAAGATTAATGAAGCTAAGACCATACTAGTAGGGAAAGAAATATTAAAGAGCCAGAGAATGTTTGTGTTTCATCAGTGCTTTTTTCTGTTATCATCCCTTCCATGTGGCCCTTCTGTGAGGGACTGTCCAATTGCCTTACAGGTGGGTTTGGGGTCTTCACTTGGTCTATGCTCCTTCACGTCAATCTGATTAGTTGTTTTAGAATTTCTGATACCTACTCCTGTCGACACCTCATGATCATACAGGCTGGTGTGTTTCTTCCATGTGCTCTTTGTTGCTTCCCTGCTAAACGGCCGCTTGATTAACTTCAAGTCTTTTAAGACCCCAGACACAAAATCTTTTAATAGCCAGGCACCATCAGCTTTCTTCACGACATTTGCTTGTGCACCCATTTTTGTCTTCAGCAATCATGTTAGGAAGGTATCATACAATGAATGCCACATTATTTGAACAAATTGTTCTTGTACTGAGGTAAGATTTAAGTAGAGGCCCAAAGTTTTCTTGTTGTATTTACATGTACATGCCGTATATACTTGAGTATAAGCCAACCTGAATATCAACCAAGGCACCTAATCTTACCACAAAACCAATGTGCCCCAAAACTCAGCCTATACTTAAGTATATGTGGTACATATATAGAGACAAATACACCTTTCTTTATATACTTACATATCTATACTTATACCTACATATGTACTTTTTACTTTCTTATCCTTTTCCTTTTCTTTCCTCCTGGCCCACTATCAGGTGTACCCATAGTTCACGTCACAGTAATTCTTCACGGATACATTTCACTTGATAAAAGCTACTCCCTCCTCACCGTGAATTTTAGATCCTTTGCTATTCTTGTCCCTGTTATTTGCTCATTGCTCGCTTGCCCCCACTTTCTCCTGTCAACCTTCAGTCTAGTTGCTGTCTCCTTGGGATGGATAATCCTGCTTATCTTATATAGACACCAAAAGTGGGAAAAAAAAAGTTCATGCAAATAGTCCCATGTGTGTTTGTCCTGACCCAAGTAGATAAGTATCCCTCTGTTAAATAGCAAGCAGGCCCTGATAAAATCCATTGGTTAAAAAAAAAAGGAAAAAATCCATATGTCCATTCCCCTTTTCTTTTGGGAAATCCATCTCCCAGGACCTGCTGACCTAGCAACACTTATAGGCTTTTAGGCCTCAGCATTCATGTCCAAGGGGCGCACCTCTACAAGACCCCATTGCTCTTCCTGTAGTCGAGACTGGAGTAGTCTAGTGTCCCACCCCCGACCCTGTTATACCTTTAACTTTCAGTGTGGCCCCTTGGAAATATCCCCCAACCAGTTCAGATGAGCTGCCAAGCGCTGGCCCCCAAGCCAGATGTCTGCTATCGAGATTCCTCAGGAACTTCATGTCTGTGCTCCCATTGCTGATCTGTTGCAGTCCCTCCTTGACTTGCCCCCATGTGGGCTGGTCATGCCGGATGCACTCCCCGAACTCTTCATTGCTGTCCTCTGTAGTGCTGTCATCTAGGGAGGGGACGTCATGTCTCGAGCTGGGGCTGGCCCTGCCCTCTGTGGACGAGCTGCTCTGAGCAGGAATGTTGCGGTCAAGGCTTGTTGCACAGAATGTGGTATACTCTCTTTCCCTTTTCTGTGGAGCCATAAACAATACCCTCCTCTTTGGTGGATTAGTGCCCTGTTCCCCCATTGTCATCTTAGTTTAACCCGTGTTAGTCTGGGTAAACTAGAGAAACAAATTCATAGACATTTATATGTGTATAGAAAAAAAGCTTTACATAAAGTGTAATTGTACATTAAGAAAACATCGCAGCCCAGTCGATATCTAGTCCATAAGTCCAATATGAGGCCATATGTTCAGTACCAGTATGTAAATTCCTCATGCAACACATACAATGACATCAAGTGCAGGAAGATCACAGGCCAGTGGGTGCCAAGTCTTGTGGATCCTGTGGCAGTAGATGCATCTTAGCATTGGCGTGACTCTCTAAGTGGCTCCTCCAGCTCCAAGGCTCTGGCTGCCATTAGCATAACTCCATGTGGCTAGTCAACAGGAATGTCTCACAGGGAGTGTCTGTCCCTCCTCCAGCAAGCTATTTCTCTCTTCAGTGCCTCCAAATGAGGTCGTCAAGCTGCAACTTGATTGACAGGTAAACACCGCTTCACCCTTAATAGTCTCAAGTTGACAACAGATTATGTAACTACCACAGCCCTACCCCTCTGTAGGCTGTAAAGGGGTGTTTGTGTGTTTGGGGGGGTCAGGAGATGTCTTTCCGCACAATTGCTATCTGTATCTTAAAAACGTTTTCTCTCCCTTTTCTTTTTTGATGATGTATGCATCCTTGTGTTTAGTCTGGCTTTTGCCAGAATATCTGGTCTTCAGCCCGGAAACTGTACGATATATATGTTTTCCCCTATGCCTGCTCTGCTGTTTGAACTCCATCCACTAGACGAGGTGTCTCAACATTTCCTCACTTTTTTTAGGGATGTGTAGTAGTCCATTGTGTGTATATACACCAGAGGTTTTTAATCCATTCATCTATTGATGGAAATTAGGCTGTTTCCAATTCTTTGCGATTGTGAACTTGGCAGCAATTTACATTGGCGTGCAGATGTCTGGTTGTGGTCTCTTTCTTATTTCTTCTGGGTATATACCCAGTAGTGGAATCGCTGGGTTGAAAGGTAACTTAATTTCCATCTATTTTAGGTATTGACAAATTGCTTTCCACTGTGGCTCTACACATCTACAAGACCACCAGCAGTAAATGAGAGCTCCTATCTCACCATACCCCTTCCAACATTTGTTGCTTTCTTTTTGTTGAATTGGGCTATCCTTATGGGTGTGGTATCTTGTGATTGCTTTGATGTGCATTTCCTGGATGGCTAATGATCGGGAACATTTTCTCATATTTATTGGCCAGTTGGGTTTCCTCCTTTGTGAATCTTCTGTTCAAGTCTTTTTTTGCCCACCTTTTCAGTGGGCTACTAATTTTTTCCTTAAAGTTGCAGGGTTCTGTAGATTTAGAAATAAGACCTTTGTCTGATATGTCATTACTAAATATCCTTTCCCAGTCTCTGGGCTCTCTCATTTATCTCTTGATAGTCCTTCAAAGCGCACAAATGTTTTATCTTTAGTTTGTCCCACATATCTATGTTATCTTCCTCTGCGTATTAAAGCTCTTTCTTATACATATATATATATGTGAGTGTCACCTTATTTGTTTCTCTAGTCTACCTGGCCTAATACACCTGCCATAATTAAAATGATGCAAGAATTTTGGGACTTCTATATTAATGTTAATTTTAAAAAGCTCACTTTCATTCAGTGGTTGCTACAAAAATAGACTGCCTCCTTCTCCCAAGGAGCACTGGATGGGTACAAACCACTCACCTTTCAGTTTATAGTCTAACACTTAGCTCATGGTACCACCGAGGCGCCATAATGAACATTCTTACTAGCCCACAGCCATTAAGTTCATTCCGCCTCAGAAATCCTGTCCAGGGTTTCCAAGTCTGTAAATCTCTGTGGGAGTAGATAGTCCAATCTTTCTGATGAGTGGCTTGTGGATTTGAACCACTGACCTTGGCGTTAGCAATCTAACACTTACCTGGCCACCAGAGCTCCTCTAAGACTAAAGGGAAATTTTATTACATCTTGTTCAGACCAAGGAGGATTCTCTAAATGTGGAGACTACTAATTTACTGCCAGAGTTCGTTCTAATTCATTGCAACCCTGTAGCCAGAGTAGAATTGCCCCCGTAGGTTTCCAAGACTGTAACTATTTATGGAAGTAGAAAGCCTTGTCTTTCTCTCCAAAGTGAGTGGTGCTTTTGAACCACTGACTCTGCAGTTAGCACTACAAAACATAGCCCCTGCCCTATCAGGACTCCTGCTCATCACCATAAAAAAAAAAATCAATGAACAACACTAAATTAGTTAAACCTGCAGATGCCTGAGAGCATATTCATCTCATTTCTGTGACTTCTTCCTATATGATTTAGTTGTAAGGAATATTTCAAAAAGAGACCAGGGAGAAATGAAGCAGGATTATAATATAAACCAGAATTGCTTAAAGTGAAAATAGTGTTTATTCGCTTATCCCAGGAAAATCTAATTAATTCATCCTTTATCCTCCTTTAAAGCCACCACATGGAGGATCAGTTCTACCGAAATCACCAAGGTGCTTTATGAAGAGGCATGGGTTCTAGAGGTCAGAACTCACAACCTCTGTAGCTCAAATGGGGGATTTTAAAGCTGTCACTTGCATTCTTCCTGCAATAAGACTGCACCCCTCTGAGCACAGTCATATCTAACTTTGTGAGTTCGAGCCCACAGAAACGTTTTTTTCAGCTTCTGGGGGAAGTGAGGGGTTGTGTAGGGAGGGGTGGGGTGAGGATCAGTTTAAAGCAGAAAATGAATTAAGTCTGACTGATTAGAATGATACAAACTGATACAATCTCAATTTGAAAATCGGACAGGAGTGAAGCATGGGAGCACCACGCAAGCCCAGTGTTTTTTTATGGCGCATCCTGCATCCTGCCTCATTACTGTTTTATTTGAGATTCTGATGTTCATCTAACAAAGCCTTTCTGACAAAACAGCAGATTTCCTTGTCAAGCCAGGTCAGATTTGGAACATGGTACAACAATGGCATTTAAATCATGTGTGGGAAGAAAGGTATTAGAGATACTTATTAGTGTCTGTAGATTCTCAAAAATAGAATCATGGGTCAACACTGTTCTGTTTGAGAGGACGACCATCAACAGCTCCTTGGATGTCATTCCTCTGGTGTTTCTAAATGCCTGCTATGTGGTTGCTGTGATGACTGGGGCCTGGATACCTCTATTTTAGGGGAATCCACGAACGAACGAAAGTAACCCACTTCAACTGTTTCTTGAGCCTACATCTTTATGGATCTATTTAACTTGCTAAGCCACATAAAAAGTCTCATAAAATGAACATTACTTTTATTTATTATTTAACAAGAGGAAATGAATTGCTGGGCCTGGGGACTCAGGACCTTGGGGAACAGACACCAGTGTCAATTAGTATACCAGACTCCACAAAGACAATGGCTTTGGTTGTTGTTTTTTAACATCCTATTCGAGTGAGAAGCAACAGGGTCTGAAGAGCTTGGGAATGGCCACATAAGGTGCAACTCGTGGTCTCTCCCCATCTGGAGCAGAAAAGAGTGAAGAAAAGCAAACATGGAGATGGCAAGTCCAGGGGACTAAACATTGGAAACAATAAGTCCAGGACTCTGAAACTGGAACCACGAGTGACTGGTGTGAGAGGGATCACTTCAGAAGACCGTGGAATAAGGTAGATGGAGTGAGAACAAAATTAGGAATAATACTCAAAAACTCATTAAAAGACCAGCCTTACTAATGGGAAGGTCAGTGGGAGAACCCAGCTGTTAGGTCCCTCAGGTCTGAAATTCAACCAGCCTCGGAGCTTATTTTTCAGCCAGCTCTGAGACAAAGTTCAGAACGCAGGAAGGGCCAGGAAAGAAGGTAGTATGGAATTGGGAAAGGCAGGGTGGCGGGCAAGTAGGCTAAGTGATGTCGGAGTGTGAAGAGTACAGTCAGTGACATGAAACGAAATGTGGACGGACTCCGTTAAATAGAGAACTGACTTGCTCTGTGAACCTTCACTCAAATCGCAATAAAAGGTATTAAAAACAAAAAGAATTAACAATTGAGATTACAGCTGTCTTTCAAAATCCAATAGCATATTAAACTAGCCCAATGTCATATAATCTGGTGTCACTTTGGGACTTCAGAGGATTAAGAGTGAAGGGGTGGAGTCTAGTCTGTCAATCAGATCACAGCCAATGAGGCCTGTGTGTGGACGTGGTCTTCTCCTGCGGATTCAGGGAATTCCTGTATTTCCTCCTTGGAGGCGGGAGACACCCTCTCTCGGCTCACTCCCTTGAAGACTCTCTACTGACACATGGAACTACATTAGTGCCCTGAGCTGGAACAGCCACGTGGAGACCCTGCCAGTGCTGAGATGCTTACACCACCACAGGATCCAACAAAACTTCCCACTGACTAGCCTATGATCTTCCTGCATTCTGCATCATTGCACGTGTTGTGTGAGTCTGAAGAGGAATTTATAGATTGGTATAGAACATATGGGCTAATATCGGACTTATGGACTTGATCTGGACTGGGCTGGGATGTTTTCTCAATATTCAACTGCTTTTGTTTATACAGCTCTTTCTTATCCACATATGAGTGTGTATGAATTTGTTTCTCTAGTCTACCCAGACAAACACACCTAGTACGAGAATTGTCAGGCCTAAGCAAGAAGATGGCTAACCTTAATTTTAGATGCAGAATAGCAACAAAGCATTTTCTAAAATGTAAACAGGACAAACTGAGGGAAAATACCACAAAGGGGATTTTTTAAGAACCACATTCATTAAGAATTTTGAAAAAAACTACATTATTCTCACAAAACTCGAAAAGAAAATGAGTTTTGTTGAATCCAAAGGTTAGATGAATCCTGAGACATACTTTCACCCACTGAGGTCTGCAATAGAGGGGGCTGGGGAACAGCGGTACAAGGTGTACAAACAGGACTGAAGTTCAATAGTTACAATCAAGAGTAATATTCCATTTAACCGTGGCAGAAGAAAACTTCAAATGTGATTTTAAAAGTAAAATTCTTTCTTGCCTGAATTCTTTGGCATTTTAACCATTAAAATTTTATTTAGGAAAATTATTTAAAGAAGACGCCAGTTATAGAGGCCTTTGGCACATTTACATGTAGGGGGCGGGGGGTGGGACACAAACGAGACACCACTTGATAACAGTTCCAATACACAAATACAGATATGTAAACATTTGGGAGCATTTATTTTAATAAAACTCTCTATCACTTCAGTTTAAACCATTCTATTAGGAAAATCTCTTAATTGTAGAGTGAATATCTCCTCAAATCTAAATTATGCAAAAAGCTTTATCAATGAAATTTACAGCAACATAGCCTGTAGAAAAACACAATCATTTTACAATAAAACTTCCCATATAAAAATTGTCATTGTCACAGATTCAAAATACAAGGCACCTAATGCTATGAAAGTAATACAGTATACATAATGTAAGTGAACCATGATCTTTTCTCAAATATTTATTCATTTTAAAGCCCCACCAAATTTGCATGTGCACACTTGTTATACAAATTAAACATTTTTTTGTGTTAATTTGCAACATTCTATAAAACTCAGAAATGGAAGCCGTACCTATTACAGGCAGATTTTAGTATTTTGCCTGTAAGAAACACTGATCCATATACACATATGATTGCCTTACATTTTAATAATAGAGTCCACCATTTAACACGAACACGCTACAATCTCTAGAAATTAGGATTTCATTCCTTGATTAGTTCAAACTACGTCATCAGCTGAATTCCTTGAGATGGATAAGGCAGGTTGGTCCTGAAGATGGACTGTAGACTGGACCTTCATTAATTGTAGTGATATGTAGACAGCTACATAGCAAAGAACTTCATTATGAAAATGAAGAACACATATGTGGGAAGCATATTTTACAGCTTCAAAGAACTGAAACCATTATTTTTCACACCAGGCACTGAAACACTCTTTTCTATAAAAACTTGCTAGAGATTGTCTCTTCGCCGTGACAAGTTCCATTACCAGATATGCTAAAAAAAACCAAAAACACACACATACACAAAATAATTAGATCATAATTTGAAAATTTTAACCTTCTGTATGTCATGTTTTGAGTTTGTGCTCTGCTCTTGAGTGATCTCCTATGACTAGGCCTCTCTCCCCACCCCATGTCTGCGTGTATTTAATCTCTTTCATATTTCAAAAAAGATTGGCTCTAGGTCCACACTACACTGCCCCTCATTTACATAACAAAGGCAACACACACTCCCAGATGGGGTGTGAACCACGGCACCAGAGGTTAGGATTTATAGCATACATTTGAGAGTTAGGGGTGTGGTGTGGGAAACACAAATCAATCACTGTGTGTTCAATTTAAAGATGAAAAGTAAACACATACTTAGCACCAATTGTGCTCCAAAACCTCACTAGAACGACTATCTACATATTTAAAGGAATAAGCCACAAGAAGATCAGAGAGACAGAGGCACAGCAGTTGACTCTTAGCTAGGCGTAGAGAAAGCAAGACACGCCCTCTAGTAGAGGAAGGTTAGTCTATAGAAAATGCAGTTAAAATGCACAGATCTTCTTTACTTTTCACAGCTGGTCAAGTAAGTACCACTTCTCCTTTCCAACGAGAAGACTTAAAGTGTATTTTCTGCAAAGAAGCTTCCTACTGAAAAGGAACATGAGGTCAAAGAATACAGAGTAAGGTTGGGGTAGCCAGCTGCTTCCCTCCTTTCCGCAGTGTTGGCAGCAAGGCAAATCGCTCTAGGACATGCCCTGGGACATATCTGACCGGGTTAGTTAGGAAGAAAGAGATTTCACGCTGCTAATAAAGGGGGGGGGGGGGGAGGGTGTGTGTGTGTGTGCGTGTGTGTGTGTGTGTGTCAAGAGCCAAGGTAGAGCATCTTCACTGAAGCCCAGAAGAGCTTCCCATCCGCTTGTTAAAGTGCCTCTCACCCAAACACAAGCAAGAACCAAGATCACCAGGTTCTCAGAGTGGAGAAAAAGCATACAAGGCAAACACTGAAATAACTAGAATAATAAAGCGGTGTCAGGAGATATGCAAGAAAATGTTATACCTGAGAACACAACACATAAACGTGAAACAACGAGAGATTAAAGATGGACTCTTAAAAAGGTAATACTGTTTTTCTCTGATTTTATTTATTCCTAAGTATTTCATCATTTGGGTGGCTATTATAAATGCTGTTTTTCTGATTTCCTTTTCAGAATCTGATCTGTTAGTGTAAAGATTTGCAAATGATCTGCATGCTTATTTTGTACCCTGCCACTCTGTGACTCTTCCAATTAGCTCCATTCGCTGTCTATGTAAGAATCATAAACTAAATCTCACTGCCAGCGAGTGGATGTCCACTCATCGGGACCCTGAAGCGCCCTTGTGCATTTCCGAGACTTTAGCTGTTTATGGGAGTCTTTCTCCCATGGAGTGGCTGGGGGTTTTCAACTGCTGACCTGCAGATTGCAACCGGACGCATAACCACTATGCCACAAGGGCTCCTTGTTGGGTCGTCAGCAATGGAGTTCTACCTCTTTACCAAGTTGCATGTCATTAAATTCTTTCTTGTGCTGTAGCCTTGGCGAAGACTTCCAGGACAACTCTGAACTGCAGTGGTGATGAAAGGCATCTCTGCCTTGGCTCCTTTTTGCTTTCAGTCTCTCTCCATCCAGACTAGTGTAGGCTATTGGTTTGGTACATATGCCCTTAATTATGTTGAGGAATTTCCTTTCTTTTCCTAATTGGACATGAGTGCTTTATCAGCAAAGGGTGCTGAATTTTGTGGAATGCACCAATTGTTAAGTTTGTTCCTTTGTTTTATATATGTCGTAGATTATACTGTTTTTATTTCTCCTTAACGTTAAAAATCCTTGCATATTTGGTATGAATCCCACCTCATCACAATGTACTCTTTTTATACATATATGTTGTTAGGTTCTACTGCCTATGATTTTGTTAAGAGTTTTCATGTCTGTGTTTATAATTCTATACCTTTCTTCTTCGGTGATGTTTGCCTAGCTGTGGTATCAGGGTCCCGCTCTCTTTAGAAAATGAACTCAGAAGTATTCCATCCATTTCAATACTCTGAAATAGTTGGAAGAGGATTGGTGTCAGCTGTTTGCAGAATATTTGGTAGAATTTACCAGCGAAGCTGTCTGAATCAGAACCTTCTTTGTTGGGAGTTTTTAAATGACCTGATCAACCTCTTCTTTTGTTGTGAGGCTGTTAAAATATTCTACCTTATTTAAAATTTATAACATATATGAAACTATAGAGTAAGAAACCCAAGGTGACCTACGAGGGGGTACTCCCCCACTGGAAAACTGGAATTGCCCCAACTCAAAGCTATAGATTTCAATTTATTATTATTTTTTTTACAAAACAACGTTATTACTCTCCTTACACTTAATACATTTGTCAAATCTGTGATTCTATTCTTGGAGACATTTTTCAAACTCATCTGTTTGGATGGCTGACAGACCCTCCCTCATTTTTTCCTTCACTTCTATGTTGTCAAATCTCTGTCCTTTCCTTCTCAATTGCAGAAACAAAAAGAAGTCGTGTGGAGCAAGGTCAGGTGAGTCAGGTGCATGGGGCAAGAGAGGCATGCTGTTCTGTGCCAAACACTGGCTCAGTGAGATGGTTGCACGAGCAGGTGCACTGTGGCAAAACCAGCCCCACATCTGCCACAGATCCGGCCTTCTTTGTCACATACTACTACACAATCTTTTTAGAACCTCTAAATAGAAAGCTTGATTAACAGTCTGACCTGGTGGGATGAACTCCAAATACACTATGAGTTGACATTTCCATCTGCTCAGGAAGTTGACGGATGTCCACAATAAGGTTTGTCATCAATGGACATTTCACCTTTTTTGAAATGAGAAAACCACTCATACACTTGAGTTTTGCACATAGTACTGTCCTTGTAAGCTGTGTTCAACATCACAACAGTTTCTGTGGCATTTTTCCCAAGCAGGAAACAAAAATTTCACAGTCACATGCTGTTCTCTTAAATCAGCCATCACAAAAAAATGTTTGAGCAAAATTGCGTTTATGAAAAAATAAATCACCATGACCTGAGAGAACCTTCCCAGGAGATGCCACTGAGTGCACTAACTGAGTGCACTAACTCAGATCGGGTTGCTTGATGCTCACCTAGCAGGAAAAACGTGTACTATGAAAGCTCCACCCAGTGTTTTTTTCCCGTTTTTGTTGTTGTTGGTGGTGGTGGTGGTACCCCTTCATGTATAAAAGGGAGAAAATACCATGCTTATGGATAGGGAGACTTAACATTGTGAAAATGTTGACATCACCGCAATGATCTACAGATTTAATGCCATCTCAATCCGGCTCCCAGCACCGTTCTTTAAAGAAACAGAAAAACTAATCATCAACCTTAATGACAGGAGATGAGACCCTGGATAAACAAAGCACTATTAAATAAGAAAGAACCTACTGCAGTCAGGGAGGTTTAGTGCTGATCCAGCAAGACACAGAAACCAATGGAACAGCATTAGGAACCCAGAAGTAAACCTACCCACTTATAGATAACTGCTCTTTGGCAAAGGGTCAAAACTCATTAAATAAACAAGGAAGGATTTCCTTTAACATATTGGTGCTGGCAAAACTTGGTATCTATTTGCCAAAGACCGAAATAAGACATATCTTACATCATGTACAAAAATGACCTCAAGGCTATTGAGAGCTAAATATAAAACCTTGAATGAAAACATATGGACAAACTTAAAGGTCATAATGCATAACTAAAAAACACAAACACAGATCACAAACTAGGTGACTGGGACCTCCTAAAAATTAGACACTTTTCCCCTCCCCCGCTATCGTGACCTCAATTCTACCTTACAAATCTAACTAGACCAGAACATGCACACTGCTACAGATAAGAGCCCACAACACAGGGAATCCAGGACAGATAAACCCCTAAGGGCCAATAGAGATACCAGGAGGGGAAGGGGCAAGTGGGGGGAGAAAAGGGGACTTGACCACAATAATCAACATACCCCCACCCACCCCCGCCAGGGAAGAACAACAGAAAAGTGAACTGAAGGGAGCCAGCAGATGATGTAAGATATGAAAATAATAGTAATTTATCATTTATCAAGGGTTCATGAGGGTGGAGGAGGGAGGGGAAAAATGAGGAGCTGATATCAAGGGCTCAAGTAGAAAGAAAATGCTTTGAAAATGATGGTGGCAACATATGTACAAATGTGCTTGACACAATGGATGGATGTGTGGATTGTGATAAGAGCTGTAAGAGCCCCCGATAAAAGGATTTAATAAAGAAATTAGATATTCATGTGCAGTAGATTTCATCAAAATAATATAAACACAAGGTGTCGAAGAGATCCGGTAGCAGGCATCAAAGACCAAAAAAAAAAAAAAATCATAGTATTATGAATGAGGGGACGTAAGGAGTGGGCACCGAGGACCCATCTATGGGAAATTGGACACCCCCTTGCAGAAGGGTCACGGGGAGAAGATAAGCCAGACAGGGTGCAGTGTAGCAATGTTGAAACATAGAATTTTCCTCTAGTTCTTGAATGCTTCCTTCGCCTCACTATCATGATCCCAATTCTACCTTACAAATTTGGCTGGACCAGAAGATGTACACTGGTACAGATGGGAACTAGAAACACAAGGAATCCAGGACAGATGATCCCTTCAGGACCAGTGGTGAGATTAGCAATACCGGGAGGGTGGAGGGAAGGTGAGGGAGAAAGGGGGAGCAGATTACAAGGATCTACATATAACCTTTCTGGGGGATTACGGACAGTGGAGAAGTGGGTGAAGGGAAATGTCGGATGGTGTAAGATGTAGCCAAATAATAATAATTTATAAATTATCAAGGGTTCATGGGGGAGGAGGTAGTGGGGAGGGAAGGGAAATACGAGGATCTGATACCAAGGGCTCAAGTGGAAAGCAAATGTTTTGAGAATGATGATGGCAACAAATGTACAAATGTGCTTGACACAATGGATGGATGTGTGGATTGTGATAAGAGTTGTACGAGCCCCCAATCAAATGATTTTTTTAAAAAAGAGGAGGAAGTTCAATCTGCACTAAAGATATTGGTCAAGAACAAGACTCCAAGAACTGATGGAATACCAATAGAAAAGTGGGTGAAGAGTGACAGAGGATGATGAACGATATGAAAATAATAATCTATAACATCAAGGGTTCATGAGGGAGAGAGGGCAGGGGTGGGAGAGGGGGGAAATGAGAAGCTAATACCAGGGCCTCAAGTAGAAAGAAAATGCTATAAAAATGATGGTGGCAACATATGTACAAATGTGTTTGACACAATGGATGAATGTATGGATTGTGATAAGAGCTGTAAGAACCCTCAATAAGAGTATTTAATAAATATACATATATATATAAACAGATTGGTTAAGAATACAATATATCAGACAAGAGATTATTCTTTGAAATATATAGAAAAGCACCTCAACAACAGAAGAAATAATCCAGTAAAACATGGTCAGGGGGCGTGAACACACCCCTCAGCAAAGAATCCATTCAGGTGGCTGAGAAGCATGAAGAAGTGCTTGGGACCGTTGACCATTCAAGAGATGCAAATCAAAACAAAGCTGAAATTCCATCCCACTGCAGCATTCACAGTGAAGTCCAAAGCAAAAGTAAACAATGCATGCTGGTGAGGGTGCAGGGAGACTAAACAGTATGCTGCCTCTTCAAAAAGCTGGGAAGAGAAACACCGTATGATCCAGAAATCTACGTATATATCAGAGAGATTGGAGCTGTGAAATATATATATATATATATGCCTGTGTTCATCGCAGCACTAGCATAATAGCCCCAAGATGGATGCAACCTAAATGCTCATCAATGAAAGAATGGATACACAAGCTATGCCACTTACACACATGTGGTGCTCTGAAACACTAAAGACAAACAATGGAGCAACCAGGAGGAAATTATGCTGAGGGAAAGGCGTCAATCATACAAATCAATGACGATAGCAGCAGTACAGCCTGTCAGAGGTGCAGGCTGGTTTCAGAAGAGGATGTGGGGCAGCAATGAGTCACAGGGCCTGGTGACGCAAGACCACAGTCATGGAGGGCATCAAAGGCAAGTGCCACAATAGAGTCCACCAGGACAATGATTTACACACTACTCCGGGGAGCAGTGCCTGGATTCGTCAAAGTGAGCAGTGATCTAGTGAGCAGCAGTCTAAGGTGCAACGATTGGTCTCTCCGCATTGGAGGAAAGAAGAGCAAAGATCATCGAGGATGCATGGAGACAATTAGTTCTATGAACGAATGTACCATGTGAACATCAGCCTCCGCCACCCTGAGGCCCGAACAACCAGGTGGCACCCAGCAACCGCTACCAACTGCTCTGTGAATAATAACATTAGAAGTTTCTGGATAGTATGGTGACAATGGGGAACAAACTCAAAATCATACAATTTTTTAAAAAGACTAGACTTAGCGGTTGGACAGCCCATGGCCTTTAGTCACCCTTCGGGTCTGGGGACCGCAATCAATAAGAAGCAAACTATCTGTATATGAAGTATGAATTGTTGAAAAGAAAATTTAGTCTTCACCTAATTCACAATAAAATTTAAAAAGAGAAAAAGCAAACTACTGATACCATGCTTATCCCTGTTGTGTTCCAGCAAGTTGATACGCGACAGAACAGATCTGCTCTGCTCCTACGGAACCAGAAGTCGAGAAGTCAAGCAGCATGCTGCTTTGGGCAGATCTGCTGCAGAAGAACTTTTCAAAGTGTTAAAAGGCACAGATATCACTTTGAACCCTAAGGTGTGCTGGACCCGAGCCATGGTTTTCAAAATCACCTCCGAGGTCGTTCGACGCCCGGAGGGGCCGTGACCCGCAGGCTGCGGGCTGCTGCTCCAGGAGGGGGAGGGGCACGGTGAGTACCACAATGGGACCAAGCAGTAATGGCTGGGAGGATGTGATAGAATGAGGCAATGCTCTGTGCGGCTGTCATGTCCCTGAGCTGGAACCAACTCAACCATCTTCGTGGAGCTCATCTCCAGATCTTCTCTTGTGAGTAACTGACGTGTTCAAACTGCCAACCCTCTGGCTAGCAGGCACGAGCGTCACTACTGTCCCACTAGAGAGCTCCTCAACACGCAATGTGCACAGAAGAATCAAAAAGCTAAAATTCTAAAAAATGAAGGCTTATTTCTTATAAACATAAAGACGTAGTTGGAGAAAGCTTCTAAGAAGTACAATGATAAGGCAAATAAAATATAAAATACATAAGGGAAAATAAATTTAGAAAATAGTCCAAAAGCCCACATCCAAACAATAGCTGTTTCATTAGGTATGAAGAGAGGGGAAAAATGGACAGGAAATGTATTTATCCAATAAATAATCATGAAATTTCCCCAGATTGAAAGGGTAGCCAAGGTACAACAATTGGTCTCTATTTATCTTGGCCAACAGAGAAAGGAGGCGAGTCAGGAAAAGGAGGACATGGAAAGTGTCACTAATTGTCTCCGTGAGCAACTGACTACCTCCTTCATGTCGAGACCACAAGATCGATGGTGCTGGACTACCATTACTGAACATTTAATAAAAGATTCACCAGAAGAAGCCTGATCAAAAGGAGGAAAATACTGGAAAAAATTCAAAAATTTTCATACACTCTAGACTTTCTGAAGCTACAGAGGTTGGACAAACCACAAAAACTATTGTTCTGAAACAGTCTTTAAAACTTAAAAAAAAAAAAAACACTCCTGAAATCATGTTAAAACTTAGTGAAGAACGTCTACCTGGAGTATCATGCCCTCTTTCAGACTGACCTAGATGGGATCGAATTACAAATGGTGACAGGTTACATGAAGGACTCACGGTGGGCAATGAGTTCATGCTATACAAACCTGGGCTAGGGACAAGGCTAGCTAGCTCCGTCCTCCTGCGAAGCGTGGTGCATCGGAATGAGACTCTCACACTGCTCGCTGTCTTCTGGAGCTCTAAGGGAGAAAGGAAGCCACCTTGAGAGCAGAGACAGATCCGTACTGATCATCGATCTTGCTGGCTGAGGCCAGCGCTGCCAGAGCAGGAGCTACTAAGTGTGAAGAATCGGGCTTAACCGCCCACTAACGAGTTTTGGTTTTCTTTCAGACGAAAGTGTAACCGTTCTCTCTCTTAAAAAGCACTTATGGGAAGAAAATTTCACACAACATTATCATATTTTATGAAGAACTATATTTGAGGTGAAAAAATGTATACATTTAAATCCATTATAACAAAATATAACAGGTTTTGCCTGGAGAATCAATTTTCAAAACTCATTAGGAAGAAATACACAGGGCCTGAGATTTTTTCCTGGCATAGTACGTAAGTAAAATATAAATCTTTCAATAATCTTTCACAAAAACCTCCATGGAAAAAGGCAACATTATTTTCTTATCATCTAGAGAGGAAGTCAGTCTACCTCTGAATTCGATGTTTTCTGCATATAAATGCAAAAACTCTTCTAATTCCCACCATCACTGGATCCCAATTATTATAATGACACAGCAGAGTTACAATAAAAAATGAAAAAAATACAGGGACAGCGCCTGCAAAAAATAGCCAAGAAAACTGCACCTGAAAACAGAAAAAGAAGACACACTTTAATATCATCACGTTCCTTTTTAACATAGGTTTTCCATTTTGAAAACAAACAGAAATAATGTTAAAACGTGACCAATATTGAGCACTTGTGATATATTCAGCATATTATTAATTACAAAAATTAGGAGCTTCAATTTATAATGAAATCCATTCACTTCAAATAACCAATAATAATTCTTGCTTCAGGAATAGCCTAAAGCTAGATATGTTTTTGTTTGTTAGGTTAAAAACGCAAAAGCAAAAACATTCCCTACACAATTTTCAGTTTCTGTCTTACATTCCACTTTACCACTTTCTTCTTTACTGCTCATTACCTATTCTTAAATCGACCCTTCCCCTCAATTTCTGAAGTCACTTTAAAAAGCTTACTCACATTTTATAAGAGTATGTTTTTGGGGTGACATGCTAGATTGTGTTAAACACTTTTTTAAGGATAGTACTAACAAAAAATGAAAAAAGTGCAATTTTTGCAAGCAGCTTACAAAGCAGCTAGCTTGATTATTATCTAATAAATTTTGAAAAATTAAAAAGTAATGGCTAGGTAAAATAACAAAAATAGAAATATTTTTATTAAGAACACGACGTGAGAAAAGACAAATAAGCAAGTTACGGTTCAGACATGAAGAACCTTTAGTCATCATCAAGTTTGATCCTTAATCTGTAATTATATCAGGGCCACGATGAAAATTAAAGACAATGAAAAGCTATGAAGTTACAAAAAGAAAGTCAGTTTTCCTTTTCATAAGCCTGTGCTAACCATCTAGAACCAACTAGCGATCAAAACAAGGATCTGGATGAAGCATGGCTTCTCAGATAGAAGCACAGGCAGCGGGAGGAGAAAGGCGCACTGGATTGCATGGGAATCAGAGCTGTGGGTAGTAAGTGGCATTATGAAGAAAACGAAGAGACCATGCCCAGAATGGGGGAGACACTGTAAAAGCTTACTATACCAGAGAAGATGCCTAAAAAATTCAGCACCACAAAAGACTTTGAAACAAGAAAAGATACAAATAACCAATAAGCACACAAAGAATTGCTCACTAGGGCAATGCAAATAAAGAAGCACAAGAAACGGTCAGTCTACCCCTACCCGGATGGTTATGGTCTGCACAACAGAAACTAAGTGTTGTTGCTATGAGGGTGTGGGAAAGCGGACCCCCCCTTAGGCACTGCGGGCGGATGTCAAATGGCCCCCCTGTGGGAGAAGAGAGTGCAGCGGCTCCTCAAGGGGTTAACTGCGAGCTAGCTCCACTCCTGATAGAGACCCAAATGAACGGAAAGCAGGGGCTCAGATGCTTACACACCAGCGCCCAGTGCAGCATTCTTCACAACAGTCAAAAGATGAAAAGCAAAGCATCTATAAATATATATATATATAAATATACAAAATGTGTTACATGCATACAGTGGAATAATATTTCAGTTATAGAAAGAAGTGACATTTTAAAACAAGAAACCAAATGGATGAACCTTGAAAACATTATGCTAAGTGAAATAAGCCAGACGCAAAATGCCAAATACTGTATGGTCTGCTATAGTTTATTGTGCCAGCCTGGCCGAATAAACACAAGTAGGATTAACTGAAGGGCAGAGGGATAAGTGGCTTGGTGAGCCTCGCCTTGCTTGCTCTGTGCCTCAGTTTAAAGGGGTACACTACCTGTGGGATGCCTAGCCTGTGGACTGTGTCGCTGTAAGTTGAGGTCCCTTTAAGCCCACACGATTGGAATGTTCATCTCTGGAGCTGGGGACTGACAGTTGATGACAGTTGGGGACCTGCCCTGCAGTTTGCTGCCTGGGTATATATAGCCCAGCTCTCTCTACAGAAGGGGACTGGTACCTGGCAGCTCTCAGAACTTGAAGGACTGCTAGTGTCTCACTGCTTTAAAATTTAACTGTTAATTTCTTGTATTATCTATCTGTATATTATTTAATGGTTTATTTCTTGAATTATATATCTATCTTTATAAATATATTTATATATAATTACTAGCAATCTGGTTTGTCTCTCTAGAGAACCCTGTCCAATACATGGTCCCACTCTTATATGAAAGATCTCGACTCTGTAAAACCCATCAAGACCAAAGATTAATGATTACCAGAGGGTAGATAGGCTGGGGTGGAGGGGGAGATACATCAGTTTAAGAGAAAGTATATTAAAGCAATTTGTAATGATGTAAAAACAACTCAGCCAAAGAAGTCCACGCCAACTGCAGACACATCAGTGATATACTTTGCAGAACAATGGCCTACACAATAACTCCTATCTTGAAAACAGGTGAGGGAAGTTGTGTTTACCCAGGAGTGCTAAAAACCAAGGTTTAGAGTCACAGGCAATGCTCCCTCTGGTGGAAAGCATGAACTACGGCATTTCAGAGCACCACCAGTCAAAGGCTTGGGTAAGACAAAGTCTTTTACGAGAAACTCAAGAATAATGATGGACAACTTTGAAAACCATTTCTTAAATGCCAAGTATGTGGTAGTCAAAAACACTGCTACAAGCCGGAAGCTGAAGCAACAGGCTAGAGGGTAGACAAACGCTGACTGGGTGAAGGAGAAGAGTAATCCCCAAGAGGGAGAATAGAAACCAAAGGGGAGGGGTTATGGTGTCTGTCTGTCTCTCTCTCTCTCTCTCTCTCCCTCCCTCCCTCCCTCCTCTGAAGAGTGGCTTAAACTATTGAATACAAATCCTCCATACAGGTCCACACACTTCAGAAGGCAGTATTTCTAACTCTTTAACCTTTTCCTGAAAAATTCTGTGCTCAACTTGCCATGTTGGAACCCCATTTTGCATGCTCAGGGGACTCATGTTCTTTTAAATGTTCTTTGTGTTTGAGGAACAAAATGAAATACGAGGGGGTAAGATTGGGCAGTAGGGTAAAAAATGAGCAAGTGCATTGTTGGAATGAAAAAAGTTCCTAAATACAACTTTCCTGACCTTCTCTCACCAGTGCCACTCTGGACAGAATGAGTTTGCCAATATTCAACCAAAACTCTCATTTTAGGGGCTGAGGCTGCCATGCCTAAGGAGAACAGGCCCTGAGAGGACCAAAAGGGTGGGTTCTCCACTCAAAGGGAGTACAAGAATGGGGCAGCCTCAGCACCAAGAACAGTTCCCAGCCCAGAGGGCTTGGGTAGTTGAGAAGAAGCCCAGGGCTGATGCACAATTAAGAGCTGGGAGAGTAGGGGTCAGTACCCAGAGAATATAATTAGATGGAATAAATGTTAAACTTCTGGTTGTCTGGTACCCCAACTTTCCCTCTGTACTGGAAATGCCTACCTTGTGTCTACGCACCACTGTACTTTGCCTCACCCATATTTCACTGGGATGACTCGGATGATGAGGTTTCACACTCCAGAGTTGATTTAAGATTTTGGTGGGATGTGAGGGGTGAATATGTTTGGCACAAGTCAAATAAATGGATTTGGGGGAGAAGGGAAAAGGACAGAATGCTTTAACTTTAATCATGTCCCTGAAAAATGGGTTGTAAATCCTAACCTCTATGCTTGTGGTTGACAGGAGCCCTGGTGGCATAGAGGGTTGTGCATTGGGTTGCTAACTGCAAGATCAGTAGTTCGAGACCACCTGACAATTCGTGAAAGAAAGATGAGGCTTTCTGCTCCAGTAAAGAGTAACAGTCTTGGAAACTGATGAGGACAATTCTACCCTGTCCCAGTTCTACCCTGATCCTACTAGTATTTATTTCTGTTAATTGTCTTGAAAGTTTATTGGAAATCAAATCATATAAAACTCATTTGCATAATAAAGATGATTCTTTCCCAAATGAGATTACAACCACAAGCATCTGATTCTATCAAGACAATTAACAGAAGTAAAGAACTTCCTTAAAAAATTTAAAAAATCAAGTCCTAAACGTATTCAAATATAAATCTGAATATAGTCAGGGTTCCAAAATAATGCCAATAAAGCTAAAATTTCAAAAGCAATATAAGTATGGCCGCCTATTGGAATCATGAGAGTGAAAGGTTGCTCCTATGACGTTTCTTTTAATTCCCTTGAGTATACTATCCTGCTCCTTTTACCCTACCCTCAATCCTTACCAACGGGACCCTGATGCAAATGATATGAAACAAAAATGGGCGCACACATGTCCTCGAGTTAAAAGCTCACAATTACTGCTCTCATTGGTGAATGCTGGCAGGAACACCCCATATTCTGGCTGCCAGTATCACTCACAAGAATCCCTACATCCAGACCAGAACTCAGAGAGCAGGGTCAGAGTACCTGTTCTGACTGGATAGAAATAAGCATTCACTGAGACACAGCACATCCTTGGGAGTAATTTATCCTCAAACCTTTTGCAGCTCTTTTCACTCACATAGGATTAAGAAACCATTGGTGTCTCAGAGAAGCCAATCCACAGAGAAGACCACATGGCCGGCCCCACTAGGAGACACGACATCCCTCACTGACCCATAGCAGGGGACAACACTGGAGACACAGTGTGGGAATTTCACCCGATCTGATCCCACCACACCGAGGCAAACCTCTAAGGGCAAGCAACAGAACAGCAAGGGGAACAGAGCAACCAAGTCCCCAGGGAATACCAAAAATAGACTTTGGGGCCAAGGCTTGGCACCCCATTAGACTCCACCGGAAAACATTCCTAAAGGCCAACAAACAGTCCTTAAACTAACTACAAGCTTTTCTTTCTTGTTGTAGTTGTGTTGTGTTTTTGTTTTTGTCATTGAATTTTTGTTGCTGTTGTCTTTTTTTGTTGCTTGGTTTTGCTGTCTTGTTTTTGGGCATGTTATTATCTCCGCAGGTTTATCTAAATAAGATAGGCTGGATGAACAATCTGGAGGAGAAAACAACTGGACTGACAGTTCCACAGGGACAAGGGAGAGGGGAGGTGGGGGGAAAGGAAGTGGTGTAAACAAAGCCAAGGACAAGGGAACAACAAGTGACCCAAATCAGTGGTGGAGAGGATGTAGGAGGCCTGGTAGAGTGTGATCAAGGATAATGTAACCAAGAAGAATTACTGAAACCCAAATGAAGGCTGAGCATGATAATGGGATTAGAGGAAAGTCAAAGGAAATAGAGGAAAGGGCTAGGAGGCAAAGGGCATTTATAGCGGTCTAAATAAAGGCATGTACATATGTAAATATATTTATATATGATGATGGGGAGATAGATTTATGCGCATACATTTATAGGCTTAGCATTAAAGTAGCAGATGGACATTGGGTCTCCACTCAAGTACTCCCTCAATGCAAGAACACTTTGTTCTATTAAACTGATATTCCACGATGCTCACCTTCTCGACACGATCGTTGAAGACAAATGGGTGCATAATCAAATGTGGTGAAGAAAGCAGATGGTGCCCAGCTATCAAAAGATATAGCATCTGGGGTCTTAAAGGCTTGAAGGTAAACAAGCGGCCATCTAGCTCTGAAGCAACAAAGCCCACATGGAAGAAGCACACCAGCCTGTGTGATTACGAGGTGGCAAAGGGATGAGGTATCAGGCATCAAAGAACAAAAAAATCCTATCATTGTGAATAAGGGGGAGAGTGGAGTGGGAACCCAAACCCATCTGCAGGCAACTGGACACACCCTTACAGAAGGGTTGTGGGAAGGAGATGAGCCAGTCAGGGTGCTGTGTAGCAATGATGAAACACACAAATTTCCTCTAGTTCCCAAATGCTTCCTTCCCACCCACCCCCCTTCCTACCCCACTATCATGATCCCAATTCTACCTTACAAATCTGGCTAGACCAGAGGATGGACACTGGTACAGATAGGAACTGGAAACACAGGGAATCCAGGATAGATGGTCCCTTCAGGACCAGTGCTGAGAGTGGAAGGAGGGTGGGGTAAAAAGGGGGAACTGATTACAGGGATCGACACATAACCTCCTCCCTGAGGGATGGACAACAGAAAAGCGGGTGAAGGGAGATGTTGTAAGTTATGACAAAATAATAATTTGTAAATTATCAAGGGTTCATGAGGGAGGGGGAAGGGGGGAGTGGGGAGGGAGGAGGAAAAATGAGGAGTTGATGCCAGGGGCTTACATGAACAGATGTTCTGAGAATGATGAGGTTCACGAATATACAAATGTGCTTTATACAATTGATGTATGGATTGTGATAAGAGTTGTATGAACCCCCAATAAAATGATTTTTTTTAAAACCCCAAATGTTGGGGTTTATCCTAGAAACAAAAATACCACTCAGTGTCATCACATCAAGGCCAACTCACAGGGACCCTATAAGACAGTTGTAGAGTATCCCTATGAGTTAGTGGGAATACAAAGCCGCCTATTTCTCCCTGGGAGTGGGCTAGTGGTTTTGAAGTTCTGACCTTGCCGTTAGCAGTCCAACTCTTAGCCACTACACTACCAGGGTTCCTGGAAAATACTAGTGATCAAGTTAAAACATATGCCCTGTTAATGCAACTGACTTACCAAGGCATATTTGAAACATTCACTCAAAAACTGGAGAACTGAATACACAGTGTCTGGTTAGGAAACTTAGGAAAGCACTTTTTAATGTAAATATGTAGAGATGATCAATTTCTTTGTATGGCTAGGTAAGGGATCCTGGGAAAGCAGGCATAGCATTACTCAGAGCCAGATCCTCATCATTTAGTCACATCCCTTAATGATCATCAGCTATGTTCTTAATAATATACCTAAAATATCTAAAAAATGACTTGCCTTACCTTTTGCATACACATATCAGCTATTATGGACAGCGGTATCGTAAGGCTTAGTGCAAGCGTGCCTATCAATGATGAGGTAAGAAAGCAGCCCCTAAAAAAGAAAGAAAGATAGGAAAACAAGAAAATAACATTTCATATTTAAAAAAATTAAAAGGCCCCCAAAAGAAGTGAAACAATACAAACACCACCAAAGACTCCTATAACACACGTTTGAGAGCTCAAGAGCAAAACTAAAAGCTTAGAGCAGACTGAAATACACTAAAGCTATCAAGATTGTTCTAAATCTTATCTTCCAATATTAAAAATTCAAATGAAAAGTCCAAAGGACTCTATCCTGTTTTCAAAATGTGTTGAGAGATTTTACTCAGTTTTAGATTCTATTCAGTTTTATTTCAACAAAGTTTCATAAAATACTACTCAATAATCATAGTTTTGTGATACTTAGCTAAACTTTCTTTAAATCAAATCACTCACAACATTAAGAAATTGACTAGTCAACATATGAATCTACCATCAAGGAGTAATACCTCCCCCTCATTAAAACTAAAATTGTCTTTAAAGGTGTTTTTCCTTGGTTTTCCTCAGCATACGAAAGAAAGACAATATTTTAAAAGGATATCTCCTGTCAACTTCCATTTTTTCAGCAACTGTCCTAGTAGCTAAATTCTTCGTTTTAATATTTCCCTGGAGTATCAACGTTGATTATCAAATTTTGGAAAAGCAATCTGCATTTTAGTTCAACTTGAGGGAACATATACCAAACAGAAACAGATAAGCTATTTAATAATTTTTATGTGCTTTGATGTGTAAGAATGTTTAAAAAGTGTACAGGGAAGCCATACTATATATACCATACATACTCGAGTATAAGTCGATCAGAATATCAGCCAATGCACCTAATCTTACCACAAAAACGACATTAAAAGTGTGCTGAAAGACTCGGCTTATACATGAGTATATATGGTCATTAAAAACAATGACCCACGGAAGTTATAGGTAAATAAATTTGGAATATGTTTAAATTAATAATATAGCCTTTGCAGCAAATGGGAATATCCCCATAAAATGTCAGTAGAAATTTTCCATAGAGGCTGGACAATTTATTGTACTAAAAAGTTTAAAACATATTGTTCTCACTGCCACCGAGTCAATTCCGACTATAGGGTTATGATGAGAAATATATTTATATGATTCTCACTTTGCTTTGGATTATAAACATCACCTAGAATTTGAGGTTTATAATGTTTAATTAAGTTGATTAGCCTACTGGCAATAAACTCTTGGATGTGCTGGTGGCATTGTTGGGCACCTGTTAGACTATGTCTGTGGTTCCAGCCCTGCGGCCACTCCCAGGAAGAAAGATGAGGCCATGTGATTCTGTATGGAGCTACAGCTTAGGGAGCTCTGTACTACAGAGCAGTGGTTCCCAACCTGTGGGTCGCGACCTCTTTTGGCGGGGGGTCGAACGACCCCTTCACAGGAGTCGAACGATTCATATCAGTAGCAAAATTAGTTATAAAGTAACAGTGAAAATAATTTTATGGTTGGGGGGGTCACTACAACATGAGGAACTGTATTAAAGGGCCGCGGCATGAGGAAGGTTGAGAACCACTGCTGTCGAGTCTAGGGGGTCACTGTGAATCAGAATAAACTCAAAGGCAGTGGGCTCAGCTTAATGAACGATTAGAAATCGCTGGGTGACACAAACAGTTAAGTTCTTGACTATTACTGTGTACAGAGGTGTATCAGAAAAATCCAGCTTTTCAAAGTTGTGAAGCATCCATCCTAGGTAGGGATAAATAAAGCTAGGAGCACATGTAGGGCTCTGAGGGTCCAAATGTATCTATTCAATAATAAACATCCATATACACAGTGGGAAATATAAATTATGCTCCTTTTTATAGAAGAATTTTGTAATTATATACCAAAATTTAGAGTACACTGTTTTGACCTAGTCACTTCTAAACTGAAAGGTCCCCTTTAGAAATGAAAATATATTTATCATATTGCTATATTATACAAGAACACTTCTATATGCTAAGACATATAGAAAAGTGTTTGATGACATAGTATTTATAAAGAAAAATATTGGAAACATGAAATGTATCTTAAAAACATCTAGTTAAACGTAGCCATTATTACATAAGATTGGAATTCTATGTAGCCTTTTTTTTAAAAAAAAAAGAGTTGAACCTAAGTGCTGATACATAAAGAATTTCCTACACACAAAAGACATGAAGTTATGAAAACTGTACAGAACAATCCATAAAATATTGTTTTGTATATTAAAAGTCAAAACACTTGAGGAAAACATTAAGCCAGCAACACACTTCGGTAGGTATAAAATATGTTTAGAAGTTAACAGTAATCACCTTTGAAAAAAGGACTGAAAAATTTGGAGAAGGGGGGTTGCTTTGTCTTATTAATGCTTTTGCTTACTTTGGCAGGCATTATTCTTTTACACTTAACAAAGCTAAATAAAAGAGAAATTATTATAATATGTCACTCTATCATGTCTTTAAGAATATAAGTCCCTGGGGTACATACTAATCTCAGAAAGCTCATGATAGAGATTAGATGTACAGCACACTCATATTCAATAGTCCCTCAACAGCCACATTCCATTCTGCTGAAAATAGAGAAATTCTACTGTTTCAGTAAAGAATTAGTGTTATAGATATTTGTAGATAAAACAGTACACTTACACAGTTATTCTCAATAATAATGACCATAATTAAACCCTTCTCTGGTCTAACATCCAAAAAGAAATTGAAGTATTTCTTTAAAATACATAACTCTTTAAAAGTTTTCTAATTTCAATTAAACTCTGAAAACTAGACACTATGAAGTTGTCTTAAAATAATAATGAATGTATAATTATTTTCAATTAGCTATGAATAAGTTAAACCATATTGCTGTCAGAAATGGTTGACGATCAACAATTTCTCATGGCTTAACTAAATTCAATCGAAATGCTTAAATTCCTACCCAGTAAGTAGCTATCACTGCTCAGAACCAAGAAGGAAAAAAAGAAAAAGGAAAAAAATCACAGCAGAAGAGAACACAAAGTTACATAGTAGATATTAATAAGTGAAATATAGTTAACTTCCTTTCTGGTTAAAAAAAGGAGCGCGCGTAAATGCAATGAAGACAGAAAAATTAATGAGCTAACAGACTTAAAGCGTTTTAGTTTTGGAATATACATGCATGCAAATTAATCAGAAGAGTACTCCCCAAAACGGCAGGCCCGGAGAAGATTCAGAAGTGAATGTTCACATTTTACATTTCAAACGAGGGAGGAGTGTGGGTGGCCTGCATGGCGAGAGTCTAGGAAGCCTTGGAGAAGTTACTCTGCTGCAGGCTTCCGCAGAGAACAACACCCGTCTTCACTGAGATGAAATACAACTCAATGAGGAGTGTAAGTACAATGTACTTGAAAACAGGATTAAGTATAAAAGTCTGTAGGGAAAAAATCTTTGAAACTCCACAGAGGAGACTGCCTTTCAGCTGTTTTCAGATTGATGTCACAGTGACTTTAAAATTACATTTCCATCTCAAAGTTAGAGTTTGCACAGCCAGCTCACCCATATGAAAGGCGTTGAGAAAATCAACAAGAGACAGAGTCTGTGAACCGGATGGGTGAGAGCCCAGGCTCTTTAAACAAGTCCCCAGATTCTCACGTAGAATCACATTGGGATACACATATCTAATAAGTTTAGATGTCCACTAAATAATTATTCCTTTCATTTGTATGACACTCCACCTTCTAAAACACTTTAAGAAATTTGCATGATTCACTGTCATTCATTCATTCAACAACAATTTATTGAGTTTCTCCTCTGTGGGAGGCATTATTCTATACAGTGGCCCAGGTCAGTTAAAGCCAAACAAACAAAGAAGGAAATGAAAACAAGCCCAGTTCCAGTTTCACTGGAGAATAATCTCATGTTTATAAGTGTGGCCGGTAGGTAGACAGGTACACCAGAGGGGTCATCAGAAGACAAGAAATCTAAATGCTTGCACTATTCAGGTTTCTAACTGAAACGAAGGCATCCAAGGACAATAAACAGTACATACCACAACCACAGGAACTCTGAGAGAACTGTTCCAATAAGGCCATTAATGATAATGCACATTAATACTACTTTATTGGGAAACTCAAAGTCCTCAAATCCAGTATAATGAAGTAAAAAGAAACCTGGCCATAAGAGCAGCAGATTAAACAGACCTACAAAACCTAAATATATATAAAAGAAAAGAAAAATGTTAGTAATTATGGTCTCAATTTCCCAAACTTATCATTATCTCTATGATATGGAAACATTAAATTTTGCACAAATAACTCCAACATGTTTTGTAACGTAAGCTGTTTGTTTCTAAGTTAATCTCACAAACACCTCAACACCAAAAGAAAACTGTATCAAACAATTGGAGATGATTGGATATTTGCATTGTATTGATCAACTACTGTGGAATAAACCACCTAACAATTCAAAAGGAAGGGCTGTTAACCTTAGCCATGATTAATATAGTGTACTAGAATTTGAAAGACACATATGTTAGTTGCATATGTTGTATATGTTGCAATTATAAGGAAATGGTTCTCTCTTTCTCCCTTCTTCAATTCAGTTGGGCGGCTACCTACAAAGTCAGCAGTTCGAAACCACCAGCCGCTCCAAAGGAGAAACGGAAAACGTTCTACTGTGTACCATAGGGTTGCTATGAGTTGGAATTGACTCCACGGTATTGAGTTCAGTTGTTTTTATCCTAGGAATAATAGAGGAAGGGTCGCTGCAAAAAAGATAAGTTATTGATTTCCACCTTCCCAGAGCTGATAAACTAGCTGGTGAGCTAACACACACCCACAAATAGCTAGTCGACCCATCAAATACAACCTGGCTGTTTGAAGGCTAAAGAGTGAAGGGATTGCATCTGCTTTACATTCTGATGATGCTGGATTCCAATTCCAGCTCTCATACTCATGAGCGCCGTGACTCCACTCAAGATACAGCACCCTACACCTTTATCCTCGATTCTGAACATGCTTCATTAGCATAAACCAGCACATGTATGAATTGGAAACCAAGTACAAAACTTTTTGACTTAACCCTATACATACACACATAGATAATAGCAAGCTTATTTTCTATTTGCTATGACACCTAACAAAAAAGTAGGCTTTCGTGTTGTTTAGTTAAGGGGGCTTACGGGGGCTGGAGCACCTACAACCACCACTCTTCTTCGAAGAACTGTCCTTACAGAACAGCCAAGACTACCCTTCCAATGAGGGGTCCCCCCCCCCCGCCCCTCAGGCTCTGCTGCAATGGCTGACGGGGGTTTACACGGTGTGCAGCTCACAGCACAATGATGTGCGTGCTCCCCAACTGCCATGAGTTGAGTCAACTCTCCTCTTGACCTGAAACCACGGGGTTCTTCACTCACTCATTCCCCAGTTCTTCCTGCACAGCACCCCCTCTCAACAAACCACCAAAGAACACCCCTGTCTTATACTCCATGTCTAAATAAAACGAAAAACCCATCTCCATGAAGTCAATTCTGATCCAAAGCGACCCCACTGGGCAGAGAAGAACAGCCCCATAGGATTTACAGGCTGTGATCTTTATGGGACAGACTGCCATTGGTGGGTTTGAACCAACAGCATTTGGGTCAGCAGCCATGCTCTTAGCCACAAAGCCACGAGGGAGTCCAAATGAAGACATCCAATAAGAACAAAAATGAAAAAATAAAAGCACACACATACAAATGACACTCAAGACCTCAAACTGTTAGACTAGCACTACAAATGATTCCAATCTATTTGGCAAATAATTTAGCAAATCTATTTTGTAGCCTATTTTGAACTGAAATCCCATGATAAATTAACAACTTGCTAGATAGCTTTCCTTCCTCTTTAGGAAGGTACAAATGGCGTCCCCCATTCTTCAGGCTTTAAGAACCAGAGCACACATCTTCCTGTTCTCCTCCTCAGCACATTTGCTCAAGATCACCTGCTGTGCCTCTGCTCATGCTTCTTTACCCTCAATAATCTAACCCAAACTTCTTATCCAAATCCCGTCTTATTCTATAGCCCAAGTCTAATCAATTTTACTTTACATACCACATCATTCTACAGGCACTCTCTTAAAAGAGTAAATTAATACATTTTTCTCAAAGTCACTGATGTTGAAGACTCACAGTGACCAGACAGAACCAAGTAGAACTACGCAAGCAAACCGTCACATTTTTCTACCACAGAGCCCATGATAAGTTTGAACCTGATCTTTTGGTAAGCAACCTAGGGGATGCGAATGAATTTAATGTTTAAAAAGAAAAAAGGTGTCAATGTCCCTGTGGGTTTCCAAGAGTGTAAATCTTTACAGGAGCGGAGCGCCTCCCTGTTATTTCTCCCGTGCAGCAGTTGGTGTGTTTGAGTCACCGTACTCTCTGTTAGCAGCCCGGTGCTTATCCCACAGTGCCACCAGCGCACTACTATGTATGAAAAGAACATCAGCATTTCAATTAATTCAAGGTGGAATGTTTTATGATTCTACTATAAAAATCATTAGAAGTATCACTTTTACAGAGAGATTTTTGAATTCTATACTAGCAATGATATGCCAATCTAGTGAGTACAAAAACCTTTTAATTTGTTAATCTTCAGTTAAAGGTATTCAAACTGTTTTAAACAGGAAGACATGTTTTTACAAGTAGCAGAGGGGTTCAAGAACCAAGTTCACACCTGGAACGTGGTCTCTTCCCATGATCCTACAGTGTTCTAAGAAGTCATAACCGTTAGAATTCAGGTCTCCTGACTCCTTAAAAGCTACACTTTGAACTCTTACAAGTAGGCTTCTTTGCTCTCCTGACACTCAAATACTTTCTGGAAGTATCTTCTCAAGGCGCCCTTTCCTTACAATCCTACAGAAAGCACAGCTCTTCCATGAGATGATTTTGGGCAAAGGGGTACTTGGAGATCCTGTGAGGGATTCTATTCACCAAAGTCTACGAATGGATGCCAGGACCCGTCACTGGGTAATCTGAAAGCCCATGCCAAAAAAGAACTCAACTCGCCAATGGGATCATTTGAATGACCCCAGAGTTGCCAGTGTTAACAAAGGAAAAGAAAGCATACAAGGTAGAACAGTCTGTCTCTCTCTCTCTCTCTCTCTCTCTCTCTCTCTCTCTCTCTCTCTCTCTCTCTCTCCCCAGTGTTTTGTTCTGCTGTACACAGGGTCGCTCTGAGTTGGAAGTGACTCAACAGCACCCGACAACAACAAATATACACACACACAGATATGCATGTATGTGCATGTAACTTGGGAGTAGTTTCCTCAATCCCAGGCTTCAAGCAACAGTCCTGATGGCAAAGTAGGCAAAGCACTGGGCTAAAAGGTAAGTGGTTCAAATCCACCAGATGCTCCTCGGGAGAAAGATGAGGCATCTGCTCTGTAAAGTCCTACAGTCTTGTAGGGCCATGCGTTGGCATGGACTTGATGGAAGTGAATGGTCTGTGAGTTAACCCTGTGAAACAGGTCCCCCCTGTTCAGTAGTGTCACTATGAGTCGGAATCAGCCTGATGGCAGTGGGGTATGCATCACACGAATGAAAATGGCAAAACTGTAACCCAGGAGGTGTACTCTCACATGCCGCTAACAGTTCAATTCTGTCGTATCAATGACAAATGCGTGGCTCACAAGGTGAACACTTTGCTGCAAAAAACGTTAGCAGGAGTTTTTCGATTTGCTGTGGGGATTGTGCATCCCTTCATAGGAAGTGCACAGGCAGGTCATATGAACCTCAGCTCCTTAAGGTCTCTTCCATCCCTAAACTCCTAGGATTTTAATGAAAGATTTATATGGGACA
This sequence comes from Tenrec ecaudatus, assembly GCF_050624435.1. NCBI lineage: Eukaryota > Metazoa > Chordata > Mammalia > Afrosoricida > Tenrecidae > Tenrec > Tenrec ecaudatus. The sequence continues at coordinate 136,001,091 of NC_134542.1, read as the reverse complement.
AAAAACATTTCTCTCAGAGGTTCCCCCCATTCCACCCTCAAAAAGCTAAGTTAATAATCTAGAGTAAAAGAACCTCACAAAATAAACATATTCTTACCAAAGAACATTGGAATATCCAATTTATCTTCTCTGTCTACTTTTCTCTTAATCATAACAATATAGACAGCATAGAGCATGGCGCCAACAAGAGACCAAATGGAACCTACAGAAATCAAAATAATGTTTAAAGAATTTCATTCATTAACTCATTCAACATATACTTAAAATCTAATTAAATGATAGATATGATTCTAAGTAGCAAGGGCATAAAAACAGAAAACAAGGAGATGCAATCCATCCCACCCACATTCTCCAGGAGTTCCAGAAGGTGCTCAGGGTGCGACAAAGAAGAGGAAAAGGTCACCCCAGGGCTCTAGCGAAACACCCACAGCTAAGCTCAAACGCCTACACTTGTAGTCTCCTGGTTTTGACATTTTGAAATGCGCATTTGTGTTTCCCCACAAACATAATTTTGACAGTTAGCAGAATGCAACTTAAGAATGCTTCTTTCCCTCTCTACAGGGTTGTTCCTATTGCTCTCCCGGCTACCTGGACTCTCTCCCTGCACCATAGCTTTTGTAATCCATGATTTTTTTTTTAATTGTGAATTAGGTGGGGAGTTTACATTTCAGACTCTGCATTCAACAGTTCAAACAACTCATCAACCCCCTTATCACTTTTACTATATATTTCACCATCGTGATTCCCACCGCCATGTTTTCTCTGTACGCCACTGAAATTCTACCTAATTTGCCTTATGTTTTATACAGTCAGTCCCATAATTACTATGGTTGTAGATGGTATTGTTCTATTCTTCAGTTGCTTCACTTTGCAAGCCCCGTACAGTGATAAAAATGAAGAATTCCCTGTAAATGTCAAACACAAAGTGTATGCTGCCTTTGCACTCTCTGTAGTATCCAACAATGGTGCTGGGTTCCCAGTCCGTGAATGACAAGCACGGTTTCTCTGTAATTCATTGTTTCACTCTCAAATACATTTAAATAAGGGTTCAAATCAGCAAATACATTTTTAGGGCAGGGAAATTATTCTATGTGATACAGTAATGATGGACACAGTATACTTTTGACAAAACCATACAAAAGTGTACCATAATGTAAATATGGACTTCTAATTAATACTTAATTATGTATCAATATAATTTCAACATGATAATAAATATACCATACTACAGCACATTGTTAACAATAGGGGAAACTATGGGGAGGGGGAGAGAGGAAGAATATGGATATGAAAACTGACTGCACTCATGCGCAACTCTTCATAAACTTTAATATTTTAATCAATTATTCATGCATACAACAGTTTATTCAATTATCTACATAAAACATTGTTAATAGACACAAAGCGACTCTGAGAGGAAAGTGATGAGGTCGTTCAAGGCAAAGTTTCCCAAACAACAATTAGGAACAGTTTAGAAGAAAGGGTTCTAGTCAGTACATTTCAAGTATCTAGAGAAAATATCCAGAGGGAAACCATTGAGCTGGGCTCCAATTATCTTTATTTTTTGTTAAGTCTAAAAAGGAATTTAAAAAACCTAGGTGTTAACTGTGCAAGAAACAACAATGAGTACTAAAATTAGTGGCTGAAAGTAAGATAAAGAACAGGATAGCTTTATAATCTGAATGTATTTCCCCACAAAATGCTACTTACAAAGAGAGAAAAATTAGTTATGTTACCGGCAGAAACCTGGCAGACAAGAACTTAATCAAATGATAAAGTTAACACCACGAGTACTACTAAGGCAAATCACTACTACGTGTCCCTGAAGACATTTGGTCACTTCTAAAATATTCTTATCAGAAATGTAAGCTTGAATTTAACAATAAGGAAATTTCAAACAAACTGGATGACAATATACAAAACTAAGGGACAGTACTTCAAAACTGTGGCATCACAAAAGGTTATAGAAAATGAAGATTGATGAGCAGTTCCACATTAGAGCTCTCAAAGGAGACATAGAATTAAATACAACAATTGATCCTGAAGCAGAAAAAGAGCACTCATTGAAAATCGTGACCTCTAAGAAGGCTATACAGATTCTATAATAGTATTATAGCAATGTTAATTCCTGATTTGGGTAACTGTACATTAATGATAAGAGATGTTCACCTTAGGAAAAATCTGGGGGAAGGCAAGATGGAAATTCTTTGAGCTATTTTTGAACTTTTTACATGATGTCAAAGGGGGAGACTGAAACAAGTGCTGTTACTCTGTCCGGGCTGACCCCTTTGTTCCCTGAGGGGTGAAGGGGCCCGGGAGTACATGTGTGCATAATGTGCACAAACCTTTCTTGTACACAGGCACTCTCTGCTATCCAAACACCCGAATGATAGACAATTCCTATTTGCCCTTTAAATGAACCTGGCACTGTCATGGCCAACAAAGTGAACCAGAAACAGACTAGCATTTTTACAGGTTGGGTGATGTGTTATGGTAACTAAAATGGGAAAACTTAGCGTTTGAAGCTACGGCATGGAAAACTCAGCAGCAGCAGAGGATGCCTGCCCTTGAAGAGCCTGCTGCATGTGCTTGGGTTTCTGGCAGGACTATAGAAAGGCTCCACATATTCAAAGGGGTGGTCAAATGCCATCTTTGAGGGACACTGCTGTTCTGTCTCTGTTTACCAGTGGTTTGTAGCCTGCTTTAATGTTATATAAACCAAACACTACTAGCTGCGATTCTTTGTCAATATGGCTCCCATAGGAACATGTGGGTGGAGTTTATTTAGCCTCTCAATCAGGACACAGCTTGACTGGAGGGCAACCGAGACACCTGGCTTCCTGGAGGCTGGCCCTTCTCTCTCTCTCGCCTTCACCTTCTTGTTGAAGACCTACACTTGGAGAGGTGCTGAAGCCACGCCAGAGACCTGCCAGATGCCTGGAGATGCATCCACTGCCATTGGCTTTACAAGACTTTGCACCCACCAGCCTGTGACCTTCCAGCATTATGCATCATTGCATGTGGCTGCGTTTAAGTGTGAAGAGGCACTTATGGACTAGAATCGGACTTATGGACTTGATCTGGACTGGGCTGAGAAGTCTATATATAATTACTTCTTCATATAAAGCTCTCTCTTACAATTATATGAGTGCTCCTGGATTTGTTTCTCTAGTCAACCCAGCTAACACACTAGCAATAAATTCTTAATCAAAATCACTTTCACTTGCTGATACAGCTTTTAAATAACTAAAAAGGCTTTAAATATTTTCTTGCACTAAAGTATGCTTAAATAAGAACCACACACAACCGTCCTGACTGATCTACAAATGCTTAAAGAAACAGGATAGAATTGGAATTCATCCCTAGCAGCCTGACAGAGAAGGCGAATCTAGGTACTTACCTATTGTATCTCTTCCGGCAGATTTTTCAGATCCTGATAGGTTTACCAACACAACACCTCCAATACTAGGAGAATAACAATCATTACTGAGAGCATAATAATAAATTTCTTAAAAGGATAATCATAAAAAGAATTTACAAATGATTAATACTAATCTCAACTTTAGGCAAAACTGGGGAAGAATTTAACGACATCATTAACAATAGCTAAGTACTATGTGTCAGGCACTATGCTAGTACAATCCAGAACCATAGCTGTTGAGCTGATTTTGACTTAGAGTGACAATATCGTGCTATAATTAAAACAAATCATTTAAGCCTCACAAAATGCACACTATTATAACCTTGAAACCCAAACCTCCAAGTTCACTGACATAGAGCCAATTCAGACTCACAGTGAATCCCAAGGATAGAGTGGAAGAACCTTAGGGTTTCTGAGACGGCAGATCTTTATGGGAGCAGACAGCCTCGTCTTTCTCCCACTTACCTTTAAGAAGGTACAATTATTGTCATTTTAGACCCAAGTACAAAGCGGTGAAGTGACTGGACCAGAACCACACAGCTGGGATTTGAACTCACGTGTCCTTAAACCTATGCTATCTAGTGCCTCTCAACTGGGAAAGAATTAACCCATTTCTGTCACCCATGCAGCACTTGTTTTGTGCATACACGTAGTAAACATTTTGAATGGCACCCCTGATACTTATGGGTAAAAGACAAGTTAGCAGTAAAATTATCCTTAGATATTGCCATTAATCATATTATTTTAATGGGTGAAAATAAAAAACTGAGCTGAAGATACAGAAAAATTAGAAGCCATTCATCATTTAACTATTATTAAGCAATAATTTACATCAGTTATCAAAACATGTTTACTGTCCTCATGAAACGTAAATTGTTTTCCTATTTATATGTATCTTATTCAAGCAGATGAAATATTGCCAACTTGAAAAATCAGTCTACTTCTCCCTCCTACTGACCAGAACGACTGGCATAGCTACAGTGGGTGAGGAATACAGAAAATAAAATCCCCTTCCTCGATCACAAGTCACATCCAGTGCTTACATTGAATCTTCATGCCTTCACTCAAATCATCATTTTCTATAGTCGCTCAAATTCAGATTTAACTATCATTTTATTGAGCACTCACAACCTCCTAAAATCGCTGCATCATTTGATCACCTTACATTGTTTTAGTATCCTGACAATAATTCTAAGAAGTTTTAAACATGCCTCATATACATAACAATAGCAACAATGATGACTAATAAATACTGAACACATGTTGCATACCAGACCCCTTTTCAAGACACAGAGAAGCACAAAGTCTGCACAAGACCCTAAAATTAGTAATGCTGGAGGCAAAATTCTAGACCGTGTGGCTCTTGGTCACACTCTTAAGCACTCTGCTGTCTTTCAAGTGAAAAACAGGATCCTTCACTTATCAGCCACGATGGCTACGTATATTAAATCCCTTTTCGACACTCAGAAATGGGATCTTACTGTGCAAGGCCAATTCAAAACAAAGTATTTAAACATTGTTGTAAAAACATTCTTAAGAACATATACCTCCACAAAAATATTTTTTATATCCTGAGTCAAGCAAATTTTTTCTGTAAATAGACAATGAGTAACTCGTTTAGGCCTAAGGGTTATGTGGCCTCTGCCCCAGCTCAACTCTCCCACTGCAGCAGTACAGCATCATAGGCAGTATATAAACTATATAAACTACGGGAATGGTTGTTCCAACAACAGCTTCTTAACAAAACTGGCAGCTGAACCACCAGAGTTCGTTGGTACCTGTTCTAGGCCTACCGTAATGAGAACAAATAATGCCAAGTTCAATCATTGCATGTTCAACATTTACAACCACCACTTTATTTTTTGACATACTGGAATGAAAAGTTGGAAAGTAGCACATTTGTGTAGGAAGAGTAAATCTCATTACCTTCCTAATACAAACACATTGCAGTTTTCAAATGCAAAGCTATGTTCACTGAAAACATGAGCCAGCCATGCAAAAGAGTCCATTGTGGCCCTAAAGTCTATTTAAAGTTAGGTGAGTCAACTAGTCTGCCCACTGAAAATTCCAATAGCCAACTTGGCCTTACCACCTATCACATCATAAAGGCAGTCATCACCGCATTCCAAACCTGCAGCCATGACCAGCTATTGCTGATCCACCACAGCGAGAGCTCCTAGAACCGGAAGGACCACTTCAGTGGCTAGTATGGCGCCAAACGGAGTCTGGTGGGGCATGAGGAGACGAAGCGCAGAGCAGGCACTGTGAGATGCTAGCTACAGGCTAGGCATCTGCTTAATTCACCTCCGAGCAGAAGAGAGCAGCCAGATCCCTGGATGGTGCAGGATGCCATCAACCAGATGGGGCTGCCAGTAGTGACGTGGCACTTCATTGAGTGGCACTTGGGTGGAGGTGCTGATAAGCTTCAATAAAGAAGAAACCGCAGCCACTGGCCAGGTCCTCTACTGTTCCACAGCCAGGTCAGTTTGGGCACTCCAACCATTCCAGTGGAAGAGGAGCACAACCCATGTAGTGATTTATAATCAGTTTCCTCCCCATCCCTGGAAGGGGCCGATCAACCCCAAATGCTTACATGCTACACTGCTACAACCTATATATGTATACATACATACAACATAGTGAAAACCCTTCTGGGGTTTCTAGGGGCAGCTGATGCGCCCATCCAAAAATAAGCCAGGCCTCTCACCCTGTGGAACAGGCTCCCTGGCGGCTGAGGAGCAGAAGTCCATCCGACGGTGTGTTTTAGAATCCTTCTCTGACCGTTCTGTTTCACAGCAGTGAAAAACCTACGGATCATGTCCAAATGAGCCTTTGCACTGTGACTTCTGAATCATGTTTCAGCTGCCTGGTTCTGCTACTTGGCCCCAGTGTACTTGGCTTGAGAGCTTGAAGTATAACTATACTTCTTTCCAGATCAATATGATGAAGGAGTGCTATATAAATAGACATATATACAAACAAACATAAGAACTATCATTTATATGACAGCCATGGACAATAGTCACTTGGCAGGCATGATTTGCAAACTTTCAAATAAGGCTGCAAAGTAGATTTAACTCTCTACTCTTTCAACTAGAAGCTTCTCTCTGAGCAGTCGAGGGAACTACTCAAGGACAAAGAACAAAGCCCAGCTCCGACAGGAACAAATCCTACTTTCTCTACAAAACTGTTCTGTTAACTTCTCTGGTTCCTTCTTTTCTCTCACAAAAAACACCACTCTCTGAAATTAACACATCTGGTTTTTGAGCATCATCTATGGGCAAAGTCCTATGCCAGGCCTTTGGCAAGACAAGCAATGCCTTCCTCTTTAACGCATTTATAATTCAGCCAGGAAGACAACTCAAACACACACAGTATTAAATCAATAAAAACAAAGGACGGACGGACAGTTATTTACAGTATTGATGCCAACTTAAAACAAAAAAGAAAAGCTAACCAAATTATACAGAAAATAAACACACAAGCATAATACACTATAGGCTGAGACCAACTAAGACTGGACTATTCCTAGGCAAAATAGAGAATATGATTTTAGAAATTAAAACATAAATTAAAAATGGGGAACTTTTCTAGAAAAAGGAAACAAACACTAAAGGTTATGAGAATTGTATGTAAAGTATATATAAGTTGGCATATGAAATGTGAGCATGTCACAGGAATAAGTCTGAAATCATGTAACTAGGAACCAAGGTTGCCTGGGATCCTTCCCTGTTACCTCACCTCTGAAGACTTGGAAACCAAGTTGACAACAAAAACCAGAGCTGAGTACTGAGCAGCACAACCGCCATTTAAAGTCTGGTATCTACGTCTTTCTTGACCCACACATTTTAAGTTATCCTGCACAATGCCGGAAAAAATTTCAAATATACTTTCAATAGCATAAGCGAGCTATTACATTATTGTCTTACCTTAAAATGACAGCTAACAGTTTAGAAAGAGTAAATCTGTCTCCACTGTTGCTTGGGAACACTGCAGCAAGGATTAAGGTAAAAAGTCCTGTGGGGGAAGAAACAGGGTGAAAAAGTCCAATAGCTTAAATACTATTAAAATGTGTTTCTACCAAGTTGGTTGTTTAAGTAAGTACATGATATACCTAATGTTTAAATCATGTCATATCATTTGTAACAACTAAGAATAAAGCTGCAGTCACCTAGGCTGAAATTCTGAAAGACTGTAACATTCTTTGACAACTAAATTTCAACAATACAGATCAAGTATATTTTCAACTATTAAGTTAAATGTAGCATTCAGACCTCATCAAAACAAGCCTCTGTGTTCGTTGTTTTATTTATTTTTTAATAAAAAGCAACTTAATCTTTATTCTGTTCTCTCACTTTTAACAATTTTATTGGCACTTAATATATATACTCAGGTATAAGCTGACCCAACAAAATAATAATAATTTATAAATTATAAAGGGCTCGTGAGGCAGAGGGGGAGTGGAAGGGGGAAAATGAAGAGCTGATACCAAGGGCTCAAGTAGAAAGCAAATGTTTTGAGAGTGATGAGGGAAACAAATGTACAAATGTTCTTGACAAAATGGATGGATGTATGGATTGTGATAAAAGTTGCATGAACCCCCAATAAAATGAGTTTTTAAAAAGCCGACTCAAATATCAGCCAAGGCACCTAATTTTACCACAAAACTGCATTAAAAATGTGCTTCCTCCCCCCAACTACCATGATCCGAATTCTACCTTGCAGGGCTGGATAGGACAGAGGCTGTGCACTGGTACATATGAGGGTTGGAGATACAGGGAATCCAGGGTGGATGATACCTCCAGGACCAAGGGCGTGAGGGACGATGCTGGGAGAGTGGAGGGTGAGTGGGTTGGAATGGGGGAACTGATTACAAGGAGCCACAAGTGACCTCTTCCCTGGGAGAGGGACAGCAGAGAAGGGGGGAAGGGAGACCCCGAATAGGGCAAGATATGACAAAATAACGAGGTATAAATTACCAAGGGCATATGAGGGAGGGGGGAAAAGGGAGGGAGGGGGGGAAAAAAAAAAGAGGACCTGATGCAAGGGGCTTAAGTGAAGAGCAAATGCCTTGAGAATGATTGGGGCAGGGAATGTATGGGTGTGCTTTATACAATTGATGTATGTATATGTATGGATTGTGGTAAGAGTTGTTGGAGTCCCTAATAAAATGTAAATGAAGAAAAGAGGAGAAAAAAATGATTAGGGCAAAGACTGTACAGATGTGCTTTATACAATTGATGTATGTATATGTATGAACTGTGAAAAGAATTGTATCAGCCCCAATAATTTGTTAAAAAATAAAAAATAATTAAAAAAAAATGTGCTGACAAACTTGGCTTATACATGAGTATATACAGTAATTCACATATCACACAATTCAATAGTTCAACAATATCGAGAAGAATTGTACAATCATTATCACAATCAATTTTAGAACATTTTCTTTTTTCCCCAACACCCTCCACCCACCCAGGAAAAGCCATTTTTAAAATGAGTTGTGTAATCACCATCAGTTCTAGAGAGTGCTCCCTCCCCATCAAGTTATTTTTACACCTGCAAAAATGCTTATTTTATCTTTTGGAAGGCAATTCTATTTTTTAAATGAAAACATTTTCCTTAAGGCAAATTATGCCTCTGAAATTAGCAATTACATTTAGCCACAGAAAAAAACACTGTTAGAAAGGTTATGTGAAAAGAGAGACACATGAAATATAGAGCCACTCTATAAATTTTTTAATAGACTACTGTATAAGAAATACTACAAGATGTCTGTAAAAGTATAAATAACACAGAACATAGCGTAAATCTATAAACACGAAGCAGTGATAATATACTAATGCACAATAAAACTGCTTGTATGTGTATCAGAAATAAGCCTCAGATTATCATAGAGGTTTTTGAAGAAAAGTTCTTACCAGAGGTTGAAGACAAAATATTAACTATAGCGACCTGTGTATCTGAAAGTGCTTCCTGATATGAAAAATTCGCCAAAAACCACTAAAGAAAAAGGGAACAAAGCGAATGACATGTTAGTTATTATAACTTATAGCTAGCTCCCTTCTTCTTGCTCCTCTATACACTGCTATCATAAGGTTTCCAAAGGTGCTTTACACGCAACAATCACTGGCACCTAAAAAAGACTTTACTATCACACTCCCCTTATTAAAATTAACAATAGTTGATTAAAACGTAGCATTTGGGTTTTTAAAATAAGTTTGGTTAACATAATTTATCAAATCAATGTTAAAATTTGCTTCATCCAAGCAAAGCTGGCTCTTATTAAGTTTACCTAAATACAACTTAAATTTCTAGAAAGGCTTACACATTGAAATATGCCTTATATCGAAGCTTCTTAAACTATGGGTCCAGACCAGAAGATGGGGCTGCATAACTGAATGTGCGTGAGAGGGTGGGGGTCACAAAAAAGTTTAGCAACAGTCAAAAGTTTCTAGGCGCCCTGGTGGTCTAGTGATTACGCATGGTGCTGATAACCACTAAAACAACAGTTCAACACCACCCGCCGCTCTTTGGGCAAAATTCCTGGCTTTCTACTCCTACAGAGTCAGTCTCAGAAACTCACAGCAATCGTCCTGCACTGTCCTGCAGTGTCGCTGTAAGTCCAAACTGATTGCATGGCAGTGGGGAAAGTTTACGAACGTGCAACAAGCAAAAATGAATTCAAAATCTAACCTGTAAGGAATCTAACAGTGCTTGCCCACGCTGCAAATGTTTTGGGTCAAAAGAAGTTGTAAGTGGAACGAATTTAAACCCTGACTTATATAAGATACAGATGACTAACATGATGAGAAATCTGCAAAACAAGATTATGTGGATGGACGACGGGAAAACATTATTTAGCTATCATAACCCTAAATTTACCAATTGTGATAGTTTCTCTAATATTTAGCTGTGACATACACCCAAGTCTTAGAAGTTTCCCACCTGTGAAGATCAACCGTGCCGCCCACTCCCCGCCGCCATCACACCTTCTCCTGTTCGTCTAAGCCAGGGTATTCTCTATTACCAACCCGAGGCCCCCCTGGATTGGTGGAGTAAGACCTCCTTTTGAAGAACTTGATGTGCGTTTATGTGTACAAACTTCATTTACTTTCACTGTTACAATGTATTCTAATGCATACTACTGCAACCCATCCAGTTTTTCTATTGGCTACTGATGATCCTATTTTGAACAATGTTGCTATCAATATTATTACATATATCGCCTAGTACATGTGTGTATGAGTATTATTAAAATAAATACTAATAAATCAATTGCTGGGTCATGAAAAAGTTACACTACAGAAGCAATTGAGGCAAATTTAGTTTGTTTTTGGCATCTCTCTTGTTTACCCAGATTGCAAAACAAATACGACTCCTCTCCATTAGAGAGAGACATCTCTTTGATCTCTCTCAGAACTGGCAGTTAAGGTACTAGTGTGACCGTTAGCATTTACCTGTCAACTACAGCCACATGAGCTCACAGTATTGCTAATAGCTAAAGGTCAGTAAGAGCCCAGCATTCTCCATCTACCCTGTATCAAAGGCTAAAATCACAATGAAACTGAAAACATGGTTCTGAGTAGTCCACTGAATCCTAGATGATTTCACTTCCATGTCTAAATACGACAATGAGGCAGCAATTGACAAGATTCACATTAAAATGAACAATATCAAACATTACAGCAGCAGGGGCTACCAGCTACCTGTCCATGAAGTGTTCAAACAGAGGAGGGAGATTCTGCCTGAATTAGCTTTTGGAGATTTCCTCCAAGGCCAGATAATGTGTGCAGGGTAATAATTAGCTGTCTTGACCCACCTCATGCATTACTTTAATACGTAGCTTCTGTGTTCGTTTTCCCAGTAAGCTCCCTGGTCACTACTAATGGCAAGATAAAGAAATGAAAGATTACTTAGGAGGCAAGCATTCAAACATCCCAAGGATTCATGAGAAGCTATGAACTCTTTCCAGAAAGTCCTACCTCATTCTCCCTTCTCCTACAACTCCATTCTCTGGAAATGTACAGCACCCTTATCACAAAAGATCAAAATTATATTTCAACAAAAAATGTTTTTATAATGCTTTCTTTCATTTTTTAGAATTGAGAGTCATATAAACATAATGAATTAATCATCAGTAAATAATTGATCTGCTATTTCCCAAGCAGTAATGAAATTATTGTACTCTACAATTCTTACAAAGGTATTCTTGGTAAAGCCAGTTGAATCAAACTTACATTTTATTTTGTAGGGATAAAAATATACAATGTAGGCCCTAATGAGAGGCGCCTTGGTGATCGCCATGAAAACATGCAGCTGCTCGCACACAGGTTGGTAGCTCAGCTGCTCTGGGAGAGGAAATATGGCAGTCTATGGCAGTCTGCTCTGTAAAGAAGCCTTAGAAACACTGTGGGCCCCCCTGGGGGGAATGCCCAGGGTGTGAACAGAGCAGCAAGGGGAGCAAAGCAATGAAGCCCCTGGGCTATACCAAAAATGGACTTTTGGAGCTGGGCAAAAAGTGAGACTGGACTGGAAAACACTCCTAAAAGTCAACAAACAGACCTGGAACTGTTTATAGGCTTTTCTCTTTTTTTGGCATTGGGTTTTTTTGTTGTTGTTGAATGAAGGCCAAACATGATAGGACAAGTGAAAAGTAAAAGGAAATAGAGGAAAGAACTAGGAGACAAATGGGAATTCATAGAGGTATAAATACAGGCATGCACACATGTAAATATATTTATAATGATAAGGAAAGATCTATATACAAATAATGATAAGTATTAAGGTAGCAGATGAACATTGCGCCTCTACTCAAGTACTCCCTCAACACAAAAACACTTTGTTCTAATAACCTGGCATTCTGTGATGCTCACCTTCATTACATAATTGCTGAAGACAAAGTGGATGCATAAGCAAATGTGAAGAAACCTCATGGTGCCCAGCTATCAAAAGATATAGTGTTTGGGTCTTAAAGGCTTGACAATAAAAAAGCAGCCATCTAAGTGAGAAGCAACAAAGTCCACATGGAAGAAGCACACCAGCCTGTGTGATCATGAGGTGTCGATGAGATCAGGTACCAGGCCTCAAAGACCCAGAACAAAAAATCGTATCATCGTGAAAGATGGGGAGTGCAGGGTGGAGATCCAAATCCCATCTGTAGACAACTGGACAGCCCCTTACACAAGAGTCACAAAAAAGAGAAGGGCCAGTCAGAGTGCATTATAGCACCGATGAAACATACAACTTTCCTCTAGTTCTTTAATGCTTCCTCTCCCCACCGCCCCCACTATCATGACCCTGATTCTAACTTACAAATCCAGCTAGACCACAGCATGTACATGGGAACAGATAAACCCCTCAGGACCAATGATGAAAGTAGCCATACTAGGAGGGTAAGGGAAAGGTGGGAGGAGAAAGGGAGAAACAATCACAAAGATCTACATATAACCCCCTCCCAGGAAGATGGACAACAGAAAAGTGGGTGAAGAGAGACATAGGTCAGTGTAAGAAATGACCAAATAATAATACTTTATAAGTTGTCAAGGGTTTCTGAGGGAGGGAGGGGGAAATGAGGAGCCAATACCAAGGGCTGAATTGGAAAGAAAATGTTTTGAAAAGGATAACAACAAATGTACAACTGTGCTTGACACAATGGATGTATGTGTGGACTGTGATAAGAGGTGTACGAGCCCCCAATAAAATTAAGAAAGAAAAAAAAAAAGGAAAACTATGGTCAGTTCTATGGTCGCTCTTAGTCAGAATGGACTGCACCAGAGTGGGTCTGGTCTTGAGTTTGGAAGTCCTACTGACACAAACTATATCTAACTTCTTTTGAACTGCACTATTAAGGTGAAATGTGGCTAGCTCAAACTGAAATTATCAAGGGTACATGAGGGAGGGAGGGAGGGGGGGAAGAAGTTGATACCAATGGCTCAAGCAGAAAGCAAATGTTTTGAAAATGATGATGGCAACAAATGTTCACATGTCCTTGACACAATTAATGGATTGTGATAGAGTTGTACGAGCCCCCAATAAAATGATTTAAAAACAATTTTATATTGGTAACATTGGCATGTGTGTGTGTGTATATATATATATATATATATATATATATATATATATATATATATATATATATATATTACATAGAATGAATGGGTTCATACAGTATCAGTACTAACTTAATCTCCTTCCTGTACTTTTCAAACACAGCTATTAAAAATTTAAATGCAGTTTGTATTTACGGTTGTTATATTTCTTTTTGTTTTGTATTGTATTGTTTTTTGAGTTTTTAAAAAAATCATTTTATTGGGGGCTCATACAACTCATCACAAGCCATACATACATCAATTGAATAAAGCACACTTGTACATTCGTTACGCTCATCATTCTCAAAACATTTGCTCTCCACGTTAAGCTTTGTTGCTTCTGAGCTAGATGGCCACTTGTTTACCTTCAAGCCTTTAAGACCCCAGACACTGTATCTTTTGCTAGGCGGGCACCATCAGCTTTCTTGACCACATTTGCTTATGCACCCGCTTTGTCTTCAGTGATCGTGTCGGGTGAGCATCACTGAATGCCAGTTTAATAGAACAAAGTATTCTTGCATTGAGGGAGTACTTGAGTGGAGGCTCAATGTCCTTCTGCTACCTTAATACTAAACCTATAAATATATACACATAAATCTATTTCCCCATCCTCATAAATATATATACATATGTACATGCCTTTATTTAGACCTCTATAAATGTCCCTCGCCTCCTAGCTCCTTCCACCACTTCCCCCTACTTTCCTCCTGTCCCACCAATATGCTCAGCCTCCATTTGGGTTTTAGTAATTCCCGTTGGTTACATTACCCTTCATTACACCCTACCAGACCTCCTACACCCTCCTCACCACCAATATGGATCACTGTTGTTCCCTTGTCCCTGGGTTTGTAAACGCCACTTCCTTTCTCCTACCTCCCCCTCGACCCATGTCCCCCCCAGAATTGTCCCGTTTTCTCTTCCAGAGTGTTCACCCAGCCTATCTTATTTAGACCGACCTGCGCAAATAACATGCACAAAAACAATACAGAGCAAAACCAAGCAACAAAATAAACGAAACAACAAAAAGTCAATGACAAAAACAAAACAAAAAACAACACAACATCAACAAAAAAGAAAAGCTTGTAGTTAGTTCAAGGACTGTTCGTTGGTGTTTAGGAGTGTTTTCCGGTTGAGTCTGATGGAGTGCCAAGCCCTGGCCCCAAAGTCCATTTTTGATATTCTTTGGGGACTTGGGTGCACTGTTCCCCTTGCTGCTCTGTTGCATGCCCTTAGTGTTTTGCCTCAGTGTGGTGGGATCAGCTTGGGCGCAGTTGTTATAGTTCCATAGACTAAAGACTAAGAATAAGTTGTTATATTTCCATAGACTAGACCTAAGACTTTACTTAAATTTTTAAGTTATGTAAACCAAAAATCCAAACCCATTACGCTCTATAGGGTTTCTGAAACTACAAATCTTAACAGGAGCAGACAGCCTCGTCTTTCACCTGAAAATGAATTTGAACTTTCATCCTTGTGGTTAGCAGACCAGCACCTAATCCAAAGTGGCACCAGGGCTCCTTACGGCAATATAACTGGTCTACAGGACTCCGATGGAGCCCTGGTGGTGTAGTGGTTATTAGTTGTGCTGCGATCTCATGGTCAACAGTTCAAAACCACCAGTAGCTTCATGAGAGAAAGAGTGGGCTTTCTGCTTTGGTAAAGATTTGCAGTCTGGCCAACCCACAGGGGGTCGCTATGAGCCAACATTGACTCAATGGCAGTGAATAACTGAATTCCCATAGAACTTAAAGGTTAGCATAATTCATTTAACACTGTGCAAATCAAACAAAGACTATTATGTGCACATATATTTGTAAATCTGTTACATAGGATAGTGCTTTAAGTATGCAAAATATTTCCTCAGAATTCTGAGTTAAGAAAATGTTTGCTTTATCCAAAGCAGTGAAATCGTCTTTTTAATAGGCAACAAGCTGTGAAAATCCTTTGTCTCTTGCCTAGCAGAATGCTTAGAGATGAGGAGGGTGCTCATCTGCAGTTTGCTTTCTTGAACCTAAGTCTCCTGATAGAAGCATCCCCCTCCAGCCAGCTTCCTCCCTGGCCCATGAACCCTTTTAATTTCGCTCTGATCTTTTCCCTTTAATTTTAGTGCACAGATACTTCTATCACGAGTCATTTCAGGTCTCCTTTGAAAATTAGGTAGTATATAATTAATTTATTTTGTCCTGCTTGACACTGATTTACGCCTATTAAAAATCTAACTTAAGAGGATAATTTTCATATATAAATCTTTAAATTATTTTTATTACATACATGATTCTCATATTAAAACATAAAAAGACTTTCTCTGACTTGCACAAAATATGTGAATCAGTTACTACAAATAAGCACTGGTTAAGTAAGGGAGGGAGCAAAAAGGGCTATGCCATGAGAGTTAGACACGAAACTGGAAAGCTGAAATCCCTCTCGATAAAGCCACAATAATGTCAGTGCATTGCCTGGTGTTTGAACATGATCAGAACACACCTGCCTCTTGACGGTTCAAACTGAGCGATCTTAGACCGAGCCCA
Source organism: Tenrec ecaudatus (assembly GCF_050624435.1). Lineage (NCBI taxonomy): Eukaryota > Metazoa > Chordata > Mammalia > Afrosoricida > Tenrecidae > Tenrec > Tenrec ecaudatus. Next base: position 135,985,054 of record NC_134542.1, on the reverse strand, counting down.
GGAACCCTGGTTGTGCAGTAGTTCTAGCACAGCACTGTTAACTGAAAGGTCTGCTGCTTTAACCCACCAACTGCTCCAAGGGATAAATGAGGCAGTCGACTTCTGAAAAGACTGGAAACCCTATGAGGCAGTTCTACTCTGTGCTATACGGTCGCTATGAGTCAGAACTGGCAAAGGGTTGGTTTGGTTTGGTCAGATGACATTATTTCCATGAGCTGTACATAAAATATAGCTGAATTTATTAAATTCTAGTTTCTTGAGTTTTCATTAAGCCAGAGTAGTCTCAAATGCCAGCGTAGATACCAATAAGCGTTCAATGAGTATGTCGTTATTCTATGTGAAAGCAGAAGCATAGAGAGTTTCTCTGTGAAAATAAAGGTGAAGGCGCTATGTAAGTTCAATGTTATCCCGATACGAATACCACCATCCTTCTTCAAAGAAATGGAAAAACTGATTACCAACTTTAGATGGAGAGGGAAGCAGCCCAGACTAGCATAGAACTCCTCGGGAAGGACACGGGGGGAGGGCTTGCTCTACCTGACTTTAGCACGTACTATACAGCCACAGCAGTCAAAACAGAGTGGAGCTGGTACAAGGACAGATACTCAGACCAATGGAAAAGAACTGAAGACCCAGGAATAAAATCATCAGCATACGGACAACTGATCTTTGATAAGGGCCCCGAAAATATTAAATGGGAAGCTGATGCCTTCTTCAATATATGGTGCTGGAAAAAAACAGATATCTACTTGCCTCACTCCATGCATGAGAATAAACTCAAGGTGGATCACAGACCTTGGGGTAAACCCCAAACTATTAGGGCCATCAATGAGGGAATTGGGACAAACCTGAGAACCTTGGCAGAGGGATTACATAGGCAATCAGAAATAGGGAAGGATACAAACACAGAGGAGTCACAAATAGACAAGTGGGATATACTGAAGATAAGACACCTGTGCACATAGAAAGAATTCACCAAGAGAGTAATAAGAGAGTCCACCGACTGGGAAAACATCTTCAGCAATGACACATCAGACAAGGACCTTATTTTTTAAATCTACAATACTCTGCAAACTTACAGTAAGAGAAAAACTAACTGCCCACTGAGGAGGTAAGCAGAGGACCTGAACAGAAGTTTCACAGAGTCTGAAATCAGAATGGCCAATAAACATATGAGAAAATGTTCCCAATCATTAGCCATAAGAGAAATGCTAATTAAAATAATTATGAGACACCACCTAACTCCCTCAATGATAGCCCAATTCAAAAAATCAGAAAGCAACAAGTGTTGGAGGGGCTGTGGTGAGATAGGAACTCTCATCCACTGTTGGTGGACCTGTAGGTATGTCCAGCCACTATGGAAATCGATTTTGGCGATTTCTAAAACAGAAGGAAATTGAGCTACCATACGACCCAGGAATCCCCCTACTGGGTGTATACCCAGAAGAGGCAAGAAACAAACCACAGCCAGACATCTGTGCTCCAGTGTTCATGGTGGCAGAGTTCACAATCGCAAGGAGTTGGAAACAACCCAAATTTCCATCGACAGATGAATGGATTAAAAGACTGTGGTACATACATACAATGGAGTACTAGGCATCGCTAAAACGCAGTGACGAACACATGAAGAACATCGCCCATGGGAAGAACTGGAGGAAATTGAGCTAGGTGAAGTAAGCCAAGCGCAAAAGGACAAGCACAACATGAGTCCGCTGAGGTAAGTTTATTTAAATAAATAAATAAAAGAAAGAAAAATGCAAAAGGGGCACAGGGAAAATGCTATTGTATTCAAACTCTCCAAGGGTGAATTCCAGGTAGAATGGCAGGGGCCAGACCAAATGCAGGGGTACATATGTTAGCCAACTAAAAAGGGGGGTGGGGAGGAAAGGGAAAAAATAGATACGTGCAGGGGGAATAGGGCACTGCTCCACCCAAGGGGAGGGTATTGTTTGTGTCTCCACAGGGAAAGAGGGACCAGACTTAAATCCAGTGTTGCAAGATGTGAATGCAGCATGCCGGCATGGAGAGAGGAGCCAATGGAGGGGCCTGAGGACTCGGCCCCCACACCAGCTACGTGGACAACTTCCCCGCTGCCCAGAAGAATTTACTTTAGAGGACGGCACTGAAGCTTTAACTAGGGGAGAGGGACATGTCTAATCAGAGCACACGGGAGCAAATGAATGGGGAGGAAGAGCGGAGCACAGCATGGCTCACCAGGCCTAGATGACAATATCCTCAATCTGAAGAGCCAATGCAGAGTGGACCATATGGCTGATCCCACTATGAGAAACGACATCCCTCACTGGCCCTAAGGTGGACAACATTGGAGCTCAGTCCTGGGAATGACCCTGCGACACTGAGACAAAACACTAAAGGGGTGCGGCAGAGCAACTTGGGGAGCAGAGCAGGGAGCACCCCAGGGAGTGCAAAGGATAGGCTCTGGGGCCAGAGCTTGGCACCTCATCACACTTGACTGGAGGACATACCTATAGGTCAAAAACCAGACCTTTATCCATTTACAGGTTTCTCTTCCTTTTAAAAATGTTTTTCTTTTTAATTAATTTATTCTTTTATGGGTCATTGGTTTTCTTTTTTGTCGTCATTTTGTTCTCTTTTGTCACTATGTCTTGCTATGCCTTGTTTTTTGGTGCAAATTATTATCTCTACAGATCTATCTAGATAAGATAGACTAGAGGAGAAAACAACAGGACCAATGGTTCTGGGAGGGCATGGGGGGGAGGGGGAGGCGGGGATAAGGAGGTGGTGCTGACCAACCCAGGGACAAGGGAGCAACAAGTGATCCAAAATCAGTGGCAAGGAGGGTGTGAGAGGTCTGGTAGGGACTCAGCAAGGGCAATGTAACCGACAGAAATTACTGAAACTCAAATGAAGGCTGAGCATGATAGTGGGACAAGAGGAAAGTAAAAGGAAATAGAGGAAAACACTAGGAGACAAAGGGTATTCATAAAGGTCTAAATACAGGTATGTACATATGTAAATATATTTATATAGTATGGTGGGGAAATAGATCTATGTGCATATATTTATAGGTTTAGAACTGAGGCAACAGATGGACATTGGACCTCCACTCAAGTACTCACTCAATGTAAGAACATTTTGTTCTATTAAATTGGCATTCCATGATGCTTACCTTCCTGACACGATCGCTGAAGAAAAATGTGTGCATAAGCAAATGTGGTGAAGAAAGCTGATGGTGCCCAACTATCAAAAAATATAGTGTTTGGGGTCTTAAAGGCTGAAGATAAACAAGTGGCCATCTAGCTCAGAAGCAAGAAAGCCCACATGGAAGAAGCATACCAGCCTGGGTGACCACGAGGTATCTATAGGATCAGGCATCAAAGAACAAAAAAATCATGTCATTGTGAATGAGGGTGAGTGCAGAATGGAGACCCAAAGCCCATCTGCAGGCAACTGGACACCCCCTTACTGAAGGGTTGCAGGGAGGAGGTGAGCCAGTCAGGGTGCAGCGTAGGGACGATGAAACATACAGCTTTCCTCAAGTTCCTCTCAAATGCTTCCTCCCCACCACTATCATGATCCCAGTTCTACCTTACAAATCTGGCTAGACCAGAGGATGGACACTGGTACAGATAGGAACTGGAAACACAGGGAATCTAAGGCAGATGACCCATTCAGGACCAGTGGTGCGAGTGGGTATGCCTGGAGGGAATGTGGGGTGGAAAGGGGGAACCGACTGCAAGAATCTACATATGTCCTCCTCTCTGGGGGGTGGACAGCAAAGACGAGGGTGCGGGGAGACGTCGGACAGTGTAAGATGTGACAAAATAATAATAAATTATAAATTATGGAGGGTTCATGAGGGAGGGGGAACAGGGCAGGGAGGGGTAAAAACGAGGAGCTGATATTAAGGGTTCAAGTAGAAAGTAAATGTTCCCAGCGTGGAGTAGGGAACCAGTGGAGAGGTCTGGGAGGCTGGCCCCAGCACCATAAATTAAGTGGATTCCTGCCCCTCCCCCGAAAAGAATTTGTTCCAAAGGACGACATTGACTCTGCAGCCCCAGGAGATGAACATATCTGATCAGAGCACACGGGAGCAGATGAAGGGGCAGGAGGGGAGAGTGGAGCACAGCCTGGCCCAACAGGCCGTGAGGATGATGTTCCTGAGTAGAGCAGCCAGTACACAGAGAGAACAACATGGCTGGCCCCACTATGAGAAATTATGCCAATCAGTGACTAAGGGCGATACAGGGGACAGCACCGGAGACACAGTGTGGGAATTGCACCTGACCTGATCCCACCACACCGAGGCAAATCACTGGGGGAGTGCAGCGGAACAGCAAGGGAATGGAGTGGCAAGGTCCCCAAGGAATGTTGAAAGTGGACTTTGGGGCCAGGGCATGGTGCCCCAACAGACTGGACTGGAAAACGCTCCTATGGGCCAGGAAACGATCCCTGAACTAACTACAAGCTTTTCTCTTGTGAACTGTTTTGTTCTGTTCTTTGTCAGTGGTATGTTTTTGTTGTTTTGTTGTCTGGTTGTCTACTGTTGCTTTGTTTTCCTCTGTCTTGTTTTTGTGCATGTTAGTGTCTCCACAGGTCTGTCTGAATAGGACAGGCTGGATGAACTATCTGGAGGAAAAACAACGGGACCGACAGTTCCGGGGGGACTTGGGGTGGGGGGGCAAGGGGGGTAAGGAAGTGGTGTTAACAAACCCAGGGACAAGGGAAAAACATGGGACCCCAAATGGTAGAGAAGGGGGAGTGGCAGGCCTGGTGGGAAATGATCAAGGGTAAGGTTGCTTAGAGAAGAGGTATACTCTAGCCCAGGTGGTGACGAAGCATGGTAGTAGGGCAGGAGGAAAGTCAAGGGAGATGGAGGAAAGAGCTAGGAGTCAAAGGGCATTCATGGAGGTCTAGACAAAGACATGTACATGCAAATATATATAGGAGGATGGGGAAATAGATCTATGTGTCTATATTTATAGGTCAAGTATTAAGGTGGCGGAAGGACCTTGGGCCTCTACTCAAACACTCACTCAATGCATGAATACCTTCTTTTATTAAATTGGAACTCTATGATGCTCACTCTCCCGACACAATGGCTGGAGCCAAAGTGGGTGAACAAGTAAATGTGGTGAAGAAAGCTGATGGTGCCCAGCTATCAAAAGAGATAGTGACTGGGATCTTAAAGGCTTGAAGATAAACAAGCGGCCATCTAGCTCAGAAGCAACAAAGTCCACATGGAAGAACACACCAGCCTGTGTGATCGAGTGGTCCCAAAGGGATCAGTTACCAGGCATCAAAGAACAAAAAATCATATCATTGACTGCACACCTCCATGATAGGATTGCTGAAGACAAATGGGTGCATAAGCAAATGTGGTGAAGAAAGCTGATGGTGCCCGGCTATCAAAAGAGATAGTGACTGGGATCTTAAAGGCTTGAAGATAAACAAGCGGCCATCTAGCTCAGAAGCAACAAAGTCCACATTGAAGAACACACCAGCCTGTGTGATCGAGTGGTCCCAAAGGGATCAGTTACCAGGCATCAAAGAACAAAAAATCATATCATCGACTGCACACCTCCATGATAGGATCGCTGAAGACAAATGGGTGCATAAGCAAATGTGGTGAAGAAAGCTGATGGTGCCCGGCTATCAAAAGAGATAGTGTCTGGGGTCTTAAAGGCTTGAAGGTGAACAAGCGGCCATCTAGCTCAGAAGCAAAAAAGCCCACATGGAAGAAGCACACCGGCCAGTGCGATCACGAGGTGCCAAAGTACCAGGTATAAGGCATCATGCAAAAAAACAAACAAACGATATAAGTGTGTGTATGTATGTGTATATATGTGTATGTGTATATATGTGTATATGTATATATATACCATATTAAATGAAGGGGGAAGTGCAGAGTGGAGACCCAAGGTCCAAGTGTCGGCCAATGGAGATCCCCTCATAGAGGGGTTTAGGAGAGGAGATGGGTTAATTAGAGTGCGAGGTAGTACCGATGAAGAACACAGCTTTCCCCCAGATCCTGGATGCTTCCTCCCCCCAACTACCATGATCTGAATTCTACCTTGCAGGCCTGGATAGGACAGAGGCTGTACACTGGTACATATGAGGGCTGGAGGTACAGGGAATCCAGGGTGGATGATACCTTCAGGACCAAGGGTGTGAGGGACGATGCTGGGAGAGTGGAGGGTGAGTGGGTTGGAAAGGGGGAACTGATTACAAGGATCCACATGTGACCTCTTCCCTGGGAGAGGGACAGCAGAGAAGGGGGGAAGGGAGACTCCGGATAGGGCAAGATATGCCAAAATAACGCTGTATAAATTACCAAGGGCACATGAGGGAGGGGGGAAAGGGGAGGGAGGGAAAAAAAAAAAAGAGGACCTGATGCAAGGGGCTTAAGTGGAGAGCAAACGCCTTGAGAATGATTGGGGCAGGGAATGTATGGATGTGCTTTATACAATTGATGTATGTATATGTATGGATGGTGATAAGAGTTGTATGAGTCCCTAATAAAATGTAAAGAAAGAAAAGAGGAGAAAAAAATGATTAGGGCAAAGACTGTACAGATGTGCTTTATACAATTGATGTATGTATATGTATGAACTGTGATAAGAATTGTATGAGCCCCAATAAATTGTTAATAAAAAAAACAAACTGAAAAAAAAAGAAAGTAAATGTTTTGAGAATGATGATGGCAACAAATGTACAAATGTGCTTAACACACAATATGGATTATATGCTTAACACATACAATGGATTATATGTGGATTGCGATAAGAATTGTACGAGCCCCCAATAAAATGATTAGAAATAAATAAAAATTAAAGAAAAGTGAAGCTATCAATAAGGTTATACAAAATTCTATAGAAGTATTTACAATATTGTTTATTAAAAATACTTTTATCACATTTACATGATTTTAATATACAACTGCAAAAACACTTGAAGAATAAACACAGAAAACCCTTGCTTGGGTGACTCTATTGATAAAAATGATTATTCATAATATTGACTCTGAGTTAATGCGAAAGTCTGATGTATTTACACACACACACACACACACACACACATACACGAGGCCCCTGACTTAGATGGGGCTCTGTTGCTCCTGCGATTGTCCTAAGTAAGCTTTGCAATTAATTGAATACTTTATTCTAGTATCTTCATAAATCCACTCTTTCTCCTTATGAGTCAGAAACATTACATACAAACTTCAAAATATGGTATCAGCAAATTATACAGTGCAATGTGATACGTAATACAACAGGGCTTCAAAAAGTTCATGGAGAAATTTCATTATCTTTACATTCCACTTATCCATGAACTTTTTGAAGTTACCTCATATATATGAATGTAAATAAACAAATATTGCGCAGTGAGGGGCGGGGTGTTGTTGTTACTCAGGTCAAGGTATATTCCAAACTAGATACACTTGAACATAGTTCTGCAATTAGGGGAAGATAATCTCTCTCAGTAATACATTTGTCTTCCTTTTACTAGAGTGCCTTCAAATGAGGCTAAGTGAAAACAATCGCTTCTGAGGACATGCACAAATTCTGGTAAGCTCAAGACAGAGCAGTCAGCTCAGCAAGTTTGGTATTGTCTTCTGGGACTCCCCAAAGGAGGTTTTTCCCAGGACACAGGACAATCATGGGGACTTGTCAGGAAAAAGATTTAAGAAAATTTAAAACTGCACTGCTGAGGAAAAGGCCAGGAAAGCTATGCCCAAATGTCCCCACCGCAGCAGACAGCCAGGACTATCCTATGAGAATGCTGTGCAGAAGCCCTACCCCATCTAGCCTTACTCTTGCACCTTCAGACTTCTTTTTGGTTGTAATGCTTCTTGATGCTAAAATATTTAAAGGAACATGGTTTGGGATCATTAAAGATGTCAAAATTGCCATTTTGAGGCGGTATCAATCCAAGTGGTTCAGATTCTTCGTGGAAGGATTAGGAGACGCAAACACAGCCTTTGGAAACATGTAGACCTAAGTGGAGGATGTGCCAGGAAGCAATAACTTCTCATTGCCTTTAATCCAATTTCCATCAAATGCTGAGGCCCCTTGTTTATATATATATATATATATATATATGTATATGTATATGTATATGTATATGTATATGTATATATATGTAAGCATGTACGTATAGCTTTATGGTACAGGTTTCACTGAGCTCTAATTCTGAGGTGTAACAAGCATGTATTAACTTTAATGTTCTAATGTCCCAGAGTTTGTTCGACTTTGTGATTAAGCAACCCAACAGCTCCAAACTTCAACAATATATTGTTAATATGCACTAAAGTCTTAATTATGTTCCAAACATAACAAGGAGAAGACTTACCACAAAGCAAAAGAAAAAGCTTATTTTTGCTACTTGAGTTGCATTCAGTTTCCCCACGGTTTTTAGTACGGACTCCTGTTCTTTCACAGCAGGATAAGACATGCGCGACAGTTTAGCTTCCAACGCGTGACTTGATGGGAGCTGTCGAATCTCCATAATATTACTGAACCTTACTCGAGATTTTTTTGGAGCTTAAAAAAAATTTTTTTTTTAATCAGTGAATACTTGTGATGAACAAAAGTTACAAGTTTTAAAAGCATTAGTTAATTGATGTGCCAGCAGATTCAAAACCCAAAACAAGAATATGTATTTTCTTACTTTTTGTTAGGATTTTCGTGAAAATTTATAGAGCAAATTAGTTTTTCACTCAATAATTAATGCACATACGATTTATGACACTGATTTAAATCCCCACAAGATAACAGCACTCCTACCACTTCCTCCCTCCTATCCCTTCCTGTCTGCTAACTGTCCTGGGAAACCACTTCCCTGTCTGTCTCATGGTGGTGATGGTTCTAAGGAGCGAGTGCCCCCTGGTGTTGCTGCTCATCTTATCGGCCTATCCTTTGGCTGGAAGAGGAGCCACAAGGTGAGTTCAGTTCCAGGCCTGAGGATGTCCAAGAGCCATACTCTCAGGCGTTCAACCACTCTCTAGCAGACCAGTAGGACTGGTAATGATTAGGATCTAAGTTTCGTTCCACATTTTCCGCCACTATCCAGGATCTCCTATTGCGAGCCCTTTCGGAGCGGTCAGCAGTCATGGGTCGGTACCCTCTAAGTCTGAGAATCATGAAAGCCGACGTTCACAGGGCCCATTAGTCTGTTAGGCTACTTATTTCCATGGGTCTTCAATGTGCCCTTTGGGCTGCGAACTGTAAGAAATTACTAGAGTTAGAAATTACTAGAGAAAGATGAGGCTTTCTACTCCAGTAAAAAGTTATAGCCTCTGAAACTCACAGGGCCAATTCTATGCTGTCCCAAAAGGTTACTGGCAAGTTTGGGTACAATTTTTTTAAAACTCTTCTTTCCCACAGTTAGGGAGAGATCACTAGATGCACCTAAAATGAGTTTTCCCAAGTCTGTAAGCGTCTAGCCACGGATCACCAAAGGAAGCTATAGAATGCTGTCACTGCATGTCAACTGACCTTGGTAACCCTCCAGGATAGTCTCAAGGCCCTAAGCTCAGGGACTTATCCCTCAAGGTGCTTGGTCATGTCTAAGTTTTCATAACTTTGCACCCTATATTCTCTACCACATTCATGGACATATTTGTAACAAAGATAAATACGCATATAGAAATATCCTGCCAAACCTATCTGTATCTCTTTGTTTTTCCACCCTGGTTCAGCGTGCATGTCTAATATCAAGTAATTGGCTTTGTTCATGTCAAAGAGTTTACAGCAAAAAGTGGTTTCATCTACAAAAATGGTTTAAAATGAGGCCTATTAAAACAATGCTTTAGCAATTGTGTGCACACACAGTTGACTGATTCAGGATTGTAATAAGATTATTATTTTAGCACTTACAGTAAAACTTTGAGTTTTTTCTCATGGATAGTCAATTTATGAGAATTTCTTTCCTGGGAAAGCATACAGAACATTCCTCTCTAAGTCTGTTTCTCGCAAGAGAATATTACGGGTTAGAAATGGTGCCTTACATTGAAGCTGGCATGCAGAGCCAACCAAACTCCTGTAATTTGCTACCAGTGGGGTTTGGAGGTATGGTTGAAGAGGACATATTTCATGTGAGAAAGAAAAACACCCTAAAGGTTTCTGGCATTTTAAAATTATTCCCCATTGGATTAATTTTTTAAAGGATTTGAAAAACCCACTCAAGCTTCCAGAAGGCTACAGACTCAGAGAACGTCACAGAGCACTTCATTTCCAGCGCTAAGAACTGCTGGCGACCCCAGGCAGCCCATACAACCACGGCATCGTGGGGTGGCTTTTGAACAAAGGAAGAATTTCTACCCGTTCTTAACTTCGGAAGTCCTAAGTGTTGCTTACCTTTTTCGGTAGCAATATTTGTGTTGTCAGGTTTTTCACTTGGAAGGTCATGAAATTTCACAGGAACGTACAGAGGTTCACTCTGGAATGTAACAGGCAGATACAAACATAAACACCAAGTACAATTGCTGGCATCTTGGCTATAATTTAAACAGATAGCAGACATCAACGCCACCCAAAAAGGAAGTTTGCCAACATCTTCAGGAAGTGCCAATTTCCCAAGATGCATTTAAGGCGTATATAAAGGAAATCCAACTGATCAACACAGGTACAATGACAGAAAAGAATCTGTTTAAAGGTTAGTAATTCAACAGACCACCACTGTCACATTTAATACTTGGCTATCACAAAATCAGACTTCTCAGCCAACAGAATAATTCCTGTCTCTCATTAACACGTACACAGCGAGCTCCTCCTCTGTCAGGCAATGTTCTACATCCTGGGATATAAGAACGAATCAGAAAAAGTCTTTGTCTTTAAAGATGGTATATTCTAAAGAAGAAGGCAGAGGAGAGATAGGCATTTCTGTTTGCCTAATTCACTCTTCTTATTGCAAAGATCCAACTAAATGTTAAAAATTCCTGAAAATCTCTTAAAGAACAGATCAATATTTAAAAAGAAAAACTATCACCTCTTGCTATGTGCCAAGTACAAAGACGTAGGTAATTAGATATATATTTCTTTTTAAAAAAATCATTTTGCCCAGCGCAGCGGACACCCAGGACTGAAAGATGGCGTCTCCCGTGCCCCTGAAGGAGAAGCGCCTCCTGGATGTCAGGATCTCGGAGCTGCCCAGCTGGGTGCTGATGCGGGACTTCACCCTGATGGGCATTTTCGGCGCCTTTCGGAGAGGTTACGATCGGTATTATAGCAAGTATGTCAACGTGAGGAAGGGGAGCGTCGCAGACCTGTCCATGGTGTTGGCGGCCTATGTGGTTTTCAGCTACTGCCTATCCTACAAGGAGCTCAAACACGAGCGATTACGGAAGTACCACTGAGAATGCCACGGTGAGGGCGGCCTGCTTTCCTGGTCTGGCCACTTGCCTTGCCACCACCCCCTCCCATCCACCCGGCAAGAGCCCTTGACAATGTGCCCAATAAAAGGTGCAGGCCTGAAAAAAAAATCATTTTATTGGGGGCTCTGGCAATTCTTATCACCATCCATCCATCCATGTGTCAAGCACATTTGTACAATTGCTGCCATCATCATTCTCAAAACATTTGCTTTCTACTTGAACCCTTGGTGTCAGCATTTTCCCCCTCCCCATCCTCCTCGCCCCCCTCCCTCATAAACCCTTGATAATTTATAAATTATTATTATTTTGTCATGCCTTACACTGTCCAACATCTCCCTTCACCCACTTTTCTGTTGTCCGTCCCTCAGGGAGGGGTTTATATGTAGACCCTTGCAATCGGTTCCTCCTTTCTACCCCACCTTTACTCCACCCTCTCAGTATCACCACTCTCCCCATGGTCCTGAAGGGATCATCTGTTCTGGATTCCCTGTGTTTCTAGTTACCATCTGTACCAGTGTATATCTTCTGGTCTAGCCAGATTTGTAAGGTAGAATTGGGATCATGATAGTGGTGGGGAGGAAGCATTAAAAAACTAGAGGAAACTTGGATGTTTCATCATTGCTACACTGCACCCTGACTGGCTCATCTCCCCAAGACCCTTCTGTAAGGGGATATCCAGTTGCCTACAGATGGGCTTTGGGTCCCCACTCCACACCCCCTCATTCACAATGATATGATTTTTTGTTCTTTGATGCCTGATACCTGATCTCTTAGACACCCAGTGATCACACAAAGTGGTGTGCTTCTTCCATTTGGGCTTGATTGCTTCAGAGCTAGATGGCCACTTGTTTACCTTTAAGATTTTAAGACCCCAGGTGCTATATCTTGTGATAGCTGGGCACTATCAGCTTTATTCATCACATTTGCTTATGTACCCATTCATCTTCAATGATTGTATCAGGAAAGTGAGCATCACAGAATGCCAGTTTAATAGACCAAAGTGTCCTTGCATTAAGGGAGTACTTGAGTGGAGGCCCAATGTCCATCTTGGACCTTACTATTAAACCTATAAATATATGCACATAGATCTATCTCCCCATCCTCATATATATAGTTACATATGTTCATGCCTGCATTTAGACCTCTATAGATGCCCTTTACCTCCTAGTTCTTTCCTCTATTTCCTTTGACTTTCCTCTTGTCCCACTATCATTCTCAGCCTTCATTTGGGTTTCAGTAATTTCTCTCGGTTACATTACCCTTGATCAAGCCCTACCAGGCCTCTTATACCCTCCTCGCCACTGATTTTGGATCACTTGTTGTTCCCTTGCCCCTGGGTTTGTTAACACCAGGCATCTATTTCTTATTAGTCCTTACAACAACTGTACCGATAGCTACTTAAGGAAAAATACAAAACACTTTCCTAGAAGCTGAGGTTTACAATAACCAAGAAGACATGAGAATTCAAGCCAGGGTTGTCTGAACATGTTCTAAAACTGTATTTTCAAGTGTGTCTAAATTCATCAACTACAGTTGCAAATGCTCTTCAGATCATGTATACTTAAGATACAATTTTCATGCATGCTGTTTTTTAAATTAGTGCTTTTGATTTCTCCTGGCATAGAACCCTGCCAATAGAAACAATCTATTCTCTTTACTGTAGCATTTGATCTAGAGCAATTTGGCATATGATAGACAACACAAAAGCGAGTAAAAAATTAGTCTGTCCTCTTAACTAGGTCTTCTCTATTAACAGGGAAAAGTAATAGTGAACTCTCTTGTAAATTCTTCAGATCTCAGAGACAACACATGGTATTTTTTTCTAAGCTTTATAAACTTTTTTAAAGCCTATATTTATTTATTTATTAAATCATTTTATTAGGGGCTCATACAGCTTATCACCATCCATTCATACATCCATTGTGTCACGCACATTTGTACACGTGTTGCCATCATCATTTTAAAACATTTTCTTTCTACTTGAGCTCTTGGTATAAGCTCATTTCCCCCACTCCCTCCCCTAAACTCTTAATAATACCTAAACTCTTAATAATACCTAATAACTTAGCCTGCAGGCCAATGCATTCTAAAATTATCAGACAGCCTCAGAAATCAATATTACATTTAACATAAATTTAACCCCCACCCCCAATACATTTTAAAGATGTGCATAGGGAAAGTCTTTAAAAAATAGATTTATTATCTGTGATGGCTAATGTTCATGCCCACTTGGCTAGGCTATGAATTGGCAGACACTAAGCAATTGCCTATATTTTGTGATCTGATGTAAATAGCCAATCAGTTGATAGGCTATTTGGGTGTGGCTTGCCTGCAGTCTCTAATTGGATATTCTGGCAAAGTCTGACCCCTGGGTTCTTGGAATGTAAGCCTGCAGAAGTCTCTCTGGCCTGCTGCCTGACCTGCAGATTTTGGATTCACCAAGCCCTGCAACCTCATGGGCTAAGAGAGGCTTGCAGCCTGCACCGCATATTTTGGGTTCATCCGGCCCTGCAACCACAGGAGCTAACAGAAGGTTTTGCCATCACCTAACCCATGGCTTTGAGACTTGCCAGTCGCAGAGTGGCATGAACCATTGCCTTAAGGCAAATTCCCCTCTACTGGTTTTCTTCTTCTAAACACTCCAGAATACGGCATTCACTCTCCAACTAGATTGTAAATCCTTCAAATCCTTCGTTTATTAATTATCCGATAATAATTATGCACATTTACACAATAGAATGGAAGCTATATTTCTAGAGCCTAGGACAAGTTCCTAACACATATTCTTCATTTTCAATGCCATAGAGTCAATGCTGACTCATTGCAACCCCCTGTGGGTTTCTAAGACTGTAACTGTTTACAGGAGTAGAAAGCCCAATCGTTCTCCTAAGGAGCTGCTGGTGGTTTTGAACTGCCAACTACAAGAATCGCAGCCCAACACATAGCCACTACACCAGCAGGGTTCCTTCTCGCACATGTGAGGTGGTAAAAATGAACAATTTGCTAGTATAATCTCAGTGGCACACAAAAACGCTTTTGCATGACAGGAATACAATAAAGAACGTGAAGGGACAGAGTTGGCAAGAAACAATGTACTCTCCTTTACCATGTCCATTCTCTCATTATCTTTGCTTCCAATGCCCCTCGCTCCTCCCACGGCTGGATAGCTCTAGGACCTACACGCTCCTCAGCAAAGAAAGACTAAATAACGGAAAGACTGAATTACAATCCCCATGGAGGGCAATCCATACTGAGCTATACCTCTACATTATAAAACTGCTCTAGTGTCATCGAAGCGGTTTCAGTCCTCCCTGCCATGGTCACATCTATCTGCTCTGTTCCGCACCTGCTGAGAAAAGACACACTTACCAGAGAACTATTCATGGTTGTGTCTGTTGTGCAAGCAGCAAAGTAGCCTTCAGCATCTGTAAACTAGGAGGGAGAAAATAGGATGTAATATTCAGCTAAACTCAGTTTCCAGGTAGCACTAGCCAGGCCCAAAACAAATTAGAACCAAAAATCCAGAATAGACCCTAATAGTATAAAGCCATTGCCACCGAGACCCTTCCAACCCCAGCGTTCCTAAAAGATAGACCAGAACTGGCCCATTAGGTTTCCAAGGCTCGCATAGTTACCAAAGCCGACTACCTTGCTCTCTTACATAGCAGCAGTTAATGACTTTGATCCCCCACCTTCTGATTGGCAGCTGAGTACCTTAGCGACTGGGCTATTGGGGCTAGAACTCTTATTAATAATAGCAACTAATGACTGAATATCACATGCCAAGTATTCAACCAAGCAAGGTGGGTATTATAATCTTAATCTTATTATTAAGTATATAAAGAACTAGATTTGGCCTGTTGTATCTAGTTTCTGAAAACAGCCTGAGCAATTAAGATGCTCTGTGGTTTCAAAATAATCAGGCAGTCGCCTGGCCAGCAACCATTGGGAGGAAAGGAGGCATGATGGAGTCATGTATATTCTGATGATAATTGCGCTAAGGCCCCCATCATACATGTTCTTCGAGGTTCTAATTAAGGGGCTCTGGACGTTGGAAGCTTCTCATTAGATCTTCCTAGAATGGTGAGACCATCCCTACGTGGGAGGACGTCTCATGCTTACCCATTGAGGCAGCAGCACTCCTGTCGCATAGGTACCAGTCCCTATAATTGCTGTCCCTCGCGAGAGAGAATTAATGAACCCATGGGGCTGGCGAAACACAGCTGACTGTGCTCTCCGACTCTAGGTGGCAGTAACAGAGAAAGGTTTGCAGGCAAGTAGTGCAGACAGAGCTCGAGTTTGTGCCCAATTCCAGGGGACGGAGAGAAAGAGGAAGAGCAGCTGGGCTGCAGGGCAGGATACTGTGGCAAACCCGAATCTGTGGCTGCTTCCTGAGGACCTGGCCGCGGGTGGCTAGGGATGTTCTGATGCAGCTCAGGATCGCCAGGGATGATCTAACTCTGGATCGCTAGGATCTATCTGCGAGAGAGTCTGTCACCGAAAGGGCTACTCATGAGAAACGGAATGTGCGATGGGGAAGCCTGGATGCAAATGTAAGTGGAAAGGAGATGGACACTGCTCCTTGCGCATTGTTCAAGATCAAGGTGGGCTTACCCAAGCCCACCTTGTCCCTTCTGTAGTGCTGTGCTAGTCTGTGGCATCAGCCTTGCAAAGAGGAAAATCCGACTTAAAGGTCTAATTTAAATAACAGCCAGAATTCAAATCTAATTTAGTGTATTTTCAAAGTTTATGCCAATTTCACACACAATTTCAACAAATCACATCGGTCAAGAAAGACTAGGTAGGCTACCAAGATATGCACATAAGATCTTGGTATTAAATGAAAAGTTTTGATCTAAAGAACCACCTGAGCGGTTCTCAGTCTAGACCATTGAGCTAAGATAATACAAAAGGAATCCATTTAACACTCACAGCAATCCTACCAATCTCCTTGCTTTACAAATAAAGTAACGAAGGTCCAAAACCAACCCGGTGCTATCAAACCACCCCTGGCTGATTGGGCCCCATAGACCATGAGTAGGCCTGCTCTGTGGGGTTTCCAGGGCTCCACTCTGTACAGTACACTGCCGCACTGTGCGTGCTCCTGCAGAGCAGCTGGTGAGTTCAACTGCTGGCCTTGCTGGTTAGCGGCCCAGTGTTATAACTACAGTAGTTTACAGCTTGCCCAAGGTCATCAACTTGGCAAGTGACAGGGCAGGATTCAAATACCAAAGTCCATGCTCACAAAGAACCCTTCTCAAATCAGTAATCGAAAAAAGAAAGTCCATCTATAAAAATGGACAAGACAGACAACTCAAAAGAATTCCACTGGTCAATAAATATATTAAAAACCAAACAGAAACCAAATATATCCATGAATGTGGTGGAAAACACAAGGGACAAAGTGAAAAAAGAATCTTAGACATAACCAAATACCTTGAGGGAATGGATAGCTGGCCCTGAGGGATCAGACCACAGTCTGGGGAGCCTTCAAGGTCAACTGGCAAATATAGTTCACAAAATGGCAATGTTGCAAATTACTTTTGGTGAGCACCGACTGAGCGTGTGAGCAGCTATTTAAGGCGCAACTACGGGTCCTTTCCTGTCCAGAAAGAAGAAGAGTGAGCAAAATCAAAGGCACATGGCAACAATCGGCTCAACCGACCACTGGACCCCGCATGTATCAGCCTCCAGGTGCTCTGTAAGGGATCATGTTAGGAAAACATGTAGAACGGAACTCAAAATCATAAATGAGACCAAGATAACTAGGCAACTAGCAACTTGTAGGATGCCCAAGACAGTGGCTCCTGTTCACCCTTCAGGTCAAGAAGTGAACTCACCTCCATGTGAGAATAAGAGCAAACATTTAAGGACCAAGTTCCGAGTAGGTTGGGAAAGGGGTGGGGGGATGGAAATAGGAAACACAAACAGGAAGATGGTACATTGAGGGGACTGAAATGGATGAGTTGCACCAGAATGAGCATGACTTGCTGAATATAAAAGTATGATCTGTTCTGTAAACCTTCACCTGATTCACAATTTTTTTTTTAAAGCCGACACTTGCAGATTAAGGTAAGATGCTACTTTTCACCTATCACAGTGGCAAATGTTGTTAGAGTTTTGGTCAGGGTTCAATCTCATAGACTGATCCCAGAAGTATTAATGGGTACAACCAATAGGGAAGGTAACTAACATTAGGATTCAAATGCTTTGAAATGGCATTACTCTTTTATCTGACAATTATGCTTTCAGGAATTTGTCTTACCTAAGTCATGTAAATGTATGTTAAAATATTCCTATTTAGTTATATCAAAAGAAAACGTGGAAGCATTTTATCTATCACAAATTAGTTAAATAAAAGAGGAAATTATCTAAAATGATGTTTATTAGCCTGGTAGCCATGATACTGTTGTGTGTAACATTTATAAAACTATACGTAAACAACTAAACCTATTCCTGTCTTAACCTTTTTAATATGAGTATATACATAAATTTATAGCCATAGATAGGACCAAATATGTACAGTGGTCTACAGAAGATGGGATTATGGACACAGAATTTTTATTTGTTACTATAATTTTCTTCAATCAAGAACATTTACCCCTATTATAATTTAAAAGTGCATATGAATACTAAATTGTATAACTTTTTAATGATATACATTAGTAAGTCCAAAATGTAGGCTATAGAAGAGCCCAGAATTGTACAATCGATTGTTGTAAAATTAAAATGCAAATACAAAAGTAGAAAAGCATGGCAGGATAATGCCAAAGTATTACCAGTGGTTATTCCTTGAATTACAGAATTGCAAGAGATTATTTTCATTTTTGTTCTCATCTACTTTCTAAATTTTTTTAACTATAAAAAGGGTATGATGGGCATGTGGCCCACTCTAACATCATGGTAAAGAGAGAGAATCAGCATCAGCCCAAAGCTGAGTTCTATGTACCTGGAGGTCAGCCACTAGTTGTCCTTCCCAAAGCAGGGGCCATTTTGGGGGGGGGGTTGGTAATTCGTTGCAATTGCCACGCAGAACTCATCATGCACATGAACAATTATGGAGCTTATTACAAAAGTAACAGTTTATAATTCAGGATGAGGAATGGCTCAGGATACAGTTCTTCAGTCAGAACAGCTTCTTGGCTATGCAAACAGACAAGCCTGGCTCTCAGCCCTGTGGGCCCTCATTAGGCAAGCATTGCAAAGCTCTTCGGCTCCACTGATAAGTCCCCAGAGACATTCCACTAAGACAGTCCAGTAAGACTCCGTCCAAAGCAGCTCCCTAAATCCACTGGTTGGCAAGCCTAGTGTGCCATCTCCTGATGGTCTCCTGGTTCTGCACCATGCTTGCTACTGCTGCTTACCATCATAGTGTCTCTGGTGTCCAGCTTTTGTCCGCTCTGGCTCTTGGGTCTCTCTGCCTTCTCTGGTGCAGGGTCCAGGTGTTAGGTAGCTTAGCCTAGAAACTGGGATGTCCATTGACGCATGCCCAGGAGAGCCAGCATAGGACAAAGCTGGATTTTCCCGCCGGTGGGCACGGATGGGCATTACACCTGGAGCAGCCCACCTGGGCCAGGTGATTGCAATTCAGCCATTGGGATCGACCTGGGGTCGTTCACCACGCCTCCCCTGGGAATCCTTGAAAAGGAGGAACCGAGAGGGAGAGGGTCTTGTCTGGTCGTCTTGTTTCGGAGGAAACTTGGGAGAGAGATCTCTGCGTGACCCTGAGCAGTCTCTGCCAGGCCGCATGGTCAAAGGAATCCTATGGGTGCCGCGTAAAACCTGAAGCTTCTTTTAACTCTCATTAAATCCACTTGGATCACGAGCCCGGCTTCAGCGTGAATTCTTTCTCGTGCGGAGCCAAGGACCGAGGTTGGAATTTAGCCCGGAGAGAGAGACCTTACACAGGGTCCAAATGATGTGCTCCACTCACACCTCTCTTGCCTTGGTGGTAGGGAATAAGCCCCTCTTCTCTGGAATTGACTCTTCAGCATAGTTGGATACCAAAACTGACCAATTTCCTCATTAAGAGTTCAATATACCGTATTTTCCTGGCCACACCCCCACAAAGCTGTCAAATACTTTCAATTTGCTTTATAGCAAGCTGTCCAGACTATAAGCACTCTATTAGCAATCATTTTCTGGGAGCTATAAGGTCATTGCAAGAAAGGAAATAGAAGAGTGAGCTATTGCGCCACAGCTACAATGTGCACATATAACACACATAATGTATCCCTACACCTACTACTACAACATATATGCATTTCTGTAATGTACATGTGTGGGATTCTAAAGAGCCTTTCCCCCAGCTTTGTCTCCCCCAAAGACATGCCAAACATTAGGGGCTTTTTGCCAGCTTATTGGGAGAAGTGGATGCTTAGAGACATCCTTCCTAAAGGCAGTCAGTTGCCAGACAACCATCTGGTCCCACCAAGGTAGGGCCTGCTCCCTGCTGTTAAGGACAATGGGCTGCTTCTCCCTAAAGGTTGGCAACCATTAGCTTGGTCCCTGTGGGTGGGGTTTACACCCTACTGATAATAGTTTCTATGGAAATCCAGAGAACAGGTCAAACTGGCTCAGTGACATCCAAAGTTAGGCTGCCATCCAGAATCTAGGATCCGCCCTTCTTGTCACATGTATACCCCCAATCCCTCCTATTCCCATTATCCCTGGATTGTCCCCTTCTCACTGCTGTATAACCTAGAGTGCAACCTCTTCCTGTGACATATGTCTTTACCTGTAATTAGTGAGTTTACACTCCCCCCCAAAGGTATATAGGCCTGGGTTAGCAATAAAGAGCTCTCTCAGACTCCCCTCTAGGCTCCTCATAGGTTCCCCCTTCCCTCTCCCATCCTCACTCCCCTGTTCCCTTTCCCCTTGTCCTCTTTCCCCTCCCCCTCTCTCCACATGGACCACCAAGCAGGGTTGAGATAAGCATAGGACCATGAAATGTATCTGACCCCATTATTTCAATCTCTCTTTTATCTCTCATGCTCTCTAGGACTTTACTATAACCTTTAGATATATTAACTGTGTAACTGCACTTATCGAACCCGCGATTAGTTGTAGGGGCTGACCCTCCCACCACAGACATGTACTAATCCTGCAAAGTTATACAATTATATGCATATGTAATTATATATTTATATTAAATTTGTGTGCACCCATCAGTGCATATTTCTTGACATCACCTCAAATACAATTCTTGAAGTCTAACGAAACTCTAGTAAGTATATTTCTACACTAAGACAAGAAATATCTTAACTCCATAACTCCACAAAGATAGTACACATTAAAACATTAATGAGACACGTAATGTTGCAGTTTCACTTCTATATAAGGACAATATATGATTATGTAAATTACTATTTCTTTCAACACTTTGAATCAATTGGTTATGTTAACTCAGTGAAAGAATAGAATGTGCCATGATGCTCACCTTCCCACCAACACAATCGCCAAAGACAAAGCGGGTGCATAAGAAAATGTGGTGAAGAAAGTTGATGGTGTCCAGCTATCAAAAGATATAGTACCTGGGGTCCTAAAGGCTTGAAGATAAACAAGTGGCCATCTATTCAGAAGCAACACGGCCCACATGGAAGAAGCACACCAGCCTGTGTGATCACGATATGTCTATAAGATTAGGTGTCAGGCATCAAAGAACAAAAAATCATATCATTGTGAATGAGGGGACTGCAGGGTGGAGACCCAAAGCCCATCTGTAGGCAACTCTCAGAAGGGTTGTGGAGAGGAGAGGAGTGGGTCAGGGTGCCGCACCGATGAAACATCCAAGTTTCCTCTAGTTCTTTAATGCTTCCTCCCCATCACTATCATGATCCCAATTCTACCTTACAAATCTGGCTAGACCAGAGGATGCACACTGGTACAGATAAGAGCTGGAAACATAAGACTCCAGGACAGATGAACCTCTCTGGACCAATAATGAGAGTAGTGATACCAGGAGGGGAAGGAGAAGGTGGGGTAGAAAGGGGGCACTAATCACAAGGATCTACAGAGAACAGAAAAGTGGGTGAAGGGAGACTTCGGACAGTGTAAGGCATGACAAGATAATAACAATTTATAAATTATCAAGGGTTTGGGAAGGAGGGAGGGTAGGTGGGAGAGAGGGGGAAAATGAGGAGCTGATAGCAAGGGCTCAAGTGGAGGGAGGATGTTTTGAGAATGATGATGGCAACAAACGTACAGATGTACTTGACACAATGGGTGGATGGATGGATTATGATGAGTTGTACAAGCCCCCAACAAAATGATTTTTCAAAAAAAGGAAGAATAGAATGTGACCATTCATACCATCTGATAAGCACTCAACTACTGACTCAAAGGTCTGAACCAGATGTTATGCAGGAGTAGAGATGTGGTCTGCTTCTGGAGAGATTACATCTTGAAATTCCTATGTAGTTGGTATGAGTAAGAATAGATTTGACAGTGCAAGTGTTTTTTTTATTTTTATTATTTTAAAAATTTAATAAATCATTTTATTGGGGACTCTTTCAGCTCATATAACAATCCACATATCCACCGTGTCAAGCACATTTGTACAATGTTGCCATCATCATTTCCAAAACATTTTCTTTCTACTTGAGCCCTAGCATGTTTTTTAATACTAACGAAAACACTCTTTCCCTTTTGTAATTGAAATAATCGTTTCAAGAATAACTTGGGAAACCATATATCCGACAGGAGTCAAGAAAAGATATATATATGTGTGTATGTGTGTGTGTGTATATATATATATACACACATATATAAACTTCAATAACTTCACATACAACTAAGGTGACCAGATTTTAACATTCGTAAAGCGGGCACCATTGATAAAACACATATCCTGGCGAAATAGCCACGTGGCAGCCAAAAACCATATACCTTAGCTTGTCGTGCATTCTTTCCGAAAATCGGCACTTTTAAAAAATGCTGCGTACGCAGGAAAAATTGTTAAAAATCGGGGCTGTTCCGCCAAAAGCGGGACATCTGGTCACCTTACATATAATCCAATCATAAAATGGGCAAAGACCTTGAACAGACATTTCAACCAAGTGGACATCAACATATGAAAAGCTGCTCAGTGTCATTAGCCACGAGGGCTTGAAAGCAGCAGCCATGTGCTCCCGTCTCACTCGCACTAGGATGGCTGAGGGGAAACCAGACAACCACCAGTGTTGGTGAGGGTGTGGGGAACTGGAACCCTTCTCTCTTACTGGTGGGAAAGAAAAATGGGACAGCCCTTGTGGAAAACAGCGAGGCATACCTCATATAACTAAAAACAAAACCACAGTATGCACTGGAACATCACCCCTAATTACATACCCAAAGGACTTGAACTGAGACTCAAGAAGGCTTGTATTCCAAAGCTCTTTGCACCGTTATGCACAATAGTCCCAGAGTGGAAATGACCCAAATGCCTATCAACAGATGAGTGAGCAAGCAGAACACAATGTTAGTAGGACATCATGCGCGGTAGCGCAGTCGGCGACAAAGAGAAAGACCCACAATGAGATGGAGTGACACAGTGGCTGTAACAATGGACTCAAATACAGCACTGACTGTGATGATGGCCCTAACCTGTCATACGTCACCCCGCCCCTTTACAGGAACCAACTTGACAGCACCGAACAACAAAGAACTTGTAGCTCATTACCTCCATGAACAAGCCTAGTTTGGCAGGAGACCAGAAGAACAAGATCATGTCTGGCTACGATTACATAATAGTTTGAAGAAAAAAAAAAGATGCTACAGAACTTCTTAAAGTGCCAGTCACAACCCTGTAATGGGGACACGTAAATGCTGGGAAAATTTTGACAATTGTAAAATTAAACACACAATGACCAAAAAGTATCTCAAAATCAAACAGGTAATAAATGAGGTATTTCTAGCAGTGCTTTCCCGTGTTGCAAATTTCTCAGGCAAAGAGGAGTCGCCATTGGAAAAGGTTTTACAAGGCCTGCTATATAAGAGGGCTGATTAACAGGGGAAATGCAGAACAGATTTTCATTTTCATCTATCTCAGACTTTCTGTAACTATGGAGGGTGGATGAACCCCTAATACGTCATCTTTAAACCTTAAGCCAGAAATATCCCTGGTATCTTCTTGGAGCCAAGTAACAGTAAAGACTGACTAGCAAAACTGGTTTTCTGCGTATTATGCTGATTTAGTTACTGTGCCAACCTGGCCAATAAACACATGTGAGGTTAATTGAAGGGCGGAGGGAGAAATGGCTCGGTGAGCCTCGCCTTTCTACTTCTCGGGTCTCTTGCTTTGTAATGGTCGCACCAGGGTGCAGCTGCCTTAGCAATTCCCTGCTTCAGCTGGCAAGGTTCACTTCCTGCAAGACATCCCTGAGGAAAAGTCACATGGACCTACCCCGATGCAGCCCTCGGTGCTGAAGCAGCCATGTGGAGACCCCTGCCAGCACTGAGATGCTTACACATTCACTGGCTTGGCTTTCCTCCTGCAGTCAGCATCATTGCATGTGTTTTGTGAGATGGAGGAGGACTTTGTGGACTGGTGTTGGACATATGGGTTAATGGGTTAAAGTTGGGCTTGTGGGCCTGGGCAGCACTGGGTTGGGATGATTTCATGACGCACACTTAACCTTTATATAAAACTCTCTCTTATACATGAGTTGCTGTGAATTTGTTTCTCTCAAGTCCCCAGAGTAACACATATGCTGTCCCTAAGGAATCAAATTGACAGCAGCAACTGAAAAGGTTAGATAGGAGCCGCACAAGACTGGAGTCTGTTAGTGAGGGTAGAACGGCTGTACAACAGAAAGCATGCAAGTTATTTGATATGGCGTAGTCTCCATAAACCCCACTAAGTGATCTTTTCCTGATGGGTCTGGGTAAAAAAAGGTGGGGGAAAAGACTGCTATGATTTGCCATCCTGCGAGATAGCGAGCACTAGTAACATAGCAGTTATGTGTTGAACTACTAATCCTAAATCAGCAGTTTGAAACAACAGCAGCTCCAAGGAGAAAGAAGAGGCTTTCGAGTTCAGTAAAGAGTTAGTCTCGGCGAGCCAGTCAGAGTGCGATGTAGCAATGATGAAAACAATTTTCCTCCAATCCTAAATGCTTCTTCCTCCTCCCCACTATCATGATCCAATTCTACCTTGCAAGTCTGGCTAGGATGTACACTGGTGCAGATAAGAACTGGAAACACAGGGAATCCAGGGCAGATGATCCCTTCAGGACCAGTGGTGTGAATGGTGATACTGGAAGGATAGAGGGAAGGTGGGTTGGAAAGGGGGACCCGATGACAAGGATCTACATGTGACCTCCTTCCTGGGGGATGGACAACAGAAAAGTGGATGAAGGGAGATATCGGACATGGCAAGATATGACAAATAATTTATAAAGTATCAAGGGTTCATGGGGAGGGGGGAGCGGAAAGGGAGGGGAAAAATGAGCTGATGCCAGGGGCTTACGTGGAGAGCAAATGTTTTGAGAATGATGAGGGCAATGAATGTACAAATGTGCTTGACACAATTGATGTATGTATGGATTGGGATAAGAGTTGCATGGGCCCCTAATAAAATGATTTTTTTTTTAAGTTGGTCTTAGAAAGCCACGGGGACAGCTCTACACTTCCCTATAGGCTCGCTATGAGTAGACATTGACTCGATGGCAGTGAGAGGTATAAAATGAGCCCACGCCCAGCAAGAGCCAGGAATGGAATACATCTTCTGGATCTGGGGGTCCTTGCACAGGGAACTCTGACGTCAGAGGAGTGACAGAGGAGCAGCAGCGGCAGAACAAGAGCCAGAGTAGGAAGAGAGCGGTGGGCTTTCCAGCCCACAGAGCAAGTAAAACTGAGCTCTTTGGGGCAGGAGGCTGGCTTGTGGACTAGGGTGCCTCTGGGCACTTAATTCAAGGAGCTAGGTTAGCTGATCCATGGAACTGGAGCTCAGTGCCTTCCCAGTGATGCTCGGTGGAGGGTATGGCCTTTATCAGCAGCATTTGAAGAAACTTTATAGCATGTCCTGACTGAACAACTGCATTCAAAGTGATTTTCACTCGAATTGTAAGCTTTTAACCACCATAATAAACCCAATAATCATCAGCATCTTTTGGGAGTTCTGTGTGGCCACTGAAATGAATTCTAGAACCTAGCAGAAAAGCTGAGTGCATGAAAGGTAGAGTATTGTGTGTGGAAGATTTTGGCTACTTCAGTCATTTTTACCAACTCAAGAGGTGTGATGGGGTAAAGAAAGTAATTAGGTGCTCTTACTTTCATATAACATAGTTCGATAACAAGATGATAAAAAAACCATGACTTTCAAAACTCAAACCAAAGCAGCTGTTTATTAAATCTTTGAGAAAAAAGAAAATTTCCTCTCCTCGAACACCTACAAAAAAAAAAAAAAACAGAGAAAAGAAGCAACTTACAAAAGCAGCATGTTTTCCTCGAAATCCTCTTGTACACTGCTGTCTCCACGGCTTCCAAATAATAAAACCCAAGAGGTATAAAACAAACATGGATGTTTTTGCAAAGGTGCTGAAGAACGGTTTGTTGTATTGAGTGAAAACATACTGTAGAAGAAAAAGTTACACAAGACCGTGATGAAATGACCTTAAATCTTTCCAAGAAAAATAAGGGTGTTACATGATTTTTTTTTAACTCCGTAGAAGTTCATTTATAAATGCAAGCTCAAAAGGGACTGTAAAGATGTATTTCTGAACAGTGTGATTTGCCGGGCAGTCAGAGAACAATGTCTTAAATAAACAGCAGCGACCTGCAAAAAAGGTTCTGGCCAGCCTTCAGTGAAATCTGACTTCGCTGTGGGACCTGCGTTGGGAACTAAACAGTAAGATGTGCCTTCCTTTCCTTCAGGTGTTTAAAGCCTAGCAGAGGCGATCTGGATGACGAGAGTGCAATGTCACGGGATACACAGTCCCATAATGGAGAGTAAACGTCATGAAAGCACAAAGGTTGACAGATCACTGTGAAGATGACTGAGAAAGTTTCCCAAGAGGCAATTCTTGCACCGTGTCCATAGGCTGAAAAAGAACTGACGGAAAACAAAACAAACAGCAACATGGCCCTGGAGTCACTTCAACCCACAGCAGCCCCACAGAGTTGAACTGCTCCCTAAGATTCCCAAGGCAAAAAAAAAAAAAAAAAAGATTCCCAGGGCAATAAGTCTTCGCAGGAGCAAACCGCCATTTCTTTTTCCAGAGGAGCAGCTGGGGGGGGGGAGGTTCAACAGCTGCTGACCTTGATTTACCAGCTCAGCGCTGTGCCACGTGGGCTCAAGCCCAAGAAGACGAAATAAAAAACATGACGAAGGCAACCAAATCACACAATAGATGATCATAGCCTATGAAAATTAAATGTAGTTTCAAGTTATCATTAAGTTAAAGAAAAATCTATAATCATAATATAAAACTGAGGAGTCAGTATAAACTCCTGTTTTTAGGGGGTCTTCTTTAAAAACACCACCCTAACTATGTGCACTAACAGGCATATAAAAAAAAGAAACCAACAATCCAAGAAGACCGTGGGAGCTCCTCAATTGTGCAAATGGGGTGCAGTTGCCAGCACATTGGGATTAACTCACTAGCAGCTGGTTCGGTCTTTGTAGAGGAATCATTAAGTAAAGAGAGTAAGGTAGTTGTACAAATAGAAGGAAAAGTCACCTTCTGAGTCCAAAATACCCCCATTCACTATCACTATGTCATCAACCAAAGCCAAATGGAGCTAAAAGGCAATCACTGTACAATGTGTGCTTCAGAATAACATTAGAGTCGGCGCACACATAAATGCAAATGCACTCACCCTCGGGCGAGACAGTAACCTGTATGTGAGAACTCTGATCCTGTCACTCATTTTCATTTCCTAAACTGTCCTGTTTGCTACTAAATGGTGGCAAATTGTTGCATATCCTGGATGGTGGCTCCACTAGAAAATAACATTTATAAAGGTTTTACAATTGAGTTTTAAAAAGAGACCACAGAAACCCCTTCAAATATTAGAAGATATATACATCGTCTTTGCTTCTAATTACTCTTCCCAAAAGGCACAGAGAAACTGCATGAACCAAGCCAGAATACACTTTTGCAGGTTCAATGCCCAATAACACTAACTGTCAAAGAAAGCAAACGTGGCCCTGCTTTTGTAAGTCCGGACACGTAGTAATGGTTAGCAATACCAACCTTAGCAGTGTTAGTACACAGTATTCCCAGAAAAGAAGTACATACCGAAGTCAGTTCAGAAGAAGCCACCCATATCACATCAACAAGTAGGAGAATAACAATCCCAAGAGCCATTCGCTTGCGCTGAGTGAAACCACTGCTCTGAGAATTCAGCCGGTTCATGATAAATACGCACACCATTTGCACTCTGGTTTTCGGAAAGTAAAAATTACATTAGAGGTGGTTTGGGGAAAACATCCTTCTTAAAAAAAAAAGAGAAAGTGAGCACGGCAGAAACAAATGGCGTTTATTAAGAACCCCACCTAGGGAACTTAAAGGCGTCCGGCTTACCTGACTCTAAAGGCTTTTCTGAGGTCTTCTGAAAGTTTGGCAGATCTGAGTCTAAAAGGAGGCGCCCAAGTCAGCACACCTAGAAATAAATAGCCAAGTGACGTCTGCAGAACCATCAGGGTTCAGAATGCGATTTATCACATCTATTTTAAATCACACTCAAATATACTAAATATGATTGGACGCTCTTTATATAGAGTCCGCTGCTATCTCTCCACTGTGCGCCTAAGATTAAGCTCCGGCAAGTACTCGCCCGGCGGGGGAAGCAACAGTTGAACATGCAGCTAGTTTCCTGGTGCGAAATAGCGTCTCCGAATTCCACAGGCACAGAACACCATCACTGGCTCTCTCTACAAGGGCACCCAGCCCGGGGACAATGACCCAAAGTGCCTTTTCTGGCCCTGATGGGCAGAAGGCTTTGGGGATCGGAGGAGGGGATTTGTTGGGGGTTCCCATCACTTCGCGTGCTTCAGGAAAGGGCCCCCTGCTCTGCCACCTCCCCTGGCACTCCTTGTAGCCGTTCTAGATCAGGGCGGGGACGCGGCAGCTGGGAAAAGGCTGCGCCTCCGGTCCTGGCCCCGGTGGAACCGGGAAGTGTCCGACCGGTCGGCGACCCCCAGGGAGGCCACGGTGCCACTCACAAGCGGCTTCCCCCAAACCCGAGTGGGGACAAGTGCACGGCGCCCTGCCCGCCTCCCGCCCTCCCCCCGCACGCCCGTTTCGGCCAAGACCGCTGGGCTGGCCCCTTGGGCCGGGCACACGGCACCAGCTGCGGCTCCGGGCGCGGCTCGGGCCCTCCCACTCGGCCTACCTGGCTCTCCTGCCCCGCGATGGCGTCGTGGCGGCACCATGAGCAGAGCCGGCCCGGCAACGCCGCCGCCCAGCGCCGCGGCCTCGGCCTCACCTGACGGTCGCCGCGCCGGGCATGGCGCCGCGCGGGAGGCCGAGCCCCGAAGCCGAGGTGCCCCTCGGAGCTAGCCCGTCGACACCTCCCGGCTCCACTCGGCCCGGGAGGGCGGGCAGCGGGCGAGAGACGCGGAGCGCACAGGCAGCGATGGCCGCGGAGGCCCGGAGCTCGGCCGTGACATCCGCCCCGCCTCCCGCCGCCCGCCGCCCCGCCCAACGGCCCCGCCTCCCATCCCGATGGAGGCGGCGCTCTGGTTACGTCACGGCCTGCGACGCGCACGGCGGCGACGCGTTGCCAGGGCGACGAGGCGTTGCCACGGCGGCCGGAAGACTGGACCGGCGGAGCAGGCTGGCTAAAGGAAGGATGAGGGGGCGTCCGAGGCGCCAGTAGTCCCCGCCGTCCAAAGAAGGTAACCACTCCCCTCCCAGGTCCCGGTCCCCCGAAGACCCAACCGCAGAGTGGCTTGGGAGGGCTCGGGCTTCCTTATAGCCGTTTTCTTTTTTTCTTTTATTATTTTTAATCGATTTATTAGGGGCTCATACAACTCTTAGCACAATGCATACATCAGTTGTGTAAAGCGCATTTGTACATTTGTTGCCCTCATCATTCTCAAAACATTTGCTCTCCACTTAAGCCCCTGGCATCAGCTCCTCCTTTTTTCGCCTCCCTTATAGCCGTTTGCAGGTAAACTACATATCAGAGAAATAATTACCATCTTCACCGGGAATTGAGTGTGTCATGCTAAGATGACATGAGTTTACAAATGTGAAGGATCCATTCATAGCACCCAATAAAAATGCCCTTAATCTTAGCAATTATTAAATTGTGTAGATCTTTCTTAAATACCTTTTTAAACTAGCCATTGCCATCGTAGAATATTCTAATACTCTGTTAGCAGTAAAAGAGAGGAATAAAAACTGCCCGGGCCCAGGAGATACAGGGTCCACTGAGTGACATGCTGAGAGAGAGGTGCGTCATCCCTAGGAGACCTACATATGGCGACAAGACAATAACAAGTTAAACTGTTGCCACACAGGCTAATCCACCCTCTAAGATCACCTAGAACCAACCCAACAAAGAATTCCCCTTTCAGAGATATAGATATGCATATACATATACATACAATGCTGTCCAGACCAGGACGTGCAGCTGAAGCACTCTCCCAAGACCACAATACTTCACAAACGGCGTCCTTGCCTTCTCCATTGTTTGCTGAGGATGGCTAAGACACTTTACAACGATTCCACAGGCTCCAAGTGATAAATTCTCTTAGCGTTTCTAGGAGTGAGCTCTGAGGTTTCAGGCCCCATGTCTTTCAGTTCTTGTCCCACTCCTACGAAAGAATGTAGATGAAAGATAGGGAAACGGTTTGAACAGAAGTCGTGATTTCTTAAAGAGGTTCTTACACCTGGAAGCTCAGGGCCACCTGAGCTAGTCTGAGAGCCTCATGGGATAGAAGTTCAAGTTTCATCCCACCTTCTGCTATTGGCAGGCTTTCTGTAGCATACCAACCCCCTTATAGGGGTTTATGCCATGACTTTGCCGTCAGGCCCCAAACCAAGGGTCAATTCAATCATTGTGTCTGACTATCCGCCTTTCTCTGCCTGTACCCTTTCACTTTATCCTCTTCTTGAAACTAAGGAAACGTGTCTTCTCTGCCCTCCAATTTCCTCTGTGCGGAGACGCTGTTGATAAAGGAAATGCTCCTTTGTATATTTACCATGATCGTTCGGTACATGAAAGTCAAGATAGATAACCCTTCAGGAACAATAACAGCAGTAATGGATGGATGTTAATGGATACATTGGATGTGTAAGATATGAAAAAATTATAGAAGAATAAACAAACAATGAATATAGGTTCCTGGGGGGAAGGGTGAGGGAGGGACCTGATAAAGGGGAGCTTATATCAAAATTTTAAGAAGAAAGAAAATGTTTTGAAACTGTTTGTGATAGCAATTGTACAACACTGCTTAATGTGTTTGAACTATGGAATGGTATAATAGCTGTAAGAGCTCCCAATAAAATGATTTTTAAAGGGGAAAATGATCTTATAATGATAATAATAAAAGCAAAGTGCCTGACCTCTCTCTGTGCTAGAGATTCCTTCCTTTGCCCACACTCCCCTTACCCCAAATAGGTCGACCTAGCATTAAGAAGGCAGAAAAGAGGACAAGCTAAACTTTAACTTTTAGAAAATTAAAATTTAACTAAAAAAAACGAAAAGAAAAAAAGGCAGACCCAGGTCGCTCATTTCCAATTATGCTAAGCACCTCATTTTAGGTTACCCACACACTCCAAAAAAAAAAAAAAGCCAAGCCAGCATACTGACTTATATTTAGAAAACAAAAATGACTTCTGTGCTAAGAGTTGTCAATCACCAGGGCTTTCTTCTTCTTTTTTTAAAACAATTTTATTGACATACACTTCATATAGCATATATATGTATCTTGTGGTTTGAACATCCATAGAATTTTTTATAGGAGTAGACGACCTCATCCTTTTCCAGCAGCATGGCTGTGGGTTTGAATGACCAACCTTGCAGTTAGCAGCCCAGTGTTTACCCTACTGCACATCTTGAGAAAGAAGAAAGTATCAATAAAATTGATAAGTTTGGGGGATTCATATGTGGGTGAAGGGGAACAGGAGAAGAGATCAAGCACCATTGAAGATGTCTGTATCACATCCGGGTGGATGTGGTAACTGGTCAGCTAAGCTCATCAAAGATGCCAGGGCTTCAGAAGAGAGTAACCAGAGAAGCTAAAGGAAAACTAGGAGCTGGCCGTGTCAGGGAAGAGAAGAGAAGTATTGCAAGAAAGTTGACAGTGCTGCTGGCTGCTGCACAGAGGTCAAAGTACGACGGCCAAAGAGTCTACTGGATTTGGTAATGTGGAAATTGGCTGGCGATGTTTGCAAACTTGGTTCTTACCAGGGCATTTTTAGCCTCTTGATTATATGAAGTGAGAATCTGAAAGTTTCTTACCCAAACAGTGCATCCTTTATTTTAACCCTTGTTAATATATTTATGGGACCCTCCTGGTGGTACAAATGGTTTATTCACTGAGCTGTTAACCAAAAGGTTGGAATTTCAAGTCAACCCCTGCTGCCTCTGAAGAAAGGCCTGGCAATCTATTTCCCTAAAATCACCCCTCAAAATCCCTAAGGAGAAAGCTTCTATTTAGACACACTTGTGCTCCATTTCCCCCCCCCCCCACCTCTTCTCCCTTACATTCCTGGGTTCTGCATTTCAATGCAACAACCTACAGAAAGTCGCTAGACTTTAAGGAAATGTCTCAGTTATGGATTCTGGTAAAACCCAAATCTGAAGGTCAGGCAGAGGCAAGCCAGATGCAGGGTCCAGAACCAGAAGCCAAAAATGACAGCAGGTCTTCTTGCTACTACCAAAACTCCGTAGGGAAACAGAGGAATGGTTTTGATGGAGGTGTGGTTTTTGTCTTTTAGCAGACCATATCCCCAGGGAAACAAAGATTATGTTCTAAGTCACACCCTCTACAAAGAGGAATCTAAAGGTGCCCCTCCCCGCTCTCTCTCCCTGAGAGAGATGCCCCAAGCAGAGCATATCAGAAAGGTGTTTACTCGTGTTTCACTGACATGGTGTAATCGCGAGAAGAATGGGAATTCCAGAACTTTCGTTGTGCTCATGAGCAAAACCGAACAAGGGAACACGGCATAGTTTACAATCAGGAAATGTGTGCAGCATGGTTGTATGGAGAAAAGGATCAGAGGAAGGTTTATCAACACCTGCAGTATGCAGATAACACAACCTTGCTTGCTGAAAACAAGGAGGACTTGAAGCACTTGCTGATGAAGATAAAGGACTGTAGCCTTCATTATGGATGACAACTCATTGTAAGGAAGACTCAGATCCTCACCACTGGACCAATAGGTAATATTAAGTGGAGAAGCAGTTGACGTTGTCAAGGATTTTGTCTTCCTGGGTCCACAACCAATGCTCATGGAAGTAGCAGTCAAGAGGTCAGAAGACATATTGCACTAGGAAATCTGCTGCACACACCTTGTTAGGTAGCCGGTAGCCATATAGGGGGTTGTTCCTCTCCTTGCCTAGGCGGCCCCCAACAGGAAGTTAGAAGCCAATAAAGGCTAAAGGTCATGCTCCAAATTCAGGCCCTGGAACCAGGAAGGTGACACACCTAGGTGGGTGGTACACCTGGATTGGCCCAATCTAGGCCAGGTGGGCTTAATTCAGCCGATGGGATCGACCATTACCATCAACCACGCCTCCCAGCAGAAAGCCCCAAAAGACTAGCACTTTAAGACAACTGCCCTCTTTTCCAGCTGCCCCTCTGCGGCCCCTTGCAGTCTGGCCCAGGGGTCTCTCTCTCACTGGCTTGTGTTCTGTTCATATATGGAAGCCGGAAACTGCTTCAATCCTTTATAAAAATTCACTTGGATCACAAACCAGGCTTTGGCATGAATTCTTTCTCCCTCAAAGACAATGACCGAGGTATTTTACATCTGAGGAATCTAACGACCTCTTTAGAGCAGTGAAGGGCAAGGATGCTCCTTTGAGGAGCACACCCACACCATGCCTCATGTGCATGTGAAAAGTTGGGCATTGAATAAGAAAGACTAAAGAAAAACGGATTCATTTGAATTGTGGTGCTGGAGAAGAATACTGAAAGTACCATGGACTGCTGAAAGGACCCACAGATCGGTATTGGACAAAGTACAGTCAGAGAGCTCCTTTGAGGAAAGGATGGCAAGACTTTGTTTTACAAACTTTAGACAGGTTGTCAGGAGAGACCAGTTCCTAGAGAAGGCCGTGATGTTTGAGGATGTGGAAGGGCCGTGAGAAAGTGGAAGGCTCTCAATGAGATGGACTGACACAGTGGCTGTATCAACGGGCTCAGGCATAGGGACAACTGTGAGGATGGCAGAGGACTGTGCAGTATTTTGTTCTGTTGTACATAGGGTCGCTATGGGTGGGAGTCACCTAGATGGCAGCTAACAACAACTAAGATGTCCCCAAGGAAACAAAGGGTGTGACTAGGTTCACACTATCTACTAAAGTCAGGTCTTAATCCCACCCTAATCCTGTTCATTAGTATAGCAGAGAACTCCCTCCAAACTAAGACTACAGTTACAGGCATAGATTTCATCATTATAATGTTACATAAAGAATTATGGTTATTATTTTAAGCATCATGAAGTCAGCTCTGACCCCCAGCAACCCTGTACACAACCGAATGAAACACTGCCCTTCGAATTCCAGAACACTTCAGTGTGCTCATATGCAACAAAGACTAAGAGATAGTTGCTCAAACAGAATTGAGTGACGCTGTGTGGCTTCAAATCAGAAAGGTGTGTGTGAAGGTTGTATCCTTTAACTATACTTGTGCAACCTTACCTGCTGGAAGTGAAAAGAGTTTGAAGTACTTGCTGATGAAGATCAAAGACTACATCATTTAGTCCCAATGTATCCAATCTCTCAAAACTGGACCAATTAGCAACAGATAAAAGATCAAAGTTGCCCAGACTTGATTTTCATTAGGCCCACAATCAATGTTCATGAAAGGTAAGTCAGGAAATCAGGCGATATATTGCATTTGGAAAATCGGCTTCAAAAGACTTGTTGAAGTGTTAAATAGTGAAGCTGTCTTTTTGAGGATTAAGGTGCACGTGTCCCAAACCACGCTGTTTTCAGTGACCTCATATGCATGTGAAAGGACAATGAATAAGGAAGATTAAAGAATAATTGATGCATTTGCATTATGGTTTTGATGAAGAATACTAAATATACCATGGACTTCCAGAAAAACAAACAACTTTATCTTGGAAGAAGCACGGCCAGAGTTCCCTTTAGAAATAAGGATAGTGAGACAAAGTAGTTTGTCTCGTGTATGTTGAATATGTTATCCGGAAGAAGCAGTCCTTGGAGAAAGACATCATGCTTTTTTTTTTTCCATCATGCTTTCTAATAAAGTAGAGGATTAGCAAAAAGGAGGAAGGCCCCCGAAGACATGGATTGGCACAGTGACTGCAACAAAGGGCTCCAACGTAGCAATCATTGTGAGTATAGCACAGGATGAGGCAGCATTTTGCTCTGTTGTACCTAAGGTTACTTTTAGTCAGCATGGATTCAGTGGCTTCCCACAGAATGACAATGACATTCAATCTTTATAGTGAGAAAATAATCTGATAAGTTGGACTACATGAAGGAGAATGTGGTGTCAGGATTGGAGGAAGACTAACCTATATGATATATAGATGGCACCGCTTTGCTTTCTGAAAGCAAGAGGACTTGATAATACTATACAGATCAAAGACTGCAGCTGTCTGTACGGATTACAGCTCAACATAACAAAAATCCTCACAACTGAATCAATAAGCAATCTCATTATGTCAGAAAATGTCGACGTTGCAGTGATTTCACTTTGCTTAAGTATACAGCCAGCACCCATGGAAGCCGCAGTCAATACATGGTGCATTGCATGGAGCAAATCTGCTTCAAAAGACCTTTTTGAAGGATTCAAAAGCAACGACATCACTCTGTTACCAGACCTAAGCCATGGCACTTCCAGTTCCCTCGTGTACAGATCAGTAAAGAAGTTTGAAGATGAATTGATGCCTTTGAATTATAGTATTGATGAAGAATATTGAATATACTATGAGGTGCTGGAAGAATGGATAAATCGCAAGACTTTGTCTCACTCACTCATAGTTGGACTTGTTACAAGGAAAGACCAATCCCTGATAAAGTAGTGAGTCAATCAAAAAGAGGAAGGCCCTAAGTGAGATGGATTGACACCGTGGCTCCAATAATGAGCCCAAGCAGAGCAATGAACATGAGCATGCCACAAGGCTGTTCCATGTTTTGTTTTGATGTACACAGGGTCACTGTGAGTCGGAATTGACTAGGCAGCACCTAACAACATCAACATATGTGTGTGAGCATGTATATGCACATATGTATATTTATGAAATGCAAATTTGAATTTCATTTTATGCTTCAGATCATTTGCTTCTAATGAAAGTCATAAACTTAGGGCAATCTGAGAGATTGGAAATAAGAATTTATTGTATAAAATTCAATCCTCTACCCTAAGGAGTTCACAAGATAGTTGAATAAATAAGATATTAACAGATTTGCTAGGCAAGACAGTGCGTGATTAACGGTCTCTCAGGATCGTAACTTTGAAGGGATGGTCTAAATTCTGCAGATGTACTATATTCATGTAGCTAAAGACAGAGAAAGGAAGTTGTAGGAAAGAATTAGAATGCAAGATTACAGTCACCGATAGTATTTTGATAAGGGTGAAAGAAGCCACAGTGGCATCGTGGTTACGAGTTGGACTGCTAACCACAAGGTCAGACAGTTCAAATCCACCCTATGCTCCATGGGGAAAAGATGAGGCTTTTTATGCCCAGGAACATTAACAGTCTTAGAAAGCCAGAAGGGCAGCTCTTCCCTGTCAGGTCACTATGAGTCTGTATCAACTTGATAACAGTAAAGTAGTGGTGTTTTTTTGTTTTGATTTGCTTTTTTCATTGCCATTTCATAGGGGCAGAGTAGAGTCCTGAAAGTATGATCTGAATATTCTGGTAGATGAAGATAGAGAAGGCGTTAGAAAAGGGTTATAATTCAAGCTTGACTTCAATCATGGCTAAGGGTGAAAGAAGTTCCTTTTTCCCTCAATGAATAAAAGCAGACGAGTAAGACAAGAAGGAGTGCCCAGAGTTAAGTCATAAAACTCGTTTGGCAGAGGGCAGCGTTTATGCAAAAAAAAGCAAGGGGACAGGTCAGGTCAGGGGAGCTCTGGTTAGATTGCAGCATGCTCTGGAAACTAGGCCAGCGACTTTGGACTTTTCATGTGCATGTAATGAGCACTTCATTGTTTTACATAAGAGAGAGACATGTTTAATAAGTAAACTTGAGATTCTTGAATGCCTCCTTTATATCTCCCAGGATGGTTACTATGGTACGGATACTACATGAGGCATGAGACCTGCCATCAAGGAAATATATAGGCAAAATTAATTTTCTAGTTGCCTTTTTTGTCAGTTACCATCAGGTCTACTGTGACTCATGGTGGGTTCCTGTATAACAAAATAGAACGTTGCCTGACCATGACCCATCTTCACAATCATGGGGATCTTCAATTCTGTTGTTGTGACCAGTGTGTATTTTGAGTGCCTTCCAAGTTAGGAGGCTCATCTTCCAGCCCTGTATCAGGCAGTGCTCTGTAGTGAGCCATATGGTTGGTCTTGGCGGAGTTTTACAAGTAAACCGTTGGGTTTTTCTCCTCGTGTCTCTTTGTTTGGCAGCTTCGGGAAAGCCTAGCCACCATGCTGATCCTGCTGATATGTAAAATGACATGTGTGGCATAACCACCACAGTAACACAAACTGACAGACGTTGGAGTATCAACTTCAAAAAATTCTACCACGGAATAGATTGTAACTCACAGCAACCATATAAGACAGACAGAGCTACTCCTGGGTTTCGGAAGCTGGACATCTTTATGAGAGTAGAGAGCCTCATCTTTTTCCCAGTAATCTAGTCAGGACAGGCACTTGTGAAGCTAGAGAAGGGGTTGGAAAACTGAGGCTCTAGAGCCATAAGCAGTTCTTTCGGTACTTACATGTGGATCTGAAGTAAATTTGAAACATAAAGGATATTATTTAGATAATGATTTCACTTGTTTGTAAAATTGTATTATGGCTCTCAAATAATTTTTAAATTGCTGGGCGGGAGAGGATTATCCTCTCGCTAAACTTTTCCAACCCCTGAGCTAGAAGATACTGATTCTAATGGTACTTCTCTAGTCTCTTCTTAATCTGAGCCCTAATTTATTTTCATTAATTTATTTGTACCTATATGGCACAAGTGTGACAGAGTCTAAAAGACATCCAGCATTATCTAGAAATGGTTGGTAAACTGACAACACCTGACAGTGAATGCAGATGGAGGTTTTGATAAATAATGACTTATAAAGAGGAAAGAAAAAAAATCAGAGAGCAAGACTTTAATCCTACATTGAAGTGTAGATAATCTGGAAGATGACATGTTCTATAGAAACCATTGTTTTAGTCACATCCCTTCCCATCCCAGCCCTCCTGGAAGACTGATACCAAAAAAAACCAAAAAAGGAACAGAGACGAGTGAGCTGCTTTCTTTGAAAGTTTCTTAAGTCACAAGGAGCACTCTAAAAGACTCTGACACAATTTTAGAACACCTACATGTTAAATCAATACATTGGCTAAGGAAAAACAAATTCTCCAAATGTTCTGTTTAACTTTAGGAAATAATCTTGAATGGCATATTGGTAAAACAAGCAAGCAAGCAAATAAAGAATTTAACCTAAAAGACAAAATGAAAACTAAAAACTATACTGCCAGAAGGACTCAGGCAATTAGTCGGCAGGGATGGGGATGGGCCTGGGGTGGGGGTTTGAAGTGATGGTGTCCCCAGTGCAAGATATGACAAAATAACAATGTATAAATTACCAAGGGCACATGAGGGAGGGGGGAGCGGGGAGGGAGGGGAAAAAAAAAGAGGACCTGATGCAAAGGGCTTAAGTGGAGAGCAAATGCTTTGAGAATGATTGGGGCAGGGAATGTGCAGATGTGCTTTATACAACTGATGTATGTATATGTATGGATTGTGATAAGAGTTGTATGAGTCCCTAATAAAATGTAAAAAAAGAAAAGAGTACATATGAGGGCTGGAGGTACAGGGAATCCAGGGTGGATGATACCTTCAGGACCAAGGGTGTGAGGGGCGATGCTGGGAGAGTGGAGGGTGAGTGGGTTGGAAGGGGGGAACCGATTACAAGGATCCACATGTGACCTCTTCCCTGGGAGAGGGACAGCAGAGAAGGGGGGAAGGGAGACTCCGGATAGGGCAAGATATGACAAAATAACGAGGTATAAATTACCAAGGGCACATGAGGGAGGGGGGAAAGGGGAGGGAGGGGAAAAAAAAAAGAGGACCTGATGCAAGGGGCTTAAGTGGAGAGCAAATGCTTTGAGAATTATTGGGGCAGGGAATGTATGCATGTGCTTTATACAATTGATGTATGTATATGTATGGATGGTGATAAGAGTTGTATGAGTCCCCAAAAAAATGTAAAAAAAGAAAAGAGGAGAAAAAAATGATTAGGGCAGGGACTGTATAGATGTGCTTTATACAATTGATGTATGTATATGTATGAACTGTGATAAGAATTGTATGAGCCCCTAATAAATTGTTAAAATTTTAAAAAAAAGATTAAAAAACAAAAAAAGGAAAAGAAAATGATTAGGGCAAAGAATGTACAGATGTGTTTTATATAATTGATGTATGTATATGTATGGATTGTGATAAGAGTTATATGAGCCCCTAATAAAATGTTTTTTAATAATAAAAAAAAAGAAAAGAGGAGAAAAAAAAAGAAAATGATTAGGGCAAAGAAGGTACAGATGTGCTTTATACAATTGATATATGTATGGATTGTGATAAGAGTTGTATGAGCCCCTAATAAAATGTTTTTTAAAAATTTTAAAAAGAAGAAAAAAAAGAGTTGTATGAGCCCCTAATAAAATGACTAAAAAAAAAAAAAGAATGTCCAGGATTGTGTGTGTACAGAGGTGGTAATATAAGTCAGTGAAGCTTGAGGTGTAAACAATGGGATTAATTGTACCCATGTGAAAGCCTGGGTAGATTTAGGTTATAGGCAGATAATGCTCCCGAGATAGTGCTCTGAACCGTGAGCACTATCATGAAAGCTCAGTTTGTCCAGGCTTTATTCATTTCACTGCTCAGAGCCATTTGTCAGGCAGGGGTAAATAGAGAAGTACATTATCAGGGCAAGGAAACATGTTCAAATATGTCTCTCTGTTCAGTGGAGGGCTGCAGACAAGTTCTCTCAGCAATGCACTAATCTTAGACTTGTTAGAGTACTTTTAGAAAAGGTCCGTTCAAAACAGGAGTTTGAAAGGGGATCTCCAGGTCAGTTCAGTAGGTTATAAATTTTGCTGAGAGCTCACCCCACCTAGCACTGACATCTTAGTCAATGTTAAGGCGAAAGGAAAAATGAACGT
This sequence comes from Tenrec ecaudatus, assembly GCF_050624435.1. Classification (NCBI taxonomy): domain Eukaryota; kingdom Metazoa; phylum Chordata; class Mammalia; order Afrosoricida; family Tenrecidae; genus Tenrec; species Tenrec ecaudatus. Next base: position 135,945,223 of record NC_134542.1, on the reverse strand, counting down.
AATGATTTTATGTGAAATTTTTGGTTTTAATACAAAAATAAGTTAAAAATTATTTCCACATTGTACATATGTGCAGGTAGCAGCTTAGGCAGACTCCCTGACGCATTAGCACGGCTGACCCTTCCACATAGAACAAGTGGATGCCATCCTGAGGGTCACCAGCCAGGCCTCTTGCATGTCCCCACACACCTTCCCAGTTGTCAGTGTGTGTGTCAGTGTCTGCATGCCTTTCCTGCCAGGCCTAAACTCTCGATGCCCTTTCTGCTTACATAACTGAGGAAGGGAACCTTTCTGAGTCTGATTGCACACCTTGTTGCATGTATACTTTGTGCTTCGTGATTATGATTTATACTCTATCATTGGCCAAGTAGTACTGTGACCTTTAAATGAAATGGAGTTTCATCACAGTTTACCTGGGGTCACCCAACCTTTCCTTGTTCACCTCTGAGATAATTTTAAATGGATACAATTCAGTAATGGACATAAGAGAGCTATTTACCACATTGATAGAAATGTAGTACTTTGACTCTTTAGTTTATATATGTGTGTATATATATTTAATGTATCATGTACCGAAACTGGGTCAGATAAGGTACACACAATAGTGAATCAGGCAAAAGATGGGATCTGTCAGAAGAGAGTCCTTCTAATCAAGGAATGACGGCAAAATCGGAAGTCTGTTTGCAGTAGAAAGAATCAGGATCTATACCTCACACCATACACTAACTCAAAATGGAACAAAGACCTAGATGTAAAACCTCACACAACACATGGAATAAAACGGGCAAATCTAGAGGCTCTAATTTCTCATGCATAACAAAAAAATGTACAACAGACATAAACTAGATAACTTGGGCCTCCTACAAACTCAATATTTATATTCATCAAATGAGTAAAAAGATGACAATCAAAGACAAATGGAAACCATTAGTCTCAAAAGGATCAGGCTTACTCATCAGATAGAAACTGGTAGAACATCTAACACTATGGCCCTTAGTCACCCTTCAGAAGCGGAACTGAGCTCACCCCATGGATCACTTGTCAGGTAAAACATAGACAGGTGCACAGAGGTACACATTCTTTAGGATAAATGACCATGTGAGAGCAAAAGGGCAACGTATGCCCAAGGACAAAATTCAGAAGGAAGGAAAGGTTAGAAAAGAAGGAAAGGAGAGACAGGAAGGATGCTATATTTTGGAGACTGCAATCAATAGCATGTAACAAAATGTATATGAAGTGTTGACCGGAAAGCTACTTTGTTCTGTAAACCTTCACCCAGTTCACAAAAAAAGGCCAAATAATAATGACTAAAAATGAGAACTTTTAAACTCATCTCTAAAATTTATTTCGAAAAAATTAACACCGGTAATTTTTAAAAGTCAATCCAACTTTTAAAATGGGCGAAGGACATGAACAGACACTTCACCAAAGACGGCATTCAGGAGGCTGAACAATATATGAAAGCGATGATTAGCCAGTGGAAAGTTGCAAATCAAAATGACAGTGCGATCCCATCTCCTGTTCGTGGGACTGTGAAATGGTACAACCCCTCTGGAAATTGTCTGAAACTTCCTTAAAATGCTATCAATAGAAATATCCTCTGAACCATCCTATGTACAATAACCCACGTTGTGTGACCTAGAGAAATAAAAGCCGCAACATAAACAGACGTATGCATATCCATGCTGATTGCAGAATTATTTAGAGTAGAAAAACCTGGGAGCAATATGTGTCCGTCAACAGAGGAATAAAGAGATGAACTTGTACAAATAATAATGAGACTAAATAAGATGGCATGTACATAAAAGGGAATATTCCTCAATGGTAAAGAATAATGATGAACCCATGAAATATCCCACAACTTGGATGAATCGGGGGCATTATGCTAGGTAAGATAAGTCAACCACAAAAGAACAAATATTGTATGAAAGCACTGTTATTCAAAGGCCAGAGTAGATTCACTCACAGAAAGGCACATTCTTTGATGGTTACCAGGGAGGGGCAGTGGAAGAGAGGAAACCCCTAAGGAGAGAGTCCACCAGTGCTCATCCTGCTAAAGGGACAGGCAACAGAACAGGAGGAAGACAGCAAAGTGTGAGGCACAGAAAGCTGTTGAGAGGCATGTAATAATAAAGGGCAGCGACAGGCCATGTTATAACATGGACCGCTCTCCAGTCACAAAAATAATAAAGAATCACTTGTACATAGTGGATACACAGGAAAATAAAGATTCTTAAGACGTGAGGGAGATCATCTGCGAGTACTCTTGCAAACATAGTTATGACTGAGGGTGTTTTTGGATACATATAAATGTTGTATGTATATTTATACATGTGCTAGAACATACAAAGAGCACGGTTACAGAAACTACTTAGTCATCAGAACTGAATTACTGAACTTGAATGCTTACAACCTAGTTTTAGGTGACCCAACCCAAACCACCCCTTACACCCATACCAGCCCTCCTCCAAGAAACCAAACAACAAATTCACTGCCTCAAGTTGATTCCATCTCCTGGAGACCCTAGAGGAAAGAGAACAACTGCCCCTGTGGGTTTCTGAGATTGTAAGTCTTCTGAGGTGTAGAAAGTGTCATCTTTCTATCTAGTGGTTTTGAACAGCTGACCTTGTGGTTACCAGGCCAGCACATAACCCACTATGCCACCAGGACTCCTTTGTCTCCGATCAATTGGCAGAGCATAGTTCTTAAAGATAATGTCCTGCATCCTGGTCTGGTGAATAGCATCCAGGGGTCTTAAAAACCTGAGAGTGGCTATAAGAAGAAGCAACTATTAGTCTGTTCACTCCTGGAGCAAGAGAGTCATCACCTAGGACTACAGTGAATGTTATAACATGTACCATCCTATAACAGTAAGAATAAACAATAAGTTACTTGTACATAGTGGATACATGGGAACATATAGACCCTGAATAGGTCATCTGGGAATTCACTTGCAATTAGTCAAAGGACTGATGATGGTCTACATGAATCTTAGCTGCCTCTAACCTGAGGCTAGAAGAACTAGATGGTTCCTATCTGTACTACTGACCACTCTCACCGGACCCACAATAAAAGATCTTGGTTAGCATGAGCAAGAAAATATATATAGAACAAAATTACAAAAAAAAAACCCGGACACTAGAGGAATCTTCAAGACTATTGTCCTAAGATAATCTGCTAAATGGAAATTGAAGGGACTCCTGGGGGCCACTCTTCAGCCAAAGAACAGATCCAAACTCCGAAAAATAAACTCACTGCCATTGAGTCGATTCTAATAGTAACCCTCTAAGACAGGATAGAGATGCCCATGTGGGTTTCCCAAACTGTAACTCTTTATGAAAGTAGAATTATCTTTCTTTTTAAAAATCATTTTATTGGGGGCTCTTAAAATATTTGTGTTAGTCTGGGTAGACTAGAGAAATTCGTAGACACTCATATGTCTATAAGAAAGAGCTTTACAGCAAAGGCGGGGGAAAAATCATATCGTGAATGAGGGGAGTGTATGATGGGGACCCAATGCCCATGTGTAGACAATTGGACATCCCCTGCAGAGGGGTATTGGGGAGGAGATGAGTCACTCAGGGTCCAGTGTAGCAATAATGAAACTCACAACCTTCCTCTAGTTCTGAAACACTTCCTCCCACCAACTATCATGATCCCAATTCTACCTGGCAAACCTGGTTAGACCAGAGGATGCACAGCGGCACAGCTGGGATCTAGAAACACAAGGAGTCTAGGACAGATGAACCCCTCAGGACCAACAGTGAGAGTGGCGATAACGGGAGGAAAGGGTGGGTAGAAAGGGGGAACCGGTCTCGAGGTCTACCTATAACCTCCTCTCTGGGGGATGAGCAACAGGAAAGTGGGTGAAGGGAGATGCCGGGCAGTGTAAGATAAGGTAAAATAATAATTTATAAATTATTAAGGGTTCATGAGGGAGGGAGCGTGGGGAGGGAGAGGGAGGGAAAAAAGGAAAATGTGCTGATTCCAGGAACCCAAGTGGAAGGTGAATTTTGAGAACGATGAGGGCAACGAATGTATAAGGGTGCTTTATGCAATAAAGAGCTTTATATAAAAGAGCAATTGTACATTAAGAAAACATCCCGGCCCAGTCTAGTTCAAGGTCATAAATCCGGTATTAGCCCATATGTCCGAAACCAATCTATAAAGTCCTCTTCAGACTCACAAAATACATGCAAAGATGCTGAATGCAGAAATATCACAGGGCAGTGGGTGGAAAGTCTTGTGCATCCAGTGGCAGTGAAAGCAGCTCATTGTTGATGTGGTTCTCCATGTGGACCCTCCACCTCCAAGGCTCTGGCTCCATCAGTGTGTCTCCATGCAGCTCATTGTCAGTAATGTCTTGCAGGGAGTGCGCATGTGTCCTGCTTCCAACGAGCTATTTATCTCCTTAACATCTCCAAATGAGGTCATCAAGCTGTGACCTGATTGACACGCTAAGCTCCACCCCTTCACTCTTACATCTTAAATTGACAACATAATGTAACTAACACAACATTCCATTTGTCAATTGTATCAAACATATTTGTACATATGTTGCCATCATCATTTTCTAAACATTAACTTTCTTTTGAGCCGCTGATATCAGCTTCTCTTCCCTCTACCCCCATGACCCCTTGATAAATTACAACATTTTAATATCTTACACCAACTGCTGTCTCCCTTCACCTATGTTTCTGTTATTTATTCCCTCCGGGTGGGGGATTATGCGTCCATCATTGCAATCTGTTCCCCTCCTAGCCCCACCTTCCCTCCTAGCCCCACCTTTCTCCCCTCCTAGCCCCACCTTCCCTCTTCCCTCCTGTATTGGTACTCCCAATTCTGTTCCTGGGGGGTTTATCTGGCCTGAATTCCATGTGTTGGGAGCTCTCTTTTGTACCAGTGTACATATTCTGTTCTAGCCAGAACGGAAAGGTAGGGCTGGAGTCATGAATACTGGGGGACGAGGAAGTCTCATAAAAAACAAAGGAATATTGTGTGCTTCATTGGTGCTATGCTTCACCCTTGTTGACTCATCCCTTCCTTGTGACTCTTCTGTGAGGGGATGTCCTCTTGTCTACAGATGGGTTTTGGGTCTGTGTTAGTCTGGGTGGACTAGAGAAACAACTTCATAAGCACTCATATGTCTATAATAAAGAGCTTTATATAAAAGAGTAATGGTACAGTAAGAAAACATCCCAACCCAGTCCAGATCAAATCCATAAGTCTGATATTAGCCCATATGTCCAATACCAATCTATAAAGTCCTCTTCAGACTCATGAAACACATGCAATGACGCCGAATGTAGGACGATCACAGGCCAGTGTATTGGAAGTCTTGTGGATCCAGTAGCAGTGTAAGCCTCTCAGCACTAACAGGGGTCTCCACGTGGCTTCTCCAGCACCCAGGGCTGCATCAGGGTAGGTCCATGTGGCTTCTCAGAGATGTCTTGCAGGTAGTCAGCACTGTCAGTAGAGAGTCTCCAAGGGAGTGAGTAGAGTGAAAAGCATCTCCCGCCTCCAAGGAGGAAAAAAGGAGTTCCCAGACTTTGCCCCGTCACTTGAAATCCTCTCAAATTGACACCAGATTATGTAACTACCACAAGGATGCAGGGAGGCACCAGAAAGTTTGATGAATGGAACCAGGAAACCTAGTGAGAAAATGAGAAGCGTGTTGACCCTTTGTGGGGATCGCAACCAATGTCACAGGATGATTTGTATGTGAGTAACTGATTGGAAAGCAAAGTATCTGTGTCGGTTTTCACCTATAAACACACACACACACACACACACACGCGCACACACGTTAATGGTAGTTTGGGATGGTCTGGTCTTATCCTCCAAAAGGGCACTTGACAATGTCTGGAGACTTTTGGTCATCATGAGTCACGAAGTGATTCTTGCATTAGTGGGTAGAGGCCAGGAATGCTGTTAATCCTATGAAGTACAGGGCCGCCTCCCACAACAAAGAGCTGTATCGCCCCATATGCCAATAGTTCAGAGGCTAAGACACCCTGTTATAGTGGATAGAAACATATTACATACAGTTTGGCTTAATAGTAAACTGAGCCCTCCCTGGGGCATTCCCTCTCCCTGGATGGATCCAGGCAACATTCCAGGAAAGCATGAGGCTGAGCAGCTGTTTTCGCTTCTCTGATGGTTTTGGAATGTAATACAATGATTCTCAACTCAAGTGAAAGCTTAGGCTCACATGGTGAGTTTACAAAACTTGTGGGTGGCTAGGTCACAACAGTATCTAGGGGGAAAGAGCATTACGCAGCAGAGTTGGAAGGTGACCTGGATCTTTAATGCTTTTTTAAAAAAATCTAAATTCCTTGAGCTGTTACAAAGACCCTATTTCATGCATTGTTTCCTGTATGAAAACCTTGTCTTCCCAGAAGATGTCAGATAAGAAAATGTCACCTCTATTTTTTTTCATTAAAAGTTTTTTTCACCTCTATTTTTTTATCTCCTTGGCCTAATATGAGGGGGTGCCCCGCCCCCCCAAAACCCTGTGATGCTCATTTGTTTTTTTGATGTGAGGGGATAGTGCATTTCTACCAGGTCAGACTTTGGGAGTAAATTAAGCTTTCTTTTAAGAGGCTCTGAAAAGATTGTACAACAGTGTGTGGCAAAAAAGTCCTTGTTTGTGGCAGATGGGGGACTGGTTTTGCCACGACAACAATGCACCTGTTCACGCAGCCATCTCAGTGCTACATTTTTTGGCAAAAACCAGCATCCCTCTCTTGCTCCATGCACCTTACTCCCCTGACCTCACTCCGTGTGACATCTTTTTGTTTCTGCAAATGAAGAGGGACATAAAAAAAAGACAGATTTTATGACATAGAAGTGGTGAATAAAAAATGAGGGAAGTGCTGTCAGCCATCCAAACAGATGAGTTTGAGAAAACTCTCCAAGAATGGAATCGCAGATTGGACAAATGTAGTAAGTATAATGGAGAGTACTTGGGAGGTGATAAGGTTGTCTTGTAAAAATATTTAAATGTAAGTTTTAAAAAGCAATGCCTTTTTTTGGCAGGGTACCCCCTCGTACAATATTATCCTTTTAGCAAGTGGTACCTAATCAGGGCTTGGTGACTCAAGGAAAGGAAAGAAAAACCTGTCTCCCCAAATAAAGGCTCTGGTTGTGCACGAAGGGAGAGAGGCAGAGCAACAACATATGCCAAAAGATGGCGACTACGCACACTCCAATGGATCAGACGCACGTGTAATCGGATTTCAGTTACATTTGTTGAATTTTATCATTGCACGGCGGCTGTGTAAAAGCATAACCGTGCACATGAGAAGTACAAGAAGGAATAAAAAATTATGAAACCTGTGACGTAGTGTTAAACAGCTCAACAGCACTATTCGTAGTAGTAGTAATAAAATGTCAGTGGTTGGAGCTCCCCAGCCGCCTCATGGGAGAAAGATGTAGCACTCTCTTCCTCTAAAGATTACAGCCATGGATACGCTTTGGAACAGTTCTAGTACCACCTATAGAACTACTAGGAGTCAGAATCTACTCCACGAACAAGCGTTTGGTTGTTGAGATACTTATTGACAGACAGCTATAACAAATATGACAATTTGAGAATCTAGGGTAAATGTATGAAAAGTCTTTGTACTATTATCATGCTTTTCATATGTTAAAATGTTAAATACGTTTTTTAAAGTAGGTAAATATATACATGTATATTTATATATATATGACTAACTCAGGAAGTCCATAGGTTTGGCAGTTGCTTTGATACCTATGGCAAATACCAGTGGCAGACAGTTTCCTGAAATAGAAATTATACCTTTGCCATCTGCTATAAACACCATTCACTTCTGTGGTAGCAACAAGGCTCATGTTTGAGCTGGAATTAAGCCAATTAAGGAAGTGTTAAGTTTTTCTTATTAGGCAATGTATGCCAAAGCAGATTTCAATAATTGCCTGACAAAAATTGGTGAAGAAATTTCTCTAGGTTCCAATTCCAGCTGAAGGGCAATGTTCAGTTACTCCAACACTGCCACACATGTTTATCTTTTTAATCCTCTTTGAACCTCTAAAGTGGTAGATCAATGGAGGAACATGGTGAAAGTAAAAGCCACGGTTTGGGGGAGATGGAGGATTTCTAATTTTTTTTTCCATCCCTCGCCTCAAGCCCTGAATACATTTGCCCTCCAGTCCAGTGGCAATTCTTTCTGACCATCATTTATTTATTATTTTTCTGTGATGACACTCCTAAGCCCTCTATATTTCTCCAAAGATTTGCATTCGCCCAGCCTGAGAAACGCAATAATAAGTATGGACGTAGTCATCAAGAAATCAAACGACTTACTGCGACTCAAGACAGCTTTGAAGTGTTACAGAGCCAAGATGTCATGGGCTTTTCGTTCACCTTCTATGCATCTGAAAGCTGCACACCGAAAGGCCACAGGAGGATCGGTACATTTGAATTATGGTATGAGAGAAGAAAACAGAAGGACACTGGACTGCCAGAGGACTGACAAAATCTATCTTGTAGGAAGTACAGCCAGAATGCTCCTTAGAAAAGAGGCTGGCAAGAATTTATCTCAAACTCTGGACCTGTTGTCGAAAGAGACCAATCCCTGGAAGGTGACATCATGCTTGGAATGTAACATAGAGGTCCAGCAAAAAAGAAGACCCTTCACGAGAGAGATGGGCCCAGTGGCTGTAACAATATGTCCCAACATAAGAACCACTGTGATCCTTGTACCATAGGACTGGGCAGTGTTTTGTTCTGCTCTGCTTGATAACACCCAACAACATTCTCTTATCATCGGATAATCGTGGGAAACTAAAGAACTCGTTATCTCTTTCCCCCAAGTTGGAACTTCATTTTCTGTTTGATTAATTTGATGATTCTAATGTTTACTGAGGCCCAAACCTCCTCCTCTACCAGATTTTCCTCATCATAGATATACCATTCTCCCTGGGCGTGCAAGACCACCTTTTATTCATCTCCTTCCTTTGCATCCTTAAAATTCAAGAGCTCCAACTTCAAAATATATTTTGAGTTCAATACTTTGTATAACTTCCACTACAATACCTCAGTCTTTCATCACCTCTCACCTCGACTAACCAAATCCTTAGTGGATTAGCTACCACCTTTGTCTTATACAATCTAGTCTTCAAATTAAATTCATCATGCTCTTCTAAAAATACAACGGAAAGGTGGGTGGAGGGAGACGTCGAACAGTGTAAGATATGACAAAATAATAAAATTTATAAATGATCAAGGGTTCATGAGAAAGGGGGAATGGGGAGGAGGGGAAAATGAGGAGCTGATACTAAGGTATCAAGTAGAAAGCAAATGTTTTGAGAATGATAAGGGCAACAAATGTACAAATGTGCTTGATATACAATGGATGAATGGATGGATTGTGATAAGCATTGTTCAAGCCCCCAATAAAATGATTAAAAAAATAAAAATCTCAAAATTTTGAGATGGAAGCCCCATTCCTGTCCATCACCACAATTTAAAACTTATCCAAGAGTCATGAATGTATTTTTGCAAATAAATGAAATCACTAACACCCGAGTAATATCCTTGAAAGGTTTTCAATTTTACTTCAGAGCCACATGTACTTACCAAAAGATAATATGGCTCTCAAGCCACAGGTTGCTGACCCTGGTATAGAATTTAAAACACCGAATACATGTGTAGGCCAGCTTTCCAGACTGAAATACATGACTTGTTGACTTGTACAGATTAAACGAACCGAAGTCCAACACCCATCAAGTCAACAATATGGCGATAGTAGTCATCTTCTTCTTATCCCGTTAGTGTGTTTCCACCGTAAGTCCAAGAGGGTTTATCAGTTTCTTAAATCTGTCTTAAGACGAAATAGAGGAAAGCCCAGTTTTCTTGGTGGAGGTTCAACATCAGATCCTCTTAGTGTGGCCTATGAAGAATGCTGCATGCTTCAAAAGGACAGACCCCACAGGCCCAGTGGCCTGTAGCACAAGGCCTGGGTCACCAAGTGTTGGATAAAGTCTAGGTCAAAGGTGTCCAATTAGGAACATAGCACCGGTTACATTAGACAAGTACTGTTAAGTGGTTTTTCCCGTGGGAGGTTCATCCATTATCAGAAGTATAGTTGCCTTCCGTAAGGCATACGTAGCCCCCAATCCCCACCTTGACTTGAAGTTCCATTAAGCTTCACTGAGCATTTTTGTAGGAGTATCTGCTCATTTGGGGAGATCTCAGCACACGATTGTATGACAGCACCTGAATGGTCTTCTCCCTCTCCCCCATCTTGGGAAACTGACCCCGACTGAGGTGAAGTATCCCATGTTCAAGTGATTTTTAAGATGTACGTAAATCATGAGGTGATAGATGTTTATAGCCACTAAGCAGGCCCTCTACCTCATTGCTTAGGAGACAGGATTAGAAGCTTACAAGACTGCGAGCAGAAGCCTGCCTTCATCGCGGTGTCTTTCCTCACAGTCCTGGGCTCACAGTCCTTCACCGCGGTGTCTTTCCTCACAGTCGTGGGCTCACACAGTGTTTGACCTTCTGTGATCTACTAACTCCCTCCGTGCAGTGGTTCCCAGGCCCATCAAGGACGTTTTGATGCTTTTTGGGAGCGCATACTGTCCCGCTGTGTGTATGCACATAATGTCTTTATCCTGTTTTCAACCAAGGGGCATTTGGGGCTGCTTCCAGCTTCTTGCTATTGGGAACCGTGCTCCAATGAAAATGGGAGAGCATTTTGTGTTTCTCACTCCTTTCAGGTACATGCCCAGCAGAGGTCTTGCTGGGTTACGTGCTATTTCAATGATTATCATAGCGCTTTCCATCATGGTTGTACATATTTGTAAGCCCACTGGCAGTGCATCAGAGTTCCAATCTCTCACACCCTCTCTAGAATTTGTTGTTCAGTGGTTGGGGCTTTGTTTTTTTAATGGGCTGTCGCTGTGAGTTTAACAAGGTCTTAATGAATGGTGTTCTTCTCTATTCTCGGTACCCAGCACATGGAGGCGTCTAGTACGCGTATGTTACATGACCGGATTCCCCTCTCTGAGTGTATTCCCTTGTATGAATTGTCATTCAGTTTCATTTCTATTCTGTATGTCTTTCTTTTACGAATTTCAACTCTTATAGTTCTTTTCTTATTGAATCATATTCCTGAAGATTTTCCAACAACTAAATTTGCTAGCTATTGGCTAGCAGCAAAAGCCTCAGCAGCTGAAGTGAAGGTTACGGATGCTTTCCCCATCTTCATCCTCACATTCGAATTTGCCGATAGTATATATGTTCTGAACCTAACACGTCAGCCTCCCAGCGGCCTCCATGCAGGCTGGCTGGTCTCCCCCACATTCCCTGCCATTTTTATCCTCAGCTCCATAACTGCTCTTGTGTTCTTTAACCCTTTTCACCCTCTGCCCATGGAAATGACATCCATTTTTCAGAGCTTGAAGGATCATGAAACAATACTTCATAAATCCATATTTGGACCATGATAAACGAATTTCTCTCCCCATACTCAAAAATCCTGTAGCAATAGCTGTAACACCTCTCATTTGTACACAATTAACATGCTCATATTATCTTGGGTCATAATCTACTTGTTCCTGGATTTATCTTAACTCTACAACCTGACCATTCAAGCAGAGAATATATTTTGTTTTTCTCACGTATCCTCCTGTTTTACACACAGCTCAGCTGATTGCTCTTACACAATGCTAGGGCTCAACAGCTGCTTGTTGAATTAAGGACAAAACTAAATGCAGTTTGCTACATGAGAAAAGTAGCTACTGTCACAAAACTTTGGTTAAAATAAAAAATGAATTCTAGATCTTGTTACTGATGATTTTATATCACACTCTAAGCCCTTGTTTCAATACCAAGGAGCCCTGGAGGCAGAGAGGGTTGCCCTTTGGGTACATGATAAAGCAAGTTGACCTTCTATTATGGTGTCTAGCCATTTATTATAAAATTAGTGTTCAATGACTGACTTCAGCCTTGGGGCATCCTGTTATTCTGGAAGCAAGGGAGCTACAAAAAAACTATACAATCATGTCAAAGAGACTCAAAGGCCGAGATGAGAAGTTCCACTGCAAAAGGTGGAGCAACTTGAGCAAATGTGAACAGTAATTGCAATAGGTTGAAATGCATCAAATATATTTGAACTCCAAGTTCGTTTAAAAATAAAATATTGTTTATTTTCCACTTGGGAAAAGACTAAGTCTCAATTATTTTTGAACAAAATAGGTGGTCTATAAAAAAGAAAGAATCAAACACCTATGCTTCCTTACTAAATGAACTTTACTTCAGGATAATACATGGAAGTTTCTTTTGTTGAAGGCTTCTAGTTAGTGAACGAAGGAGAAGTAAGAGTGGACTATCACTGATCGATTGTGTTCATGACCCAGCTCTCCCCTTATCCTTCTGCTGTCTACATCCTCCTTTATTTCACTGTCCATTTCCTCCTATTGAAGGCATGAGACTTTTCCATCTGTTCCCTTCGTTTACCGTCTGATTTGCTTTGGTAAGTTGGATGAGGTGCAAGCGAGAGTATAACATTTAGAAACTTTAAAAGTCAGGAGACTTTGCATGTTTTCATTTGTTCTCTGTGTCTCCATGATCTCTCTGAAAAGAAGGTGCCCCAGAGGAGTCCTCTGGTCCTAGGAAGAAGATGACAAGCATATAAAGCAGAATCAACCTGACCCAGCATAGATCAGTTGACCCCTAGTCTACTCAGACTCATGGGCTAAACAAAAATTATCTAATGCCACTGAGATACTTTACTACATAATGTAATCTCCATTTTGCAACCTTGAATTAACTAGTGGATCGAGGCAATGATGGTCAATAGCTGCTAACATCATGAAACAAGAGGTTAATATAGTTAGCTTGCTGATAAAAGTGTACTTGTACCATACCACCTACGAAATGATCTTGCAAAAAAGTCAAACTGATAAAACTGATCAAGCCTTGAACTCTAACTACCAGTTTATAAGAATCATAGGTAACAGACGAATATATTAATTAATATTCAGATGTAGATCATGGTAACTGTGGTAGTTACATAATCTAGTGTCAACTTGAGACTATGAAGAATGAGGGGGTAGACTTTAGCCTGTCAATCAGGTGGCAGCTTGATGACCTCATTTGGAGGCACTAAGGAGATAAATAGCTCGCTGGAGGGCAGACACACTCTTTCTGCTTCATATTCCTGTTGACAAGCCACATGGAGCTATGCTGATGAAGCCAGAGCCCTGGAGCTGGCGGAGCCACATGGAGACCCACGACAGCACTGAGATGCTTCTACTACCACTGGATCCATGAAACTTGCCACCCACTGGCCTGTGATCTTCCTGCATCCAGCATTACTGCATGGCTGGGTGAGTCTAAAGAGGAATTTATGGACTAGTATTGACATATGGGATAATATCGGACTTATGGACTTGATCTGGAGTATGCTGGGATGTTTTCCTAATGTACAATTGCTCTTTTATATAAAACTCTTTCTTATACACATATGAGTGTCTCTGGATTTGCTTCTCTTGCCAACCCAGACTAACACAGTAACTTTCAGGAGAAATGATTCTTTTTACAAAGAGATGCTCTAGCCCAGGTGGCGATGAAGCATGGTAGTAGGGCAGGAGGAAGGTCAAGGGAGATGGAGGAAAGAGCTAGGAGTCAAAGTGCATTCATGGAGGTCTAGACAAAGACATGTACATGCAAATATATATAGGAGGTTGGGGAAATAGATCTTTGTGTCGATATTTATAGGTCAAGTATTAAGGTGGCGGAAGGACCTTGGGCCTCTACTCAAACACTCCCTCTATGCATGAATACCTTCTTTTATTAAATTGGAACTCTATGATGCTCACTCTCCCGACACAACGGCTGGAGCCAAAGTGGGTGAACAAGTAAATGTGGTGAAGAAAGCTGATGGTGCCCGGCTATCAAAAGAGATAGTGACTGGGGTCTTAAAGGCTTGAAGATAAACAAGCGGCCATCTAGCTCAGAAGCAACAAAGTCCACATGGAAGAACACACCAGCCTGTGTGATCGAGTGGTCCCAAAGGGATCAGTTACCAGGCATCAAAGAACAAAAAATCATATCATTGACTGCACACCTCCATGATAGGATCGCTGAAGACAAATGGGTGCATAAGCAAATGTGGTGAAGAAAGCTGATGGTGCCCGGCTATCAAAAGAGATAGTGTCTGGGGTCTTAAAGGCTTGAAGGTGAACAAGCGGCCATCTAGCTCAGAAGCAAATAAGCCCACACGGAAGAAGCACACCGGCCAGTGCGATCACGAGGTGCCCAAGGGACCAGGTATAAGGCATCATGCAAAATAAAAAAGATATAAGTGTGTGTATGTATGTGTATATATGTGTATATGTATATATGTATGTGTATATATGTATATATATATATTCATATTAAATGAAGGGGGAAGTGCAGAGTGGAGACCCAAGGCCCAAGTGTCGGCCAATGGAGATCCCCTCATAGAGGGGTTAGGAGAGGAGATGGGTTAATTAGGGTGTGAGGTAGTATCGATGAAGAACACAGCTTTCCCCCAGATCCTGGATGCTTCCTCCCCCCAACTACCATGATCTGAATTCTACCTTGCAGGGCTGGATAGGACAGAGGCTGTACACTGGTACATATGAGGGTTGGAGGAACAGGGAATCCAGGGTGGATGATACCTTCAGGACCAAGGGTGTGAGGGACGATGCTGGGAGAGTGGAGGGTGAGTGGGTTGGAAAGGGGGAACTGATTACAAGGATCCACATGTGACCTCTTCCCTGGGAGAGGGACAGCAGAGAAGGGGGGAAGGGAGACTCCGGATAGGGCAAGATATGACAAAACAACGATGTATAAATTACCAAGGGCATATGAGGGAGGGGGGAATGGGGAGGGAGGAGGGGAAAAAAAAGAGGACCTGATGCAAGGGGCTTAAGTGGAGAGCAAATGCCTTGAGAATGATTGGGGCAGGGAATGTATGGATGTGCTTTATACAATTGATGTATGTATATGTATGGATTGTGGTAAGAGTTGTATGAGTCCCTAATAAAATGTAAAAGAAGAAAAGAGAAAAAAAAAGAGCTGTAAGAGCCCCTAAATACTTTTTTAAAATATTTGAATAAAAAAATGTTGTGAGGAAAAAAAAAAAAAAGAAAATAACATTATGGTTGGGGTCACCACATCATGAGGAACTGTGTTAAAGGATCGCGGCATGAGGAAGGTTGAGAACCACTGCGCTAAGATATTGTGGGCTCATTCCAGATCACCACAATAAATTTAATATTGCAATAAAGCAAGTCACATGATTTTATCTCCTAGTTCATATGAGTTATACTTACACTATACTGTAATCTATTAAGTGTGCAATAGAATTATGAAAAGTATGCAATATTGTGAAAATTGCCCCAAATGTGTAAAGAGATATGAAGTGAGCATATGCTGTAATGGCAATTATAGACTTGTTCAATGCGGGGTTCCCATAATCCTTCTATTTGTAAAAAGGACAATCTCTGCAAAGCACAATAAAGTGAAGTTCAAGAAAATAAGACTTAATTATATGATTGTGTTATTCCTGGCACAGTAAATGATGTGATTTTCTGACTCAAAATGACCAACACCAGTCCATTGCAGCTCACGAATGCCTAGGATAATGATTTTTTTAATGCGGTTCCTTTCATTTTGACCACTGCCAGTTTTCCTAGATCCATACTTGACACGTTCCGAGTTCCAATCATTACTAGATTTTTGCAGCTGTTTCTCCTTACCGTGAGTCATGGCCCATCAGCAGATCCTGATGACTACTAACTCACAGGCTTTACCTGACTCACATGACCACAGTCAACTTCAGAGAAATCACCTCCTACTTCAGTCACATTTCCAGTAAACTCTGGCCAGTGGAACATCTTCCTGCACTATCTCCTGTGCACAATGTTCTGCTTCAATTCCTCAGGCCTTCAGTATGAGACAATGTTTGTTTGTTTCAATAGACTCTGTACTGACATATCTTACATATTCCAATGTATCCATTCACATACAAGTCTGTTGTTCAGTCCTATCTGGTAGAGCTATATAATTGTCAATGCTATCAGCTCCGCTCTCCCCCTCTTCCCCAGTTCCATGTGGCCCTTCTGAGAGGGTCTTATTTTGCAGGTGGATTTTGGGTCTCTATTGCATTCATGCCCCTTCACATTGATTTGCTTGCATGGTTTTGAATTTCTGATACCTCTCCCCGTGGATTCCTCATGATCACACAGGCTGTTGTGCTTCTTCCATGTGGGCTTTGTTGCTTTCCTGCTAGATGGCCACTTGTTTGACTATAAGGTGTGATATGGTTTGATAGCCGGAGCCATCAGCTTTCTTTACCACATGTGCTTATGTACCCATTTTGTCTTCAGTGATCCTGTCAGGACGGTATCACACAATGTCGCATTAGTAGAACAAACTCTTCTTGAACTGAGTCAAGATTTAAGTAGAAACCCAAAGTCCATCTGCTTCCTTGTTTATAGATGTATGATTTGTAGCTGCTCCTTCCTCTGAAGTGAGGATCCGAGGGCCTTCCTCGTTGTCTGTTTTTAGTCTGGAAACTGCTGAAACCTGTTCACTTTCAGTCACTGTTCACTTTAGATGGAGGAGGACTTTGTGAGTTGGTGTTGGACATATGGGTTAATTGGTTAATGTTGGACTTGTGGGCTTGGGCAGCACTGGGTTGGGGTGTTTTCTTGATGTACACTTAACCTTTATATAAAACTCTCTCTTATACACGAGTTTCTGTGGATTTGTTTCTCTAAAGTACCCAGACTAACACATATCCTCTTAGTATACTTGTTCAATCTGTATGCTGAGCAAATAATCAAAGAAGTTGACTTATCTGAAGATGAATGTTGCATTAGGTTTGGAGGAAGGTAATATGCAGCCTTTCTTGCTGAAAATGAGGAAGACTAGAGGCACTTGCTGAGGAAGATCCATGAATACAGCCAGCCTTCAGTATGATTCAATGTTCAGTATGAGTTATAACTCAATATAAAGAAGACCCAAATCTTCACAACTGCACTAATAGGTAAGTAACATCATGACGAATGGAGAGAAAGTTGAATATTTGGATTTTGTCTGACTTGGATCCAAAATCAATGTTCGTGTAAGCAGCAATCGCGTGGTGAAGTGCATTAGGGAAACTGGCTGCAAAAAAAACCCCCTTTAAAGTGTTGAGAAGCCAGGATGTTACTTTGAAGACTAAGGTGTGCCTGCCCCCAGCCATGGTATTTTCAGTCACCTTATATGCATGTGAAAGTTGGACATTGATTCAGAAAGACCAAAGAAGAATTGGTGAATTTGAATTGTGGTGCTGGAAAAGAATATTAGAAGGATTATGGATTGATAAAAGGACAAACCAACTTGCCTTGGAAGAAGCACGGCTACGGTGTTCCTTGGAGGCAAGGACGGGAAAATACAGTGTGACAGATGTTGGACATGTTGTCAGGTTAGACCAGTCTCTGGAGAAGGGCATTATGTTTGTTTAAGGAGGAGAAGGCTCTCCAGGAGGTGGATTGACACCTTGGCTGTAACAGAGGCTCAAACTGGGCACAGCTGTGAGAATGGTGCAAGACTGGTCAGTGTTTCGTGATCTTACGTCGTGCATAAGGCCACTATGGGTCAGAACTGACTAGATGACACTCAGCAACAACCACACACTTGTATGTCAGAATGGACCTGTACTCAATAGTGTTTTTAACACCTGCTTTTCCAGAAATAGATTGTTCACCACACTTTTTTTTCCAAGACTGCTCTCGATGTGCTCAGACAGCGAATTCTTCGGTTTGCAGACGAGCATGTTAACCTTTGCATCACTCAAGGAGTCCATTAGATTAGGGATGCATGATTCTATACATAGTTTGGATTTCCAGATATGTTATATTTAAAATAATTTCAGTAATTTTAGTGATCTATAAATAATTCCAATACATAATGCTGCTCAAACCTCACCTGAGTTTCTGATTATGTGTTTAGAAAAGTCCTTTTAAAATAAATTTGCTGGTCAACTCCTCCCAGAGAAACAATAATTTTTAAGCATAAAACTCAAAATGCTTTAATAACTATATTATCCCATAAAGCACAATATCACAATGGATTATTTTCCTTCACCGAGACTTGATACTTTTAAATAACCAAATGAAAACATGAGTTTCCTGGTTTCTGCATATGCAAAATACATAATGTTTTCAATTTTCTCAACCACCTATTTTCATAATTACTGTGTCTCTTATCAAATAGGAGGACATAGTGGATTACATGTTGGGCTATAACTGGAAGATCAGCAGTTCAAACCCCCATCCCATCAGTGGGAGAAAGATGAAGCTTTGTGCCCTAGAACAAGGTTATAGCCTCAAAGACCAGGGTCTCTGTGAATCAGAATCAACTCAATGGCAGTGAGTTACTACCAAAAAGTTTTAACTCAAATAATCGTATTTTTTGAGATCCCTACGTAAGTATAAAATCTTGGAGGTCAGTAATGGAAGTTCCCAAACTATGGCCCTCAGTGACAGTTCAGGTCTGTAAATAAATGCCCCCCCATGGCTCAATTTTCAACAAAGCAATAGGTGTTTTACAAAGAGAACAGTAATAGGAGGGAGGTTCACACACCTTAGGATAATCAACCACTTGAATGAATAACAATGAGTACAAGGAAGAAGGAAATATTCTAGAATTACATCTGGTGATAATTGGGCAACTCTTCTTGATATGACTGAATTATTGAATTGTATGAAATGTGGTTGAGTGCTAAAGAAAAGTTGTTTAAAAAAATCAACCACTTGAGATCAAATGGGCATCAATAACCCAAATGGGCATCCTTTGCCCAATGACAAAGTTCAGAAAAATTAGGAAAGAAGGCTAAGTGGAAACAGCTAATTCAGGGAGAAAATGGAGTAAGTGATGCTACATTACAGGAATTGCAACCAATGATATGCAACAAAATGTGTGTGAATTGTTGAGTGAAAAACTCATTTGCTGTGTAAATCTTCACTCAATAACAAAATGTGTTTTTAAACTTTTAGAGATCGGTTCACTAGCATTGTTAGTAACTCTATGGGCAAGTGTTCACAAAGACTAAGTTCACTCTGCCCTTAATGGAATAAAAGCCATACTAGCTATAATGTGAATGCCTGTAAAAGTGCCAGCACCTGTAAGACAGGATTTGTTGCCAAAACTTATCCTTACACTACAGTGAAAGGAAACTCAAATTTTAGAAAAGACGGGAGGAGTAAAGCTCTATTTTGTAAACATGCAGTGATTCACTGGAAAACCAGCTTGGGGAGAAGGCAACGATTGTGTTAGTCATTGGTGCTATGCTTGTATATACCAATGCCCCACCGTGTCCCAACACTGCCAAGATCCTTTATTTGAGATTCTCCTTCCACACTGCTCTCCCATGATGCTAAAGTAGGGAAGCTGGAGAATGAGTGAAACCTCTGGATTCTACGCACAGTTCTGGCAACTCTCAGTCATGTGGTCTTTGGAAAGACATTTATACTTTCCATGCTTCACTTTCAGCATGTTCATAGTAAAAGTTAAAATATCTGACTCACTTACTACACAGGACTGTAAAGACTATCAACTTAAATAATATTAGTTGAAAATATTTTGAAAATCTTATAACTATAAATATGATACTCAATATGTATTTAAAATATTTTTTCTTGAAATAAGCCTACCGCTATTTTGTACAAATGCAAATAATATACTTGATCTCTAATTTCTCTACTATTCTCCACTGGCTTTCCTTAGATGCCATCATTTTTTTTTACAATAAGAAAAATATTTGAATTACATAACACGACAGTGACTGCTGGTCACATTTTCAATATGAATTTTTCCTCTTCCATTCTAGTAGAACTAATAATTGTGCATAGTAACAATGTGTCCATCTGAAAGACTATAGTTCCTTTCTCACATTATAGCTAGTATGATATGGTTCTAACTAAATAAGTAAACAAAATATCTTGGGTTCAACACTCAAGAAAGCTTTGTAAAAGGGAGTACACAGCCAAAGTATAACTATTTATCCTTCCTCACCTCCTACCTGATGCCTGGAAAGCAAAAATGGGCGCTCAAACTTCTGATAACATTATGAACTTCGGGGCCTGGGAAATCTCTAGGACAAGGTAACATCATAAGTGGAGAAAATGTTGAAATTGTCCAAGATTTTTATATTCTTGGACCCACAATAAATGTTCATGGAAGCAGCAGTCAGGAGATGAAAAGATGAGTTGCATTGGGTAAATCTGCTGCACAAGACTTCTTCAAAGTATGGAAAAGCAAGGCTGTTACTTTGAGCATTACGGTGCACCTGACACATACCAAGGTATTTTTAATAACCTTATAAATGTATGTGAAAGTTGGGACATTGGATAAAGAAGACCGAACACTTGATGCTTTTGAATTGTGGTGCTGGAGAAGAATATTGAAAGTACCATGGACCGCTCAAAGGACAAACTGATCTGTCTTAGGAAAACACAGCCATAATGTTCAGGAGAGGCAAGGATTGTGAGCCTTTCTCTAACATACCTTGGACATGTTGTCAAGAGAGACCAGCCCTTGGAGAAGGACATCATGTTAGGTAGCGTAGAGGGGCAAAGAGGGACCGGAAGGCCCTGAAGGAGATGGATGGACATCATGGCAGCAACACTGGGCTCAGATATAGGAACAATTGTGAGGAGGATGCAAGATCATTCAGTTTTATTACTTTGTGCATAGGATCGTAATGGGTCCAAATAACTTGATGGCACCTAACAAAAACAATAAGGATTAGGGATAAGAAAAGATCTATTCTTATTATATCAGATGGATCATTCTTATCATTGTTAAGAAAGCGACCAACCAGTCAGTCTTGAAATGTTTGTGCTTGCCAACTCGGTATATAGAGGTAAGCTGTTTAAAGAAAATACTTGCCTAAATTTTAAGATGATCTATTATTCCCCCTTGCAAGATTCAATTTAGGGAGATCTTTTTAGGAAGCACAGGTGCAGATGAAAGAAAGAAAGAAAGAAAGGAAGGAAGGAAGGAAGGAAGGAAGGAAGGAAGGAAGGAAGGAAGGAAGGAAGGAAGGAAGAAAGAAAGAAAGAAAAAGAAAGACACACCTTTTTTGCATAAAAGAACGCTCGTTAGGGAGTGGGAGAAGATTTCATTCTGAATTTTATGTGGTATTATTCTCTAACTGGGAGGTATTAAAAAGTATCAGTTATGGTCCCTATGAAACGTAAGTGACTTGCAATCAGTTTTTTTGAGGGAAATGCTAAACAGAATTACATGATTTTTCAAAAATTATGTTGTATTAAAACTTACAACACCAAACATCTGTATATTATCTGGGGCACTCCAAAGATTCTCCACCTACTTACACTTAAAATACAGCACTGTGAGTCTTCTAGCCAGCACCTTGGAATAGAAATATTTAACATTTTCAGGAACATTTTTAGTTCAATGTCTAATATAAAAATTCTGGACTTCCAGGTAAAGATGAACACTTGAAACTGTGTATCTAATTTCACTCCCTCGTGTAATTCTAAAAAAAACAAAAAACAAACCCAAAATTAAAATCCAAACTCACTGCCATTGAGATCATTCTGCCGCATAGCAGCTCTATAGGACAAAATAGAGCCGCCTTTATGGCTTTCTGAGACTTGAAGTCCTCCCCTGAGTAGAAAGCCTCATCTTTCTCCTATGGAGTGGTTGATGCAATGGAGAAAACCATGGCTTGAGACAGGCGCACATTTGTCCTCAACGTAACATCTTGGCTCTTCAGTACCCTAAAGAGGTCTGTACAGAAGAGTTAAATAATGCAACACATCTTTTGATCTCGTAACTACTGAGCAGTGACTTTGGATAAAAGCAAGACAAAATCCTTGACAACTTCAACCTTTTCTCTATTTATCATGATGTGACCTATTGGTCCAGTTAGGAGGATTTTGGTCTGCTTTATGATGAGTTGTAATCCATAATGAAGGCTGCAATTCTTGATCTTTTCTCGCAAGTGCTTCAGGTCCTTCTGCTTTCAGCAACACTTTGTGTGACTGCATACTGTGGTGTGTTAATAAACCTTCCTCCCATCCTGATGTCAAATTCATCTTCATATAATCCAGCTTTTCTGATGATTTGCTCAGCATATAGATTTAACAAGTAGGATGAGAGGATACAATCCTCCCACACACCTTTCCTCTTGGTGTTTCCTGCATCATTCAATATTTTGGCTACAGAATCTTTCAAAATTGAAACTCAAGGT